>NC_041729.1:17184841-17533841 GCF_004115215.2 Ornithorhynchus anatinus | reverse complement strand
TGAACTTGTCTCGGAAGACGCAGCAGGTCTTGTTGTCCATGACTGCAAAGTGACAGACTCAGCAGGTCCTGACCAGAAAAGCTTCCTGAATGCAACTGGTGAGGCAGAGCCACTGCCTCCGCTAATGAACGCTCAAGGAAAGAGGAGGGAGAGAGAGAGAGAGAGAGAGAGAGAGAGAGAGAGAGAGAGAGAGTGTGTGTTTATGTGTGTGTAGGGGTACACGCCTTTATGTTATGTCAAGAGTGTTGAAATAGGTGACTGAGTGGTTACCAGGAAGCTGTGAAATAGCTTAAACAAATTTAGCAGCTGTTTGCGTAAACAACCCCCCCAAAATCCCCTGGGTCAAAAAAGAACTTTTGGAGAGGTGAAACGTTTTAGCCAAATGAGAAGGATAAAGATAAAATGTAGCAAATGTAAGCAGGCAGAGTGCCATTTGAAAGAGAAAGACATTCCATTGAGAGGGGTGTGTGCATAGGTCTTCAGAGGAAAGGCTCCGGGCAAAATCTCATAAATGCATGGTGGATGTGCTTATTTAAAAAAGAAAAAGGGTTTGACAGTCAGGACAGTTTTCAGACACTTTCAGAGGCAGTACAGTCTTCAGATACTTTCAGAGGCATTTCCTATGATTTCCTTCAGGATTGTTCTGAAAGCCTTTGAAGATATTGCCGATTCCTTCTGAGGGGCAAATGTCTCTTGACATTCTGAGCTATACTTGAAATTCTCAGCTTTGGGTTCTGCAACTGCAGACTGTTTGGAAAATCTGAATTTATAGAAAGGACTCTACTCTTTTCTTTTGGTCTTGGCTCCAGTTTGATTCTCTAGGAGTAGTTTTGTATTAGGAATAGGAGGCAAATGAAACAAACATTTTTATATTAAGATAGTTTTATATTAGGATTCTCTAGGAATAGGAGGCAAAGGAAACAAACATTTTTCTTCTCCTTGATTTTGGACTTCTGGGTTTGCTGAAGTAGTTGCTAAATGTTACTTTCAGGGAAACAAAACATTTGGGATTAGGGACATAGATTTGGGGAAATTTATACTGATGAAGGGTGTGATATTTGTTTCATTAAACTTTACTACACAACTACCCTGTTTTCTGATTTCCCTATTAGCTTTTCCTGTCAGTTGCTATAGGTGAAAGAAGTTAACCTTGTTTGAACTCCTTTTAATGAAAAAGAGCAAATATTTTTCTCATGATGTCTCCCAGCTGGAGGAACTAAGTTTTCTGCGATTTTTTTCTCTCTCTCAGTTTCTCTTTGGTGCTGTTCTCCTCCCTGAGAGAATTCAGTAGACTTTCCAACCGATGTTCAAGAGAGAGTTTGTTTAATAATTGAGGCTGTCCATTCTTGAGTTAAACTAAAGGATGGAACAGCTCTGAATTTCATTAGATCTTTCAGCTGTTCTTAGTGGATCTTAGACATGTCTTGTCTTGCTACTGTCTATTCTTCATTCCACCACAAAACCAGGTATCCGGTATGTAGAAATTTCCACAATGAATCATTAAAGGCAAGTCTGTGAGGCTAAAAATTTTCCTAGTGGAAGTAACACTTGAAAAAAAGAGTCTAATCAGATTGATTGTACCGAAGAATGGGCCCGAGAACAATTTAAAATATTCCAGGTGTTCTTATTATTGCTTCACTTGCTCAGTAACCAAACAGATGGATTTTATATTTTAGAACACTGTAGTGAATAACTGAGAAAGTATGATAGAATTATTAGACATGATAACTGACTCAAGGATCTTAAAGTGAAGCAGAAGCGACAGGCACTAAAACACATTATAGATAAGAGGGAGTAATACAGAGTAAAGACCAGTAAGTTCACGTGTGCCTCAAGGAGGTGTGAGCAATAATAATTATGGTATTTGCTAAGCATTTACTATGTGCCAAGCACTGGGGTAGATAGAAGACAACTAGGTAAGAGATAGTCCCTGTTCCACATCGGCCTCACAGTCCAAGTAGAAGAGAGAACAGGTCTTGAATCCCCATTTTTAAAATGAGGAAACTAAGGCACATACAAGCCAAGGTAACCCAGGAGGCAAGTGGTAGAGGTGCGATTAGAACCCAGATCCTCTGACTCCCAGGCTGCACTCTTTCCACTAGGCCACACTGTTCCTCGAGTGCCCAACTGCTTAGGTGAAGAGGAAGTGCTGACGAGGTAATAGAAGGGAAAAAGTTGGGGATTTGAGAAATCATTAGGGTAAGGCCTCCTGGAGATGTGATTTCAAAAGGATGTTGAAGAAGGGGAGAGCAGGGTCTATCTACTGGATGTAAAGAGGGAGGAAGTTTCTGGCAGGATGCAGGGTTTGTGCAAGAAGTCATTGACAGGAGGTATTTGAAAGAGGCAGAGTGAGTGGGCTGACTAGAAGACTGAAGCATGAGATATGGGTTGTAGTGGGAGAAGAGTGTGGATAGGTAGGAGACAGAGCTGATTAAAAGCCTAAAATTCAGAGGTGAAGGAGGTTCTGTTTGATGTGGCGAGGAATGGGCAGCCATTGGAGGTTTTTGCAGAGTGAGTCGATGATACCAGAACAAAGTTTTGGGACAATGATCCAGGCAGCAGACTGAAGTATAAAGTGGAGAGGGAAAAGATGGTGAGTTCTTTTGGAGAGACTGTCGCAGTAGTCGAGGCTGGATATGACAAGAGCTTGGACCAGCGTGGTGACAGTTTGGATGGAGCGGAAATTGTAGATTCTGAAAATGGGGTCAAGGAAGAACTTACAGGTCTGGCCGTGGTCTGAATATAGAGGATGAGTGAGAGGGAGGAGTCAAGGGTAAAGTCAAAGTTACAGTCTTGAGATGGGGAGCATAGTGCCTATATCATACCCTAAACAGGGCATTACATTATTTATCTGAACATGTCTTGTCATCTGCATGCTTAGACTGCAACTGAACAAATGAACTGAACAACTGAATAAACATGGCCTGGAAAAGCAGTACACAAATGGTTGGTGCCTTCTAGAGACTTACGCTCTATGAAGACATCACCACCAACATACAACTTTCTCTACAGAACCTCATGGTTGATAGCAGAAGTTGTCAACGGAAATTTGCAAAGCCTTCGGAGTTGTAGATGTCAAAACTGTACGGAGTGTAACCATTATGACGGCCTATGGGGACAGATAATGTGAGCTCGTTGTGGGCAGGGAATGTGTCTGTTTGTTGTTGTATTGTACTCCCCCAAGTGCTTAGTACAGTGCTTTTCCCACAGTAAGCGCTCAGTAAATACGATTGAATGAATATGGCAAGCAGCAAGCAGGAACAACAGACAGGAACACTGAGAAGAGAATGTCTTACTTATGCTCCAGGAACTGAAAAGCAGAGTGGCCTAGTAGAAAGAGCACAGGCATGGGAGACCGAGGACCTGGGTTCTAATCCCAGATCTGCCACTTGTCTTCTGGGTGACCTTGGACAAATCACTTACCCTCTCTGTGTCTCTGTTTCCTCATCTGTTAAACAGGGGATCCAAAACTTCAGATAACTGCATCGAAAGGAAGTGTGACTTAAACTGACTGGGATTCTGGTCACCTTTGGTAGGATGAGGCATGGTCGCTGTGGTTGGGTCCAGAAATAGAAGGAAGGATGAGTTGAAGGAAGTTGAAGTTGAAGGAAGGGGAAATAGAGAGGGAAGAGACAGAAAGAATTCAGTTTTCTTGCTGCACTGCCAGTCAGACAGCAGCAGCCCCAACAGCCCTCCCCATGGCAGACCAGCTCATGGCCTAGTGGATAGAAGACGGACCTGAGAGTCAGAAGGTCATGGATTCTAATCCCAGGTCTGCAACTTGTCTGCTGTGTGACTTTGGGCAAGTCACTTCGCTTCTCTGTGCCTCAGTCCCCTTATCTGTAAAATGGGGATTAATAATAATAATAATAATGTTGGTATTTGTTAAGCGCTTACTATGTGCAGAGCACTGTTCTAAGCGCTGGGGTAGACACAGGGGAATCAGGTTGTCCCACGTGGGACTCACAGTTAATCCCCATTTTACAGATGAGGGAACTGAGGCACGGAGAAGTGAAGTGACTCGCCCACAGTCACACAGCTGACAAGTGGCAGAGCTGGGATACGAGCCCATGACCTCTGACTCCAAAGCCCGTGCTCTTTTCCACTGAGCCACGCTGCTTCTCTGCTGTGAGCCCAGTGTGGGACATGGGCTGTAACCAATCTGACTACCTTGTATCTACTCCACTGCTTAAAACAGTGCTTGGCACATAGTAAGCCCTTAACAAATACCAAAAGTATTATTATTATCATTCTGGGGCCCCAGAAGCTCCCATTCATGGGTGTAGGATGTGCCGGATCAGCAGCCAGAGCAGAAGCTGGGAACCCATTTCACTCCACGCTGTGGTATCACGGACAGTCTGGCCCACCCTCTACCTGGCTAAAAACAGAATCCCAGTAAGTGGAAGTTAAGACCTTTTAGATGACAAGAATCCTACCAGACTGTAATCTTCTTGAGGTCAGGGATAGTGTCTCCCTTGCTTCAAAGCCTTATTCAAGGCACGTTTCCTCCAAGAGGCCTTTCCAGATTAAACCCCTCTCCCCCACCCCCGCCCCAGTTTTCTCTTCTCCCACTCCCTTCTGCTTCACCCTGACTTGCTCCCTTTGTTCTTCCCCGCTCCCAACCCCACAGAAATTACGTACATATCTGTCATTTATTTATATTGTCTATCTCCCCATCTGTCATTTATTTATTTATATTAATGTCTGTCTCCCCACCTTCTAGACTGTAAGCTCATTGTGGGCAGGGGATGTGTCTGTTTATTGTTGTATTGTACTCTCCCACGTGCTTAGTACAGTGCTCTGCACACAGTAAGCACTCAGTAAATATGATTGAGTGAAACAATGAGCACCTACCAACTGTATTGTATAGTACTTTCCCAGGCTTTTAGTACAGAGCTCTGTACACAGTAAGGGTTCGATAAATGCCACTGATGGTTTGATTGACTGATTGGAGGAGGAGTCCTAAAAATCATGATTGCCAAACATATTGCAGGATGTCTGGAAGGAAACAGTGTGAGTTTGAGGTAACAGATATAAGTTCTTCAATGTAATAATAATAATAATAATAATGTTGGTATTTGTTAAGCACTTACTAGGTGCCGAGCACTGTTCTAAGCGCTGGGGTAGACCCAGGGGAATCAGATTGTACCACGTGGGGCTCACAGTCTTAATCCCCATTTTACAGATGAGGTAACTGAGGCACCGAGAAGTTAAGTGACTTGCCCAAAGTCACACAGCTGACAAGTGGCTGAGCCGGGATTCGAACCCATGACCTCTGACTCCAAAGCCCGTGCTCTTTCCACTGAGCCACGCTGCTTCTGCTACCGTGAACTTGGAAAAACCCTAGGGATTTCTAACCTCACCCATAGCCTGGGGTTAATAAATTACCATTTGTTCCTGCAGAACAGACACTCAGTAATTTTGAGTCATGAGAGGGGCTATGTGAATCAGTAGGCTGAGCAGGCGAGAGAGCTGAGCCCACAGTTTTGCCTAAAACTGCTGTTTAATTTCAAATAAGTCACTTCCCCTCCTGGGGTTTTGGAGGCACAGAGAGATTCTGCCCTTTGTTCTCTCATGCATGATATCTACCCAATGTGGGATCAAAATCATTGGAAAGTTGTCACACATCTCTAACCCCCTGACCGGACTAACTGGAAAAGTCACACCCTCCGAAGTAATAGACATAAGGTTGTTTCCTGCTTCTACCTTCATTAACTGTTAGTTAACTGGAAGCCCTACTCTACCCTGCTTTCCAGAGAGAAAAGAGGGGGAGATTATTGAGAAGTTTTAATTACCATTAATGACCATTTCCTAATAAGAAGGCTTTATGTCATGTTCTAGGGACTTAAAAAAAAAGGTTAAACTGAAATTTATGACCATTTTTTCCTGAATCCCTAACCCTTGTATGGACACTGCATGTGAACTTCTACAAATGTTGAAATTGTAAACATGGTACCAAAGATAGGTCAGGATCTAATTTTCATCATGTTGGAATGTGTGTAACACTTCCTGCCCTCTCCCTTATGACACTAACATGATTCAATAACTTCATCTTTTATCAATATTTATTTATTTGAAACCGCAAAGAGCATCTCAGGAAAGGATGATAATTTATGGCTCCTGAAAGCCAAAGAGTAGAATTTTGAGATTTTTGTTTGGGGACCTTGGGTTTTGTTCTGCTAACAAGCAGTCAATGCTGTATTTGCATTTGTATTTGCCCAAGCCCACTGAGGGCCAGTGTGGTTCAAAGAAGTAGTGTGGCCTAATGGAAAGAGCATGGGCGTGGGAGTTAGAGGACCTGGGTTCTAATTCGGGCTCCACCACTTGTCTGCTGTGTGAGCTTGTGCATGTCATTTAAACTACCTGTATGTCAGTTACGTCATCTGTAAAATGGAGATTAAGACTGTGAGCCCTCTGTGGGACAGTAGTGTGTCCAACCTGATTATCTTTTATTTCCCACAGTGCTTAGAACAGAACACTTCTCTGTGCCTCAGTTACCTCATCTGGAAAATGGAGATGAAGACTGTGAGCCTCACTTGGGACAACTACAACTTAAATCTTGTATCTACCCCAGCGCTTAGCACAGTGCTTGGCACATAGTAAGCGCTTAACAAATACCATCATTGTTATTATTATTCACTCTGCTGCTCAGATTTTGTTTCTACAGAAATGTTCAGGGCATGTCACCCCCTTCCCCAAAATCTCCAGTGGTTGCCTATCCACCTCTGTATCAAACAAAAACTCCTCACTATTGGCTTCTAAGCTCTCCATCCCCTTCCCCTTCTTAGCTCATCTCCCTTCTCTCCCTCTACAACCCAGCCTGCATATTCCGCTTCTCTGTTGCTAATTTTCTCACTGTGCCCCGATCTCACCTGTCCCGCTGTCGACCCCTGGCCCACGTCCTACCTTTGGCCTGGAATGCCCTCCCTCCTCAAATCTGCCAATCACTCCTTCCGGCTTCAAAGCCCTACTGAAGGCTCACCTCCTCCAAGAGGCATTCCCAGACTAAGCACCCTTCTCCTTAGCTCCCCCTCCCTTCTGCATCTCCTTGACTAGCTCCCTTTGCTCCCCTGCCACCCTACAGCATTTATATATATATGTACATATCTATAATTGTGGAGAAGCAGCATGGCTCATTGGAAAGAGCCCAGGCTTGGGAATCAGAGGTCATGGGTTCTAATCCCTGCTCCGCCACTTGTCAGCTGTGTGATTTTGGACAAGTCACTTCACTTCTCTGTGCCTTAGTTCTCTCATCTGTAAAATGGGAATTAAAACTGTGAGCCCCACGTGGGACAACCTGATCACCTTGTATCCCCCCAACGCTTAGAACAGTGCTTTGCACATGGTAAGCACTTAACAAATACCACCATTATTATTATAATTCTATTGATATTGATTTTTGTTTACTTGTTTTGATGTCTGTCTCCCCCCTTCTAGACTGTAAGCTCAGTGTGGGCAGGGATTGTCTCTCTTTATTGCTGAATTGTGCTTTCCAAGAGCTTAGTACAGTGCTCTGCCCACATAAGCGCTCAATAGATATGATTGAATTAATGAATGAGTACAGTGGCTGGCACATAGTAAGTGCTTAACAAATACCATTTTAAAAATAGGTCATGGCAAGGTTTTAGAAATACACAGTTCCCAAAATCCAGTTCTGTTTCTGCCATAATCTTCCTGTATGGCCTCGGATGACTCATGGAAAGGCAGCATTGACCTAGTAGAAAGAGCATACCTCTG
This sequence comes from Ornithorhynchus anatinus, assembly GCF_004115215.2. Classification (NCBI taxonomy): domain Eukaryota; kingdom Metazoa; phylum Chordata; class Mammalia; order Monotremata; family Ornithorhynchidae; genus Ornithorhynchus; species Ornithorhynchus anatinus. Next base: position 17,526,104 of record NC_041729.1, on the reverse strand, counting down.
GGAGTCAGGAGACCTGGGTTCTAACCCCAGCTCTGCCACTGTATGACCTGCTGTATGACCTTGGGCAAGTGGTCTAACCTCTCTGTGCCCAGTTTCCTCCATCTGTGAAATGGGGAGAATCAATCAATCAATGGTATTTATCGAGTGCTTCCAATGTGCAGATCACTGTACTAAGTCCTTGGGAGAATACAATGTAACAGAGTTGGGAGACGTGTTCCCTGCCCAAAAGGAGCTTACAGTCTAGAGGAGGGAGGCTTGTTTTCTCCACCTCTTAGGCTGGGAACCCCATGAGGGAGGGCAGAGACTGAGTTTTCCTTGGTTATCTTGTATCAAACCCAGTGCTTAGCCCATAGTAAGCATTTAATAGTTGCCATTATTATTATCCCCTCACTACGTATCTCAGTTTCCCCACCTGTAAAACCAAGACATCAATACCAGGCATATGGGAGGATGAAAGAATAAAAAAATAGCAATGCCTTCAGCAGACGTAAAATGTCCTGGGAATGTTGAGTAATAGCAAGCAGTGATGTTGGGTTAACCTCTCTCCTGGTTTCTGGTTCGTGGATCAACTGAATAATGGAGCTAAAGTTAACTTGGAATCTTCCCCTTCCTCCCGGGAGTGACCATGTGATGTAATTTCGTACACCAACGTTTCCCCAGATGGACACTCATCAACCCCATCTCATTCTACTGAGTGTCTCAGAGTAAGAAAAAGACCCTTGTGCTAGAATGCACAAGGCTAAGCCATCTTTCACAAGGGAGGGAGAGAAGGGATAGCGGAGGATGGGAACTTACCTCTTCTAACCTTAACATCAACATCCTTTTATTCTTTTTCTAGGTGACCCTCTGCAAGCTACTCATTTTCCCCAGCTCTTAAATTAGGGCATCAGGCTATGTGATAGAGCTGTTGGAAATGGAATCAATCCCTGATCAATCATTGGTATTTATTGAGTGCTTACTATGTGCAGAGCGTTGTTCTAAGCACTTGGGAGAGTACAACAGAATTAGCATAAATGTTTCCTGCCCAAATGAGCTAACGGTCAAGGGGAGGGGCAAATAAATAAATAAATAGGTAATTTCTAATAAATCATTTAAAGATATGCATAATGGAATTGAAATGGAAATAATAATAATTATGGCATTTGTTAAACACTATGTGCCAAGCACTACTAAAAACTGGGGTAGGTACAAGCAAATCGGTTTGGACACAGTCCTTGTCCCACGTAGGGCTCACACTCTCAATCCCCATTTTACAGATGAGGTAACTGAGCCCCAGAGAAGTGAAGTGATTTGCCCAAGGTCACACAGCAGACAAGTGGGGAATCTGGGATTAGAACCCATGACCTTCTGACTCCCAGGCCTGTGCTCTATCTACTACAACATGCTGCTTCTGGAATGGTTGAACGTACCGCTGGGCTTTAATCAATAAATAAATATGGATTAATCAATAAATATAACTGAGTGATTGGTTAACTGAGTTGCCCTTGTAATCCTCCATGACCTTTGGGGGAGTTTATTGCTTCTATCCTGACGGTACTGCCCCCATCCCCCTCTTCTCAGCTGCAGTTCCTATTCTGGGAAGAAAAACAGCCCTGGCAATGTCAAGGAAGGGAAGATGGCTCCAAAGCAGGTGGGCCAGGGGAAAACTTGGGTTTGGGGCCCACTGTAGCCCATTAGCCCAACTCTCTCCTTGGCTTTATTCCAGCTTTGTCTGAAGGTGTCAGGCTCAATTGGGCTAGCAAGTTTGCAATACTTGAATCATTCTTCCCAAGATCTTTGAGTGATCACAATAAAATCCTAGAAACTTGAGAGTAATGAATTCCAGTCTTGGCTCTGCTTCATTCTTGTTTTTTGGGCCTTAGCCTTCCTTTCAACATGCAGTTCTGGCAGCCTCAAGCTGCTCTACCTCTGAGGGTCAAATTTTTTTCCATCAGATCAAAGCATTTATCTTGGACTTTGCAAATTCTAAGAGGCCAACCACTTTCTTTCACGCCCTCAGCCCTCATGCGAAGATGGGCAGGGACACTAGGCAGAGAAAATAGGGGCAGGTTCAACATCGCTTCACCATCATCCTTCAGCATCTGTTGTAAATTGCAGAATCGTGGAAATACTCCCTGCTGATGTGTGCTCCAAGAGATAGCTTTTCTTTCTTTCTGGCTGCCGCCCTAGAAGTTGGGAGGACAATAAAGACACGGATTGTTCTTCAATCTATCATATTTATTGAGCACATACTGTGTGCTGAGCACTGTAGCGAGCTTTTGGGAGAGTACAGTAGGATTAGTAGACGTGATTCCTGACCATCTTAGCGGAAGTAACAGACTCTAAAGCAAGTTACAAATAGGAGGCTATAATAGAGTGATATGTACATCAGCGCTGAAGTGGGAAGAAAGTTGTGGCGTGGAACTTAGGAGATATAAGATGTGGAATTTACAAAACTTTTCAAAAACACACAGATCCAGCCATCTTTCCCCCCAGCCATCTTTCCCCTCACCCATTCTACCAACATGAACCTGGTGTTTGAAGTAAAACATTTAAAGACAACCCACACTCACTTAGATCAGCCAGAACGGCACAACGAGCAAATTAAACAAAATTCATTGCCATTAGAAAGAGGAGGAGGATATCGAGGATACCGAGAATACTGAGGATACCGAGCCTGTGGGGTGATGGTGGTGACAGTGATGCTTTCGAACCCCACCATGGGCTGCAGATTGTTTCTAGACCCTCCATCTGTCCTCTCATCTTTTTTAGCCAGAGTTGCTCTTCAGTCCCTGTGAGGGGCCTGGAGTGCCCTGGATGCCTCCCTCCAAACATCTGCAGTTCTCTCCACCAAGATTCATCTGTGGCATCCCTTCGGTACTCTGCATCTTTGAGTTTCCTGGGCGCTTGGATCTGAGGCCTCCGATTTTGAGGTTTGTGTAGAATTTGGGAAATGCGGGACTGGAAAAATAATAGACCAGAGGATCCAGCATGCTGTTCATATAGGTGAAGCTGAGGGTGACATGGAGAGCCACATGGACTTCCCCATCGCAGGCACTGAAGGGCACTGTCCAAAGAAAATAGAGTCGTGCAGAAACGCTGGGCAAGTAACACGTGATGAAGACGACGGCCACAACCACTATGAACCGAGTAGCTTTTTTCATCCTGTTCTGCCTGGCCAGCTGGGGCCGCCGCCTCAGGCTCCAGACGATGTTGAGGGTGCAAAATGAGATGATACCGAGAGGCAGGAAGAACTCCAGCTGGAACATGATGTCGTGCCAGCCGTTAGAGGACTCCATGATGAAGCTTTCACACGACCTGGTGTTGGCTCGCTCGCACAGATGGGACTCCGTCAACAGGTACACCGTGCCCACGATGACCATGGCCCAGAGGGCGTAGGCAATGCCTGCCGCTGTCCTGGTGGAGATTGCGTTCAGGACGTGGTGCGGGCGAACCACTTTGAAGTAACGATCCACCGCCACGACTGTGAGAAAGACGATGCTCCCTGCCCGGTTCATAGCCAGCATGAACAGCACCACGCTGCAAAAGATGTCCCCAAAGTTCCAGCTCCTGTTTCTCAAGTAGTAGTCGGTCCGGAAAGGGAGGCAGACCATGAGGAGGAAGTCTGCCACGGCCAGGTTGAATAAATAGACGGTGCTCGGCTTCCAGGACTTCATGCGGAAGCAGAACCCGCACAGGGCCAGGCCGTTGCCCAGGGCTCCTAGCACGAAGGCCAGAATCAGCAAAGGGGGCATAACTCGGGCAATGGCATCTCCTTGGATGGGGCAGCAGGATCTGTTGTGCATGGTCGGGAGAGGGCAGGCGAGCCGCTTTACCGAGCCTCCCTCCCCGTCTGACAAGCAAGCCGATGAACATCTGCGTCTCAGCTCAGTGAGGCTGAGCATTGGCCAGCCTCCTGCCTTTCTGATTTCATCTCGCCGGGGTGCAGGTATTTCAAACGTACACAGACTCCACTGCATTGAAAATAGAAGCATTAGTAGGGAAACAAGAAAATCAGTGAAGGCCCCTATCCCTCCTACCCCCGACCCCACCTTTCCATCTTCCCCTCCGATTTCCAAGCTGGTGTTTTCCTGAGGAGAAAATCTCAAGTCTTTCAGGGTTAGGAGGAGGGCTGCCCCCATTTTCAAGGAAGTAGCCAGCCTTGGAAAATGGCCAACAGAACCTAAGAACTCTGTGCCATGGAGGACTTGAAAATTATTCTCTTTCCCCAAAAAAGATGTTTGCAAAACCCCAGAATAATCACCATTTCAGCCTTACCGTCTTTTCTTTGCTTCATTCTGGGCTGGATAGCACGAGCAGCGTGAAAAGCATAAAAAGTCTATTTGTCAAACCTCCTGGTGGAGAAATACAAATATTTCTCAGCCTTGTTCTCTGCCTTTGCCTTTAGGTTCCTCCCCCTGACCTCTGACTGACTGTGGAGACCTCTCTTCTGCCCCCCCGGGGAGCCAGAATGGCAATGTTGAGGAAGAGCAAGAGGAGGGGCCCCTCTCCAGCCGCCATTCCTCACAGTCTCATTAAAAATGTTCCTAAAGATACTGGGAAAACCCTGTGAAGAGCTTTAGAAAATCGGTTTCAGGGCCTGAAAAGGCTTTGAAAAGCATTCATTCCAGACCTGCCCACAACCTAAGTCGGAGTGGGAACGGGCAATGGGTCCCCATTTTACAGATGAGGAAACTGAGGCATAGAGGAGTTAAGTGAATTGCCCAAGGTTACACCGCAGGCAACAGTCAGAGCCAGGATTAGAGCCCAAGTCCTCTGATTCCAAATCTCGTGCTCTTTCCACTAGACAGCACTCTTTCCTACTCAGGACTCAGCCCTGCTGTCGGTAATAGTAGGCTCACTAAGTGACCCTGGGCTTGGGAGTCAGAGGTCGTGGGTTCTAGACCTCCTTCTGTCACTTGTCAGCCGTGTGACTTTGAACAAGTCACTTAACTTCTGTAAAATGAGGATGAAATCTGTAAGCCCTACTTGGGGCACCCTGATTACCTCATATCTACCCCAGTGCTTAGAACAGTGCTCTGTACATAGTAAGCACTTAACAAATGCCATCATTATTATGGGAAGCAGCGTGGCTTAATGGAAAGAGCCTGGGCTTGGGAGTCAGAGGTCGTGGATTCTAATTGCGGCTCCACCACTCGTCAGCTCTGTGACTTTGGGCAAGTCACTTAACTTCTCTGTGCCTCAGTTACCCCATTTGTAAAATGGGGATTAAGACTGTGACTCCCACGTGGGACAATCTAATAACCTTGTATCTACTAGTGCTTAGAACAGTGCTTGGCAAATAGTAAGAGCTTAACAAATACCAACATTATTAATAGTAGAAGCAGTATCAGGTGAAAAAAACACTGCTCTGGAACGAGGGAGACTTGGATTCGAGTCCCAGTTCTGCCTGCAAATGGGTAAAATGGGCAAAGACAACACATGGGCTTCACAATGTGCTGCATCTCTGGCCGCCTCTTCTCTCGCTGTACTCCGTGCCCAACCGGAACATGGCTGGCGGGGATGAGTGAGACCAAGTGACGCCGAGCAAGCCCCTGCCCCTTGAATCAATCCCTCTGTACAGGCTCTTGGACTGAAATCTCAGGACCCGGGCTCTCCGTCATCCGTGTTGGGAGATTCTACCTCGCAGGGCTGATTTTCCAGGAGGCATACAGACGTTGCCGCAGGGTCCACTGTCAGCAGCAGTCTCTGGTGTTTGCTCTCAGAGTAGTTCATTCATTCATTCAATCACATTTATTGAGCTTGTCCCGTGAGCGTGAGGTGAGCGGAGCCCTGAACTAAATGCTTGGGAGAGTACAATGTAAGAATAAAGAGATGTGTTCCCTGCCCTCAACAAGCTTACAGTCTAGAGGGGGAGACAGACATTAACATAAATAAACTACAGATATGCACATAAGTGCTGTGGGGCTGGGAAAGAGGATGAATAAAGGGAGAAAGTCAGGGCAACACAGAAAGGAGTGTGAGAAGAGGAAAGGAGGGCTTAGTCGGGGAAGGCCTCTTGGAGGAGATGTGCCTTCAATAAGGCTTTGAATTGCGGGAGAGTAATTGTCTGTCAGATTTGAAGAGATAGCTCCTTGGTTCAGCCTTCACAGCACCTCAGAGTAGCCCCAAAACTGCCAGGGAGGAAAGGGCATAGGTGGAGCTGGGCATGGGCACACTCTGAAGAGGATGGGAAAGGAGCAAACTTAGGCTTAGAGCTTCTGCTGCCGGGGCCCAGCAGTGCCCCAAACAGGCCCTGCCCATCCAAGGGGTTATGGTAGATGACTTCTTAGTCTTTCCTCTTACTGGGCCATATCACTTTCATCTCCCAAATCATTCTCTAGCAACATTCTCTAATGTCCTGTTGTTTTTATGTCAAATTCAAATCCCTCTGTCTTAGTTTCAACCTGTCTCACCTACGTAATTTCAGAACAGCCTGGGTGGGATGGACATCAAGCCTAACGGTAGGAGAGGAGGAGGAATAGAAAGGGGAAAAAGAGGGAGAATGGAGAGGGAAGGAAAGAAGATAGGAAGAAGGGGGAAGGAGAGAGAGGAAAAGGAGGAAGGGAGAGAACGGCAAAATGTGAGGAAAGAAAGGGAAAGAGAGAGAGAATTCCCCCTCACAACTGTCACCTTTCCCAAGCACTTAATACAGTGCTCTATAACCCAGTAAGTGCTCACTAAATACCACTGATTGGTTGACTTCTGCCACTGGATGGAAGGGGCCGGAGCCTCAGTGACCCAATGGGGTTCCACCAAAGTCACCCCATCTCCATCCCAGCCACCCTATGTGAGCTCATTGTGGGTAGGGAATGTTGTCTGTTTAATGTTGTTTTATTATACTCTCCCAAGTGCTTAGTACAGTGCTTTGTACACAGCAAGCGCTCAATAAATACAATTGAGGGACTGAATGAATGAAGTGGCAGCAGAAGTGTTGGTAATTCATTCATTCATTCAATAGTATTTATTGAGCGCTTACTATGTGCAGAGCACTGTACTAAATGCTTGGAATATACAATTCGGCAACAGATAGAGACAATCCCTGCCCAATAACGGGCTCACAGTCTAAACGGGGGAGACAGCAAAGCAAAACAAAACAAAACAAAACAACATCATCAAGATAAATAGAATCATGGAGATATACACCTCATTAACAAAATAAATAGGGTATTAAATAATATATACAAATATGCACAGTGCTGAGGGGAGGGGAAGGAGGAAGAGCAAAGGGCGGGGGGGGAAGGGAAGGGGAGGAGGAGCAGAGGGAAAGGGAGGCTCAGTCTGGGAAAGCCTCCTGGAGGAGGTGAGCTCTCAGTAGGGCTTTGAAGAGGGGAAGAGAGTTAGTTTGGCGGATGTGAGGAGGGAGAGCATTCCAGGACAGAGGTAGGACGTGGGCCAGGGTCAACAGTGGGACAGGCGCGAATGGGGGACCATGAGGAGGTGAGCGGCAGAGGAGTAGAGTGTATGGGTTGGGCAGTAGAAAGAGAGAAGGGAGGTGAGGTAGGAGGGGACAAGGTGATAGAGAGCTCTGAAGCCAAGAGTGAGAAGTTTTTGTTTCATGCGAAGGTTGATAGCCACTGGAGATTTTTGAGGAGGGGAGTGACATACCCAGAGGGTCTCTGTAAGAAGATGATCCAGGCAGAGGAAAGAAGAATAGACTGGAGTGGGGAGAGACAGGAGAAAGGGAGATCAGGAGGAGGCTGACACAGTAATCCAGCTGGGGTATTATGAGAGCTTGTACCAGCACAGTAGCAGTTTGGTTGGAGAGGAAAGGGCGGATCTTGGCGATATTGTGAAGGTGAGACCAGCAGGTGTTGGTGACAGATTGGATGTGTGGGGTGAATGAGAGGGTAAAGTCAAGAATGACACCGAGGTTGCAGGCCTGTGAGATGGGAAGGATGGTTGTGCCATCCACAGTGACAGGGAAGTCAGGGAGAAGACAGGATTTGGGAGGGAAGATAAGGGGCTCAGTTTTAGACATGTTATGGTAATGTTAGAGTGGCCCAGTAAAAAACAGTGCAGGCTGAGCTTCCGCGGCCAGCTCCAAAAATAGTTCTTCTCCCACCAACAGAGAAGCAGCACCATCCCAGAAGCCATTCTGGGTCCACTGGTCCACCCTAGGACATGCACGGGAGTTTTTGGCTGGGCCAGAAATTCTGTGGCAGAAGGGAGAGCTGCTACCACTGAAGAGAATAATAATAGTAATAATAATAATAATGCTGGTATTTGTTAAGGGCTGTTAAGCACTGTTCTAAACGCTTGGGTAGATACAGAGTAATCAGGTTGTCCCACTTGGCGCTCATAGTCTTAATCCCCATTTTACAGATGAGGTAACTGAGGCACCGAGAAGTCAAGTGACTTGCCCAAAGTCGCACAGCTGACAGGTGGTGGAGCCGAGATTAGAACCCATGCCCTCAGACTCCTAAGCCCATGCTCTTTCCACTGAGCCACGCCGCTTCTCAACGAGAAGGAAAAGGTAGAAGAAGAGGAGAAAGAAGTGAAGACTAAGGAGATTTCCTCCCTGCTGCCATGCTACATTGCTCCAGGCAAATCTATGACGGACTTTAATGAGTCCTGCCACGGGCCTCTTCGGAGGCAGGCAGGATGAAACCTCTAAAATCACGATGAGTCACTACAGAACCGGCCTGCCGAGTGATTCGCTCACCATGGAGTGATGACAGAATCAATTGTAATGGCGAGTTCTTGGCTGATGGCAGCTTCTAGTCATCTCCGAGTGTGTCATTTGAGCCTCGGCAACCCCCACAAGCCACAACTCCCATTACGTCCAGTAGCTCTGGGGCCAGAGGCACGCAGGGATTGCTGACACTAGGAGATGGTGAGTAGTGGACACACCAGCATCCGCCTGTAATCCCTTTTACCCCTCACTCATCTCTTCGATGAGGCAGCTGGCTGGGAGAGTGTTACGAAACTGGGTAAGTGGCTCACCAAGTTAAATAATCACCCACTCCTGCCTCATCCCATTATCCCTGGTTCTTCAATCCCACTGACTCTCATTCTTCCCTATGCAGTTGCCGGATTTTAGTTCTGGGACCAGACATCACCAGCTGTATCCTGTTTCAATCGATCAATCAATCCATAGCCTTAACTGAGTGTCTATGGTGTGCACAACACTATACCAACTGCTTGGGAGAATATAGTAGAGTTAGAGGGTGTGATTATGGCCCTCAAGAAGTTTATAATCTAGTGGGTGAGACAGGCCCAAAAGAATTACAGACAAGAAGAAAAAGAGAATAGAAAAATAGATATTTGGATGAATGAGTACTTAAATAAGTCTTTAGATTTAGCTTATAACTCTGGAGATGGGCCTAAAGTGCTATGATGAATATGACTCAGAGAGAAGAAAAGTTGTCAGGGAAGGCTTCCTGGAAGAGGTGGGATTTCAGAAGAGCTTGGAGTACTGGGAGACCTATTAACATAGAATATCAAACACAGATCAAATAAACACTGAGAAAGCCACCTCACTACTCTCCTACTGCAACCCAGCCAGCACACTTCGCTCCTCTAATGCTAACCTTCACACTGTACCTCAATCTCGTCTATCTCTCCACTGACCTCTTGCCCACGTCCTGCCTCTGGCCTGGAATGCCCTCCCTCTTCAAATCCAACAATTACTCTGCCTTCAAAGCCTAATTAAGAGAACATCTTTGCCAAAAGGCCTTCCCTGTTTAAGCCCCCCTTTCATCTTCTCCCACTCCCTTCTGCATCACCCTGACTTGCTCCCTTTATCCATCACCCACCCCCCAGCCCCACAGCGTCTGTGTACACATCTGTAATTTATTAATTTCTTTACATTAATGCCTGTCTCCCTCTCCAGGCTGCTAGTTGTTTGTGTTTGTGTCTGTTTATTGTTATATTGTACTCTCCCAAGTGCTTAGTACGGGTCTCTGAACACAGTAAGCACTCAGTAAATTCTACTGAATGAATGAATTTATTTGTTCAAATTGTCTCCTTCTTAGCTTCCCTTTCTTAAGAGAAGTTCATTCATTCATTCATTCATTCATTCATTCAATAGCATTTATTGAGTGCTTGCTATGTGCAAAGCACTGTACTAAGCACTTGGAATGTACAATTTGGCAACACATAGAGACAATCCCTGCCCAATGACGGGCTCCCAGTCTAAATAGGAGAGACAGACAGTAGAGCAAAACAGAACGTAGCATGGCCCAGTAGGTAGAGCACAGAATTGGGGGTTAAAAGACCTGGGTTCTAATGCAGGCTTCTGCACTTGCCTCCTGGGTGACCTCAGGCAAATCGCTTAACTTCTCTGGGCCTCAACTTCCTCATCTGCAAAATGAAACATACGTTGTCTCCATATTAGGGTTTGAGCTAAGGATGTAATAATAAGGGTGGAGAAGAAAGGGCAGTTTCCTGAAATATTACAGAAGAACAAATTAAAGGATTTAAAGACAGCCTAAATGGAGGAAGAAAATGACAGGACTCAGAAGTCGATATCAAGGTCATGAGCTTCTGGGAAATGGAGAAAGGTGATATTGTTGAAGGTGAAAGAAAAGTTAGGAAGAGAAGATTTTGCAGGGAAGATGAGGAATTCAGATTTTGACATACTGAGTTTAGGGTGTTGGAGGGTTATTTAGGTGGAGAAGCAACGTGACCTAAAAGTACAGGCCTTGGAGTCAGAGGACCTACATTCTAATCCCAACTCTGCCACTTGCCTGCTGTGTGACCTTGGGCAAATCACTTAACTTCTCTGTGCCTCCACTTGCTCAACTGGTAAATGAAGATTCAATACCTGTTTTCCCTCCTACTTAAGCTGTGAGCCCCATGTGGGACAGTGACTGAGTCCAACCTGATTATCTTGTACCTATCCCAGCACTTAATATAATACTTGATATATAGTCAGTGTTTAACAAATAACACAGTTATTATTAGAAGCCTCAGAGGTAGAAGGAGACTCCAGATTGTAGAGTTGGTTAGAGGACAGGACTGGGGATGTAGATTTGGGAGTTGTCAGCATCGGGGTAGTTGCTGAAACGATGAAAACAGATCAACTAAAATCTGCTCCTTCCTCTCCATCCAAATTGCTACCATGCTAATACAGTCACTTATCCTGTCCTGCCTAGATTACTGCATCAGCCTCCTTGCTGACCTCCCAACCTCCTGTCTCTCCCCTATCCAGTCCATATTTCACTCCACTGCCCGGATCATCTTTCTCCAAAAATGTTCAGGACATGTCATTGCCCCCTCCTCGAAAATCTCCAGTGGTTACCCATCTACTTCCATAGTAAACAAAAACTCCTCACCATTGGCCTTAATACTCCATTTCCTTGGCCCCTCCTGTCTCACCTTGCTTCTCTCCTTCTACAACCCAGCCCGCATACTTCGCTCCTTCTCACTGCGCCTCAATCTCGCCTGTCTTGCATTCGACTCCTGGCCCATGTCCTGTCTCCAGCCTGGAACACCCTCCCTCTTCAAATCTGATAGACTCCCCTGCTTCAAAGCCTTGCTGAAGGCCCATCTCCTCCAAGAGGCCTTCCCAGACTAAGCCCCACTTTTCCTCATCTCCCACTCCCTCTGCTTCTCTCTGACTTGCTCCCTTTACTCTTCCCTACCACCGCCCCCCACCATCCCCACAGCACTTATGTATATATCTGTAATTTTATGTATTTGTATTGATGTCTGTCTCCCCCATCTAGACTGCGAGCTCGATGTGGGCAGGGAATTTCACTGTATATTGTTGTATTGTACTTTCCACACTTAGTATAGTGTTCTGCACACAATAAGCTTTTAATAAATACGATTGAATGAATGAATGAACTTCTCGAGGAAATGAAACTAACACTGCCCCATCAATGGAGAGTCTGAAAGAAATTAAACTAAACCAAAAAGAAAACAAGCTCTTGGGAAGGAAGAATTTCATTAAAAAATTAAAAATATTACCATAGCATTAAAGCTGCCTTACTTCAGGCTACCACTGATCCCAGCCATTAGACTTTTCATGGCAATGTCACTGCTGTGGATAAGAAGGACTAGGGAAACAATTTTTGCAGCCTGGAACATCTTTTGGATCATATTTGCAGAGTGGATGTAGGCCACTGGAGTCCCTACCAGCTAGGAAAAGATGACGATGGCATTCTCTTTGAAGTAGGCAGGAAGTTCCATTCATTCATTCATTCATTCAATAGTATTTATTGAGCGCTTACTATGTGCAGAGCACTGTACTAAGCGCTTGGGATGAACAAGTCGGCAACAGATAGAGACAGTCCCTGCCGTTTGACGGGCTTACAGTCTAATCGGGGGAGACGGACAGACAAGAACAATGGCAATAAACAGCGTCAAGGGGAAGAACATCTCGTAAAAACAATGGCAACTAAATAGAATCGAGGCGATGTACAATTCATTAACAAAATAAATAGGGTAACGAAAATATATACAGTTGAGCGGACGAGTACAGTGCTGTGGGGATGGGAAGGGAGAGGTGGAGGAGCAGAGGGAAAAGGGGAAAATGAGGCTTTAGCTGCGGAGAGGTAAAGGGGGGATGGCAGAGGGAGTAGAGGGAGAAGAGGAGCTCAGTCTGGGAACGCCTCTTGGAGGAGGTGATTTTTAAGTAGGGTTTTGAAGAGGGAAAGAGAATCAGTTTGGCGGAGGTGAGGAGGGAGGGCGTTCCAGGACTGTGGGAGGACGTGACCCAGGGGTCGACGGCGGGATAGGTGAGACCGAGGGATGGTGAGGAGGTGGGCGGCGGAGGAGCGGAGCGTGCGGGGTGGGCGGTAGAAAGAGAGAAGGGAGGAGAGGTAGGAAGGGGCAAGGTGATGGAGAGCCTTGAAGCCTAGAGTGAGGAGTTTTTGTTTGGAGCGGAGGTCGATAGGCAACCACTGGAGTTGTTTAAGAAGGGGAGTGACATGCCCAGATCGTTTCTGCAGGAAGATGAGCCGGGCAGCGGAGTGAAGAATAGACCGGAGCGGGGCGAGAGAGGAGGAAGGGAGGTCAGAGAGAAGGCTGACACAGTAGTCTAGCCGGGATATAACGATATAAGTTCCAGAGAGAGCCTGTGAAGGTGACAGGGTTACTCTTTCACAAGCTTTCACACTCTGGACAAAACAGGTTTGGTGGGCAAATCCACAGTTCAGCAGCTGTGTTTGCTTTCTTTAATGATATCTGTTAAGCAATTGCTCTGTGCCAGGCACTGTTCTAGGCGCTGGGGTAGATACAAGTTTACCAGGTTGGACACCGTCCGTGTCCCACATGGCGATTATATCATAATCCTCAATTTATGGAAGAGGTAACTGAAGCACAGAGAAGTTAAGTGATCTGCCCAAGGAACACAGCTGACAGAGCCAGGATTAGTATCCAGGTTCTCTGACTCCCAGACTCCCACTCTACCACACTACTTCTCAGGTGACCCAAAAGTCAGGGCTATGGGACACAAGGCTATCAGTCCAGAAACGTCAAACAAGACCTTCCCCGTGGCATCTTTTTCATTTTAGGCAGAGGATTAATATTAGGATTAGGTGTTTCAGAATTCTGAGTGCCTTGTGGTTTAGCTGGTTTAACTCTATTCTTGGTAAATGTTAATTTTACACAGAAGGAATTGGTTTCATTTAATCCCACCACACCCAACCCCACCATTGACAGGAAGAAAGAAAAAGGAAATGGGGTTGTTTGTGCTTCATTTTTATTGGATGACTGAAGACAGCGAGATGCTTTATTTACAGACAGGTTTAACAATACAAGATAGTGGGAGGGTTTCAGGTCTTTCTGCAGAGAAATGGATTGGTATCCTATCTCAGTTTACCCATACTTCAAGTCCTTACCACTACTCACCTGTCCTCACTGTGGCCTCCTTATCCTTTATTTCTGGGAAAGATCATTTTGCAGGTTCCATCCCATTAGGGAGGCAGCACTTATAGGGATCTAGGCACAGCCCCCCACATTTAGGTGGCGGAACAAAAAGAGCCTATAGCTGGGAATCTGGAGTCCAGGAATTTACTCCCAGTTCTTTAGGGATCTCTGTGAGATTTTAGTGACTCTGAACCTAGATTTCCCCATTTATAAAATGGCAATCAGGATGCCTAATTTAAATGTTGCAAGGTGATATGAGAATATGTCAGAGATGGTGGCTGTTATAGGATTTTGAGTCTTTAGGAAGAGGGCAGCTCCAAAGGAGGGACATTATGTCACAGAACCAACGAGAACCATTCTCGAACATGAGTTGAATCAGCTGAATTGCTTCCACTTTCTAAAGCTGGCTGGATAGTTTCTTAGAACCCAGGTGGCTAAAGTGGGCACTTCCTTTTCCTCTTTGATTTTCTTCGGTTGCAGACGCGACGTCATCTGCCACGTTCTCTGCCCACAGCTCATGTGTGTCAGGAGTGTCCCTGCTTTCAACATCTCCCTGCTCTCCCCTAACCTTTTGACCCAGCCTCTGTTGCATCATCTAAGAAGTTCCTGCTCAATCCTCTGCTCCCCTCTGCAGCTTGGACTCTGAGTGAGAGGTGATGGTTGAACATACTTAACCATTCATTGGATTTCATTTTCACAGAGAGTCCTAGTTGTGAAATGGAAAATGCGGTTCAAAAGTCATGTTTCCTAGCCTCTCGAAGCTGACATTCAGAGAACATGATAGACTAAAATAGATCACTTTCTATTTAGGTTATTTTCTGTGGGGAGGTTGAATTCTTTTAGGGAAAATACCTCTTCTTCCCACCTTAGACTGTGAGCCTGATGAGAGGCAGGGACTGTGACTGATGTAATTATCTTGTATCTACCCTAGAGTAAGCGCTTAACAGATACCATTATTATTAAATTGGAAGCGCAGTGCCTGATTGATGATGCTAAGGAAAAGGTGGAATCCTCTCCTTATTTATAGTGAAACATTTCTTGTCTCGGAATAATAATGGTATTTGTTGAACGCTTAACTATGTGCCAGGCACTGTATTAAGCGCTGAGGTGGATACAAGCAGATCGGGTTGGATGCAGTCCCTGACCCACGGGGGGCTCACAGTATCCATCCACATTTTACAGATGAGGTCACTGAAGCCCAGAGAAGTGAAGTGACTTGCCCAAGGTCCCACAGCAGACAAGTGGCATAGCCTGGATTACGGCCCATGACCTTCTGATGCCCAGGCCCGTGCTCTATTGTGGTTTAGTGGCAAGAGACCGGGCTTGGGAGTCAGAGATTGTGGGTTCTAATTCCGCTCCACTTGTCTGCTGTGTGACCTTGGGCAAGTCACTTAACTTCTCTGGGCCTGAGTTACCTCATCTGTAAAAATGGGGATTAAAAAAAAATGTGAGCCCCACGTGGGACAATCTGATTACCCTGAATCTACCCCAGTGCTTAGAACAGTGCTCTGCACATAGTAAGTGCTTAACAAATACCATTATTATTATTATTATCCACTACGCCATGCTGCCTCTCTAAAGTGATGTAATACTGGTACCTGGCACTAAGGGAAATTATGAAATCCATGCCCCTGTATTTCCTTGAAAAGCAATAGGATCTTCAGATTGGGTAGCATTCCCCAAAGCACTGCCAGTTCCAGGAACAGGATTTTAGAGACAGGCAGGCACAGACGTGTTAGATGCGTTAGAGGCCTAATATATGAAATGAGCGAATTGATGTACTTGGCCGTTAATTGAGACCTGAAAATTGTCCTTTCTGAGGTTTGGTAATGGGAAGAAAACTAATGGGATTCAGTACTGCCAACTCTGTGGTAAAGACTGGGATGGGCACATGGGAGAGGGTGTGGCAGTGGTGGTGGGGCATCATGAAGAGTAGTAACTTAAAAAATGGTCTGCCTCACCCAAACTCAGCTAACCCATAAATTGTGGCTGGTCAGCTGTATATCTGAGGAGTAAACAAAACTGGAAAAGGATTTGTACTATGCTCTGGTCACCACATCTTAGGAAGAAAATAACGAATCTGGAGAAGTTATGAATCGTGAGAAGCAGCTTTGGCCTAGAGGAAAAAGCCTGGGCCTGGAAGTCGGAGGACCTGAGTTCTAATCCCGGCTCTGCCACTTGTCTGTTGTGTCACTTTGGGAAAGTCACTTAACTTCTCTGTGCCTGTGACCTTATCTGTAAATTGGGGATTAAGACTGTGAGCCCTATGTAGGACAAAGACTGTGTCCAAACTGATTAGCTTAGTTCAGTGCCCGGGACATAACAAATACATTTAAAAAGGTATAGAGAAGTGCCATCCATCCATTCATTCATTCACTCACACAAAGGCATTTATTGAATGTCTATTTTGTGCAAACCTTTTTTTACCATATTTGTTAAGCGTTCGCTATGTGTCAAACACTGTTCTAAGCGCTGTTGTAAGAGCACCATTCCCATCTATAAAATTAGGACATCAGGCTATGTCATAGGCCTGATGGAAATGGAATCAATCAATGATCAATCAATGGTATTTATTGAGCACTTAGTATGTACAGAGCACTGTACTAAGCGCTTGGGAAGGAACAATATAACGATATAACAGACACATTCCCTTCCCACAATGAGCTTACAGTCTAGAGAGGGAGATAGACATTAATTTAAATAAATAAAATGACAGATATGTTCATAAATGCTGTGGGGCTGGGAGAGGTGAAATGAATAAAGGGAGTAAGTCAGGGTATGCAGAAGGGAAAAGGGAAAGAGGGCTTAGTCAGGGAAGGCCTCATGGAGAGGATTTGCCTTCAACAAGGTTCTCTTGCTTGGGGAGAGGAATTGTCTGTCTTTCAGATATGAAGAGGGAGTGCATTCCAGGCTAGAGACAGGACGTGGGTGAGAGGTCAGCGGTGAGATAGATGAGACTGAGGTAGACTGTTGCTGAAATATACCTCCTAAGTGCTTAGTACAGTGCTCTGCACACAGTAAGCATTCAATAAATACGATTGAATGAGTGAATGGAGCGATAAGGTTAGTATTAAAGGAGTGAAGTGGGTAGGATGGGTTGCAGGAGGAGAGTAGCGAGGTGAGGTAGGAAGGGACAAGGAGATGGACTGCTTTAAAGCCGACGGTGAGGAGTTTCTGTTTGACGCGGAGGTGGATGGGCAACCAGTGGAGGTTCTTGTGTGGGTTAAACATGGACTGAACATAGTGAGTGTTTAACAAATACCATAAAAAAAGGAGACAAGGAAGAGGCTGCTCAAACATTCTCTACTTTTTCACTTTTTAGCTTCTGTGGCATGGCCACAACCTACCCAACTATTTCAGAGCAGAACTCAAACTGGTCCTCCTGGAAGCTTTGCAGGAGGTAAACTGCAACTCCCAAATTCATGGCCAGCCCATCCTATGTAAAACATTTGATCACAGTGGGTGGGAGGATGAACGTGTAAACTATGAGTAGTTCCACATCTGGGTAATGGCAGATTTAACCAACAAGAAGAAGGTAGAGAGAAAGGAGCGAGGGAAACAAATGAGGCAAGCCAAGAAAAGTGAAACTGTCAGGAAGAGTGGGGAAATATAGGAAATGTGAGAAAAATGGTTTAGAAAGTGTGGGCTGATTCAATTTTCAAAATCCAATAATTAAAGCAGGGGACATTGCATAGATCTCTGCCTGGAGGGAGAATAATAATGATGGCATTTGTTAAGCGCTTACTATATGCAAAGCATTGTTCTAAGCGCTGGAGAGGATACAAAGGTGATCAGGTCATCCCTCGTGGGGCTCACAGTCTTAATCCCCATTTTATAGATGAGGTAACTGAGGCACAGAGAGGTTAAGTGGCTTGCCCAAAGTCACACAGCTGACGAGCGGCTGAGTTGGGATTTGAACATGACCTCTGACTCCCAAGCCCGGGCTCCTTCCACTGAGCGATGCTGCTTCTCGACAAGCTGCATGGCACAATGGATAGAGCATAGGCTGGGAGTCAGAAGGTTATGGGTTCTAATTCAAGCTCCACCACTTGTCTGGCTGTATGACCTTGGGCAAGTCACTTCACTCCGCTAGGCCTCAGTTACCTCATCTGTAAAATGAGAAGCAGCATAGCTCAGTGGAAAGAGCCCGGGCTTGGGAGTCAGAGGTCTTGGATTTGAAACCCAGCTCTGCCACTTGTCAGCTGTGTGACTGTGGGCAAGTCACTTAACTTCTCTGTGCTTCAGTTACCTCATCTGAAAAATGGGGATTAAGACTGTGAGCCTCACGTGGGACAACCTGATTTCCCTGTATCTACCCTAGCACTTAGAACAGTGCTCTGCACATATTTTCGTTACCCTATTTATTTTGTTAATGAATTGTACATCGCCTTGATTCTATTTAGTTGCCATTGTTTTTACGAGATGTTCTTCCCCTTGACGCTGTTTAGTGCCATTGTTCTTGTCTGTCCGTCTCCCCCGATTAGACTGTAAGCCCGTCAAACGGCAGGGACTGTCTCTATCTGTTGCCGACTTGTTCATCCCAAGCGCTTAGTACAGTGCTCTGCACATAGTAAGCGCTCAATAAATACTATTGAATAGTAAGCGCTTAACAAATACCAACATAATTATTATTATTAAAATGGGGATTGAGCCTCACATGGGACAGGGACTGTGTCCAACCTGATTCATTTGCATCCACCCTGGCACTTAGCACGGTGCCTGCCCCATAGTAAGTGCTTCAAGCGCATATCACAGTGCTCTGCACATAGTAAGTGCTCAAGAAATACAATTGAATGAATGAAATACCATAACTGAGGGGGAATGAAGCAGAATTCCTCATCCACCTTGAAATTCCTCAGGGTAGATGGGATGTCATCTACTCTGTGATAGGATGGGATGAGAAGCAGCGTGCCTTGGTGGAAAGAGCCTGGGCTTGGGAGTCAGAGGTCATGGGTTCTAATCCCAGCTCCGCTGCTTGTCAGATGTCTCTAGGCAAGTCACAACTTCTCTGTGCCTCAGTTACCTCATCTGTAAATAATAATAATTATGGTATTTGTTAAATGCTTACTATGTGCCAAGCACTGTTCTCAGTAATCAGGTTGTCCCATTTAGGGGTCACAGTCTTAATCCTCATTTTACAGATGAGGTAACTGAGGCACAGAAAAGTAAAGTGACTTGCCCAAAGTCACACGTCTGACAGGTGGCGATGCCGGGATTAGAACTCACGACCTCTTGACTCCCAACCCCATGCTCTTTCCACTGAGCCACACTGCTTCTCTATAAAATGGGGATTAAGACTGTGAGCCCCACATGGGACAAGCTGATCAGCTTGTATCCCTCCCAGTGCTTTGCACATAGTAAGCGCTTAACAAATGTCATCATTATTATTATTATGATGTCAGACAAGGCCGAGATTAGTCAACTCCTCCGGCATCTGCCGCAGGAATTATGGGAGACTCCTGGGGATCTCCAAGGAGAGTCAGGCCTGACTCAAACTGACAGCACCATTTCCGCTGAATTGGGGTTTTCTGGTCCACTCCCATCTCCAGTGGAGAAGTAACGTGACTCAGTGGAAAGAGCCCGGGCTTGGGAGTCAGAAGTCATGGGTTCAAATCCCAGCGCTGCCACTTGTCAGCTGCCCGACCGTGGGCAAGTCACTTCACTTCTCTGTGCCTCAGTGACCTCATCTGTAAAATGATGAAGCTTGTGAGCCTCACGTGGTACAACCTGATAACCCTGTATCTCCCCAAGTGCTTAGAACAGTGCTCTGCACATAGTAAGCGCTTAACAAATACCAACATTATTATTCTTCACTTCTCTGTGCCTGAGTCACTTCCTCTGGAAAATGGGGATGAAGCCTGTAGGCCCCATGTGGGACAACCTGATTACCCTGTATCTCCCCGACCGAGAGCTTGGAATAGTGCTCTGCACATAGAAAGCACTTAACAAATACGAACATTATTATTATTCTTCACTGCTCTGTGCCACAGTGACCTCATCTGGAAAATGGGGATGATGACTGTGAGCCATGCGTGGGACAACCTGATGACCCTGTATCTCCCCCAGCGCTTAGAACAGTGCTCTGCACATAGTAAGTGCTTAACAAATACCAACATTATTATTCTTCTTCACTTCTCTGTGCCACAGTAATCTCATCTGGAAAATGGGGATGGAGACTGTTGGCCTCACGTGGGACAACCTCATTACCCCGTATAATAATAATGTTGGTATTTGTGAAGCGCTTACTATGTGCAGAGCACTGTTCTAAGCGCTGGGGTAGACACAGAGGAATCAGGTGGTCCCACGTGGGGCTCACAGTCTTCATCCCCATTTTGCAGATGAGGTAACTGAGGCCCAGAGAAGTGAAGTGACTTGCCCACAGTCACACAGCTGACAAGGGGCAGAGCCGGGATTCGAACTCATGACCTCTGACTCCAAAGCCCGTGCTCTTTCCACTGAGCCACGCTGCTTCTCTGTCTACCCCCCAGCTTTTAGAACAGTGCTCTGCACATAGTAAGCGCTTCACAAATACCATTATTATTAATAAGATGGATTACTAATCATTATAATTACCATAAATTATTGTATTGTAATTATATAGGATTATACACAACATACAATTAGAATATATAATTATATTTTAATTATAATAGTGATTAATAATCGTAATTAAAGTATAACTATATTACAACTATAAAATTATATATGCGATCATATTTTAATTATAATCAATAATAATGATCAAGTAATAAATAATTATTGATGATGAAGAATCCATCGTATTAAGGTGGATGAATAAATCCACCTCCAGTGAATTTCCCTTAGTCACGTCCCTCAGGCACCAGGCCCGAGGAGGCGGTGTAGGCCTTAAGCCCCGCCCCTTCCTCCCCGCGAGGCTCCGCCCCCACCGCCGTCTCGCGAGAGCGTAGCGGCCGGTCTCGCGAGAAGTGGCTGTCTTCTCGCGGGAGCAGCGCGGGGCGAGGAGGGCGGGGCGGGTGGGGGGGGGGGGTGGGGAAGGACCGGTTGCATGTGTGGCCTCAGCTGCTGGTAGCCGGCGGCAGCGGAGGCGGCGGCGGAGGCCTTTACCGCGCGGGTAACGACGCCCCTACACTGGGCCGGGCCGGGAGAGGAGGGAGGAAAGGAGAAAGGGCAGTGTGGAGCCCGGCGGGCGGCCGGGCGTTCCCCACATGGGCTCCCTCCCTTTTACTCTAGTCGAGGCGCTCCCTTCCTCTCCCCCGCCCCCCAGCCCCCCTCCCTCTTCAATCCTTTTCGCCCCCCACGACCCCACCCCGTGGCTTCTTCCTCATCCTACCCTCCCTCCCCCCTGAATGCCCCCTCTCTGTTCTCCCTCCATTTCCTCCCCTGTCCCCCATCTTTCTCGGCTTGGTTCCTTACACCTCATGGCCTCCCCTCATTCCCTTTCGCCCTGGTTCCCTCTTCCTTCCCCCTCCCGAAGATATTAACACCTTCAGATCCCTACTCCCCTCCCCCGTACCTCAGTTACCCTCCCCACTCGCTGCTAACGTTACTGTCAAGCCTGTGATTCTTTTCCTATCCCCTCTGTAACCTCTCCATTCCTTTTCCCTTGCAGCTCATCCCCCCCATACCTCAATTAGCCTCCCCACTCTTTGTTAACCTTACCGTCAGGCCTGTGATTCTTTTCCTTATCCCATCTCTAGCCTCCATTCCTATTCCCTTGCAGCTCATTCATTCATTCATTCAGTAGTATTTATTAAGCGCTTACTATGTGCAGAGCTCATCCCTCCCATACCTCAATTACACTCCCCACTCTTGGCTAACGTTACTGTCAAGCCCGTGATTCTTTTCCTTATCTCCTTTCTAGTCTCTCCATTCCTTTCCCCTTGCAGCTCATCCCCCCCCATACCTCACACTCCCCACTCTTTGCTAACGTTACTGTCAAGCCTGTGATTCTTTTCCTTATCCCCTTTGTAATCTCTCCATTCCTTTTCCCTTGCAGCTCATCCCCCCCCATACCTCAGTTACAATCCCCACTCTTCTCTAACGTTACCATCAGGCTTATGATTCTTTTCCTTATCCCCTCTCTAGTGTCTCCATTCCTTTTCCCTTGCAGTTCGCCCCCCCCCCCCCCCCCGCAATACCTCAGTTACCCTCCCCACTCTTTGCCAAAGTTACTATCAGGTTTATGATTCTTCATCCCCTTTGTAGTCTCTCCAATCCTTTTCCCTTGCACCCCCTTGTCCCCCATACCTTAGTTATACTACCCACTCTTTGCTAACATTGCCGTCAGGTCTGTGATTCTTCTCCTTATTCACCCTATCTAGTCTCACCATTCCTTTTCCTTTGCAGCTCATCACCCCCATATCTCAGTTGCACTCTCCACTCTTTGCAAACGTTCCCGTCAGACCTGTGATTCTTTTCCGTATCCCCTCTCTCATCTCTCCATTCTTTTTCCCTTGCAACTCATCCCCCCCCATACCTCAATTGCAGTCCCCACTCTTTGCTAATGTTACCGTCAGGCCTGTGATTCCAAGCGCTTAGTACAGTGCTCTGCACAGAGTAATCGCTCAATAAATACTATTGAATGAATGTGATTCTTTTCCTCATCCCCTTTCTAGTCTTACCATTTCTTTTCCTTTGCAGCTCTTCCCACCGCACACTTCAGTTACACTCCCCACTCTTTGCTACCGTTACTGTCAGTCCTATTCCTCATCCCCTCTCTTTTCCTCATCCCCTCTTTAGTGTCTCCATTCCATTCCCCTTTGCAGTTCGTTTCAGGCCTGTGACTCTTTTCCTAATCCCCTTTCTAGTCTCTCGATTCCTTTTTCCTTTGCAGCTCATTTCTATTATTTTAGCACTTTCCAGCATGTAATGACTCTCTCGATCCATTTTCAAGTCTCCAGCCACTCAGCCACCTTTTCATAAATCTAGAAGCCTTTCCTAGTACTCCATTCTGCAGGAGTGTAACTGCTAATGTACTTCGGGCCACAGCCCGCTCATTTTTTTTTTCATTTGGGATGATTTTTGAGCTTTGGATGCGAAGAGGAAAATGCATTTTTGCTTTCTCGTGTTTGGAATACCTAAAAGAATTCAGTCGTTTTATGTTCCTCAGGTCTTCAGGCTTGTGAGATGGCTGCAGACGTTGCTGAGGCCACTGTCCCTGACTGCAGAGGAGACCTGAGAAGCAATCTCAAATTAGATGCAGATTACCCACTCAGAGTCCTCTACTGTGGAGGCAAGTGTATATTTTCTTGTGTTATGCTATTTCTTGTCTCTTTACCCCCAGGACAACCCATTTATCTTCAACTGATCTTGGGGTGAATACTACATAATGTCACAAGAGGAAAAATAATTCTAGGTTTTATTTCGCACCTCTCATGCTTGAGACATAATCCCTGTTTACTCTGCATCAAAAGATTCAAGCCCCATGTGGCATAGGCAGTGTGTCTGATGCAAATACCCCAGATTGAGTGCAGGGCTTGGCACATAGTGAGTGCTCTTATTACTGTTATTTTTACTAAGGATAGACTGGGGTGTGGTGGGTCACTATCCAAATTCTACAGGGGATCCTCGAATTTAAAACTCAAGTGGTTCATACAAACGGTTAGAAGTTGCAGAGTAAATTGGAACCATCTCATAGGATGGTATCTGAACCACAGACAGGTGCCCTATTTTTACCAAAATTATCTGAAACTGTTGAGAAGCAACGTGGCTCAGTGGAAAGAGCCCGGGCTTCGGAGTCAGAGGTCATGGGTTCGACTCCCGGCTCTGCCACTTGTCAGCTGTGTGACTGTGGGCAAGTCACTTCACTTCTCTGCGCCTCAGTTCCCTCATCTGTAAAATGGGGATTAACTCTGAGCCTCACGTGGGACAACCTGCTTACCCTTACCTACCCCAGGGCTTAGAACAGTGCTCTGCACATAGTAAGCGCTTAACAAATACCAACATTATTATTATTATTATTACTCAATTTTAGATAAACAATGTGGTTACATTTATAATTACAATAACATTAAGTCCTTTCTATGTGCTAAATTTTGGACTAGATGTAAGTTGATCAGGTATAGCTCGTCCTTTATACTGTAAGCTCACTGTAGGCAGGGAATGTGGCTGTTACACTGAACTCTCCCAAGTGTTTAGCACAGTGCTGTGCACACAGTAAGCACTTAATAAATATGACTAATCAGTTAGGACACAGTCCCTAGCCCACCTGGGGCTCAGCATAGTTAACACCGTGTATTGATATTGTGTCAGATAGTTCCCACAATAGTGTGTAGCAACTCTTCATTGGCAGTCAAATGGGTATGTTAACCCTCCCTGGTGGCTGCCTGGCAGTCAAGAACCCCCTGCTCCATCCCTCTGCCCTCTGTCCTTCTCTGTGGCTCTTAAAATATTTTCTTATTTCCTGGAGCTCCTGTATATCCTTTCCACCACCTGAGCACCTGGCTGTCAATGAATGATGGACCAGTTTAACTGGGCAGTCCCAATTCTTTTCTTAAACATTTTTCAATTTAAGATAATTTCTTTTCATTTGGGGTTTCTGTGGATATGGATAACTAGTTGGTATTCTCATAATAATCCCTCCAAATACTTGGAGTTAACTATTAAGTCACTTAGACTTCTCTTTCGTTTCAGGTACTCCTTAAATTTTTGCTTATAGGACCTATTCTCCATCCCTTTTAAAGCTCATTGTGGGCAGGAAATGTCTGCTTATTGTTATATTGTACTCTCCCAAGTGTGCAGTATAGTGCTCTGCACAGAGGCACTCAATAAATACAGTGAATGAATGAAATTATTTTAATCTTGATCTTTCTCTTGGATCTTTCCAGTTTCTTTGCAATCTTCTGGTAATGTGGTGTAAAACTGGTGAGAGTAATATAAAAAAGTAACTAAATGCAGAATAAATTAATCAGTGCTATTTATTGAATGTTTACTAGATAATAACAATGATGGTATTTGTTAAGCATTTACTATGTGCGAAGCACTGTTTTAAGTGCTGGGGGGATACTAGGTGATCAGATTGTCCCACGTGGGGATCACAGTCTTCATCCCCATTTTACAGATGAGGTAACTGAGGCACAGAGAAGTGAAGTGACTTGCCCAAAGTCACACAGCTGACAAGCTGACAGCTGACAAGCGGCTGAGCCGGGATTTAAACCCATGACCTCTGACTCCCAAGCCCGGGCTCTTTCCACTGAGCCATGCTGCTTCGCAGAGCAGATACAGAGCACTATACACTGACTCATCAGTTGTATTTATTGAGCACTTACTGTGTGCAGAGGACTGCACTAAGTGCTTGGGAGAATACAATACAACAAGAGTTGGGAGACATATTCCCTGCTTACAATGTAGAGGGGGAGACAAATATAGTTAAGTGCATAAGTACTGTGGGGCTGAGGGTGGGGTGAGTATCAAGTGCTTAAAAAGTACAGAGCCAAGTGCGAGGGTGACACAGAGGGGAGAAGGAGTAGTCATGAGGGCTTAGTTGGGGAAGGCCTTTTGGGGGAGATATGGTTTTAGTTAGGCTCTCAAGTTGGGGAGAGAGGAGATCTCTTCTTATATATTGAAGGGGGAGGGAGTTCCAGGCCAGAAGAAGGAAACTGGCAAGGGGTCCATACCAGGATAGACAATTTCGAGGTACAGTGAATAGGTTAGTATTGGAGGAGCAAAGCAGTGTGGGTTGTAGTAGAAATTCATTGAGATAAGATGGGGGAGAGCTGATAGCTTTAAAGCCAGTGGTAATGAGTTTCTGTTTGATTTGGAGGTGACTGGGCAACCACTGAAGGTTCTTGAGTGGGGAGACCTTGACTGAATGCTTTTTAAGGAAAATGAACTGGACACCAGAGTGAAGTATGGAATGGAGGTCAGTAGTGAGGCTGATAAAAGTAGTCAATCTGCATCAGGGTAAGTGGATTGGCATGGAGTTGGGTCAGGATAAATGGATTGGCATGGAGTTTGGATTGAGAGGAAAAGGTGGATTTTGGAGATGATTTGAAGGAAGCCTTGACAGGCATCTTGGCAGGTGGAATATCTGAGTTAGAATGAGAGAGATGAATTGAGGATAATGTCAAGGCTTGTGAGTCAGGAAAATTGGTGATGTCTGCAGTGATGGGGAAGATGGGGAGGGCAGGGTTTGGTTGGAAAGATTCGGAGTTCTGTTTTAGACATGTTAAATTAGAGGTGATGGAGGGACACCCAAGTAGAGATGTCCTGAGGGCAAGACAAAATGTGAGACTGCAGAGGAGAAGTCAGAATTGGAGAAGTAGATTCAGGAATCATCCAATGGGGTTGGTATTGAATCCCATTTTACAGGTGAGGAAACTAAGGCACAGAGAAGTTATTTGACCTGCCCAAAGACTCACATTAGGCATTGGGCAGAGCTGGGATTAGAACCAGATCCTCTGACTCCCAGGCCCTTACTCTTTCCGCTAGGCTAACTCCCTAAGTTAGATGATGGGAGGCAGAGGAGGACCCCGCAAGAGACTTGATAGGAGAACCTTGTCAGTGAAGCCAAGGTTAAATGTCAGTCGATCATATTTTATGTACAGTAATGTCTGTCTCCCCTTCTAGACTGTAAGCTTATTGTGGACAGGGAATGTGTCTGTTATATTGTACCCTCCCCAGTGCTCTGCAGATAGAAAGCACTCAATAAATCCTATTGATTGATTCCCCATTCAAAAGCCTGGAGGAGGAGAAATAATAGTAGTTGTTAAATAAGATAGGTATGTATATAAATGTTGTGGGGCTGGAATGGGGATGAATAAAGGGAGCAAGTCAAGGCAGTGCAGAAGGGAGTGGGAGGAGGGGAAGGGAGGACTTACGGAAGGCCTCTCACAGGAGATGTGCCTTCAGTAAGGCTTTGAAGGTTGGGGAGAGTATTGTCTGTCCAATATGAGGAGGGAGGGTGTTCCAGGCCCGTGGCAGGACGTGGGCGAGAGGTCGGTGGCGAGATAGACGAGATGGAGGTACAGGGAGAAGGTTGGCAGTAGAGTACGTGGGCCGGATTGTAGTAGAGAAGTGAGGCGAGGTAGGAGGCAAGGTGATTTTGAGTGCTTCAAAGCCCCTGGTAAACTTTCCAGGAGACGGGCCTGGTTCACAGAAGATTAGGATGGAGTAGAGGCTGTTGGATTTGGCAAGAAGATCATTGGTGACCTGAGAGAGGACAATCAGAATAGCAAAAAGGTTGATTCCCTTGTCTTTCATGTCATGTTTGGAATGATAATCCCAGTTTTCCTTACATTGCTGACTCATTCAGCTGCAGTTGACTATGTCTCCCAGATCTTTTTCTTTTGTACTTGCACCCAGCCAGTCTTTTCCCTTTCTTTATTTTTTTCTAATTTATTAAAGCCATATTGAATCTTATTTCTGTTTTCTAAATGGACAACAGTCTTGGCCATTTTAACATCCCCTGCCAATTTGATGGGCGTGGACATGCTGGATGATCTCTGTGGGATCCCACTCCGTACTCTGTCCGAAATTGCCTCTGCGTCATCGATAACTACCCTTGAGTTGTAGTCGAGAAGCAGTGTGGCAATGCGGATAGAGCACGGGCCTGGGAGTCAGAAGGTCATGGGTTCTAATCCAGACTCGGCCATTTTTCTGCTGCATGGCCTTGGGCAAGTCACTTCACTTCTCTGGGCCTCAGTTACCTCATCTGTAAAATGTGGCTTGAGATTGTGAGCCCCTTATGGGACAGGCTGTGTTCAACCTGATTTACTTGTATCCCCCCCAGTGCTTAGTACAGTGTCTGGCACATAGTTAAGCACATAACAAATACCATAATTATTATTATTATTAGTGCTTGAGGCAGCTGTATAACAGCTGGTTCAGAGTGATCATTTTCTATTTTCTGGTTTAGAATCACAAGTGAGTTGGTTAGAAGCCACACTACCAAAGTCTAGGTGAATTTAGTTTTATTGCTTTTCTCTTTGCCTATTTCACCCATGACATAATCAAAGAAGGAAACTAAATTGTTCTGATGGTTTGCTTTACACAAAGACTGTGGTTGCTTTCTAGTATCTTATGACCTTTTAATTGTTAGCTTACTGACTGTACATTTATTATAGCTGACTGGGCTTATTACAAGATCATCCTTTTTCCTTTTTTTAAGGTGGAAACATTTTCCCTTTTCAAATTTTTAGGAGCTTTCTTTGAGATTTCTAAAACAATGACTACTGGTTTTTCAAGCAACATTTGCCAATTTCCTAAGTATTTGAGGATGCAAGTAATTGGGCCCTCCCGACTTGCTAAAAAAAAAAAATTACTTCCTCATTCCAACTCTCCCTTCATAATTTCCTTCTCTTTGCGAAAGATCAGTTTTACAAAAAGTGGAAAAATATTAAAGCTGCCTTTTCAGTCATTTTTAGTAGCTTTTCCTTTTTGTAGCAGAGAGTGCAACATTTAATTTGATGTTCTTTGACTAAACTTGATTTTTTTTGTTGTCTATTTGTGTAATGCTATTTGCATCTTCATTCTGGGTCTAACTTTTCATATAATAATTGTAGTACTCATGAAGCACTTACATTGTCGACCACTATGGACTATAGTGCTGGGATAGATACAAAATAATCAGATGCAACTTGGGACTCTCAGTCTAAGTAGGAGAGACAGCAGGTATTGAAATCCCCATTGTTTAGATGAGGGAACCGGCACAGAGAAGTTACGTGGTTGCCCAAGGTCACCTAGCAGGCAAGTGGCAGAGCTGGGATTAGAATTCAGGGCCTCTGCTTCCCCCGCCTGTGCTTTTTCTACTAGACCATTCCTTAAGTTTGCTTTATTGAACTCCTTTTCTCCTCTAATGCCAACCTTCTCACTGTACCTCAGTCGTATTTATTGAGTGCTTACTCTGTGCAGAGTACTGTACTAAGCAGCACATTCCCTGCCCACAGTGAGCTTACAGTTTAGAAGAGGAGGCAGATATTAATATAAATAAATGACAGATATGAACGTAAGTTCTGTGGGGCTGGGAGGGGGGATGAATAAGGGGAACAAGCTTGGGCGATGCAGAAAGAAGTGGGAGGAGGGGAAAGGAGGACTTAGGGAAGGCCTCCTGGGGGAGTTGAGCCTTCAATTAGGCTTTGAAGGCAGGGAAAGTAACTGTTGGATTTGAGAAGGGAGAGCATTCCAGGACAGAGGCAGGACAGAGACGGGGTCGGTGGCCGGATAGACAGGTGAGATCAAAATGCAGTGAGAAGATTAGCATTAGAGGATCTAAGTGTGCAGGCTGAGGTGTAGTAGGAGAGTAGCGAGGTGAGGTAGGAAGGAGCTAGGTGATTGACTGCTTTGAAGCCAATGGTGAGGAGCTTTTGTTCATTCCACACTTGGGAGCCTGCAGTAGAAGGGTAGTCTGCAGGGCTCTTTTCTTTTCTCCCCTCCTTTCTTTTTTTTCTGCTCCTCTGACTGCTAGACTTCATTCCCTTCCTACCAGATCCTCCCTTGGTTTTGGGTTGCAAAAAAGTGGGGTAATTATGCAAATAAATGTGGTGTGTGGTGGGACATTAATTAGAAAATTCTAGTATGGTCTCCTGATTGCAAGAAGTGCAGTGGTGAAGTAGGTAAGTGTATTTTGCACTCGTCTGCTGTACACTAACTGCTCATAGTTTTAAATTAAAACCACAGCGATATGTGTACCCATTCCTATAATGTGAGGGGTGTGGTCTTGTGAAAAATTGCACAGTAGTACTCACCTATCCTGATGCCATGCACCAACTGCAGTTCTTAGATAATGAGCATTTTCTTTGATAATAAGCATTCGAAGCAGGCTGTTGGAAGAACATTCCCTAATCCCCTAATTCCCTAATAGCCCTCTAGCTGAAGTGAGTATTAAAAATGTGTTTATACTAGAACTACGCAGATGGAGGTGGTAGTGAAATCAAAGTAATTATACTGATTCTTGACATTAGACTTTATGCTGTGAAAATTCTTTCTCCATTAGTGAAATGGACAAATTATTCCTCACCAGCTTATACCTGCTTTTCTGTCTTACTGGGCTGCATCTTCTGAAGTCATTGCATCTTTTATCAGTTTGTTCAGGCTTAAAATACATGCCAGTTTGAGAACTGTGAAATTTCACTGCCAGGTTAAGTATTTTGCAAGTAGCAGATGGGACCAACCAATCGAAGCCAGAGACAAATAGGGTAACTATCCCATAATGGCATTCCTTTTTAAACTGATAAATTGACTTAATCATTTTTTATCTGTTTCTTCTGGGGTGGCTTAGCAGCTTTGGAAATTGTGAAGATAACAGGAAAGGTACTGGAGAAAATGATAGCAAGCTACTCACTAGTGGCTTCAAAGCTCTCCATCACCTTGCCCCCTCCTACCTCACTTCCCTGCTTTCCTTCTACATCCCAGCCTGCACACTCCACTCCTCTGGTGCTAACCTTCTCACTGGGCCTCATTCTCTCCTGTCCCGCTGTCAACGTCTGGCCTGGAATGCCGTCCCTTCATCAAATTCATTCATTCAGTCGTATTTATTGAGCATTTACTGTGTGCAAGCACTGTACTAAGCACTTAATCTTCCAAACTAGCACATTTTCCCCCTTCAAAGCCCTACTGAAAACTCACCTCCTCCAGGAGACCTTCTCAGTCTAAGTCCCCCTTTTCCTCTGCTCCTCCTCCCCTCTCCATCGCCCCGACTTGCTTCCCTTGCTCTACTCCCTCACCCCACAGCACTTCTGTATATATATGTACTTTCCAAGCACTTAGTACAGTGCTCTGCACAAAATAAGCACTCAGTAAATATGACTGAATGAATAAAAGAAGAGTAGCTAAATCCATCAGTCAGTGGTATTTTCCTCCATACCATGTAGCTAAATGCCAAAGAGCACAAACTGAACCTCCAGGAAATTTCTGAGTGCTCTCTCACCCCAGTCCACAACAAGAGATATTGAAGCCTTGGCCCCCAGGTCTACTCAGCCTTCCCTGCTCTGTTGAATTCAGAGTGCCTTCAGTCAGTCGTATTTGAGTGCTTACTGTGTGCACTGTATTGTACTTAATACTTGAGAGGGTTCAGTATAACAATTTAACAGACACATTCCCTGCCTACAAGCTTACAGACTAGAGGCAGAGATGGCAGACTTCTCTGACGTGAGCAAAATCCACTCCTCCAGAGCCTCTCTGTACAGGGATTCCATGAACTGGTGAGCCAACACTGCTTTTTGACCCAGCTCTCCCTGAGGCTGAGCTTCTGCTTCCCTTCCCCCAGATTAGTATGCTTTCAAATCCAGTTTTAGGGATCTGTGCTACAAAATTCTACTAATCAACGGTTAGGCCAAGTGATTCTATTTGCTAAGAAGTTATTTTCATAGAGTTTGGGGAAGGAGAAGATTTGAAAAAAATGTAATTCCCATTAAGTGAGCATTGGACTGAAATATTTATTGGCATTTATTATTCTAATTTAGCATTCTACTTATGAAATACTAAATTTTTTTTTTCTCCTCAGTCTGTTCATTACCAACAGAGGTAAGTACTTTTTAAATATGCATTTTGCTTTTGTTCTCATTTTGGGACTATCCCTATAACTGTGAATGGCTTGAACGATTTTCTTTTTACTTTGACCTGATTTTTAATTTCCCATTCCAGAGAGTAGTGTCACAGTCATTATTAAGGAGCACTGGCATTAAGTCATTGGAGTAACTCTGTGCTCTTACGATTTTGAGTTTGCTTTTGCTTTTCAGTTTGTCAGTTGTACTCGTAGTATTTCATATCAATCAATCAACAGTAGTCATTGAGCACTTACTGAGTGCTGTGGAAGATCACAATATATTAGAGTCGGCAGACATAAGCTTACGGTCTATGTTCAGAGCACTACTAACCGCTGATAAAAGTACAGGGCAGAATTTGCATATGAATTTTTGCCTAAAAAAAGGCATTTGATACGATGCTCAAGTTTGCTTGGGGAAACCAAGCAGAGAATGGGTCCTTTTGTACCATGCTGCAGCTATACTACCAATATGCCTGTAGGTTGTATTGCATGGCCGTTCCTTGCCATTTAAAAGATACCTGAAAAACCAGTCACCAATTCCTCTTTCTCTGATGGGGTCCTATTGCTAAGTTAGAAGAAGCTGTGCTACCTTCAGGT
Source organism: Ornithorhynchus anatinus (assembly GCF_004115215.2). NCBI lineage: Eukaryota > Metazoa > Chordata > Mammalia > Monotremata > Ornithorhynchidae > Ornithorhynchus > Ornithorhynchus anatinus. The sequence goes on along the minus strand of NC_041729.1, from coordinate 17,494,246 downwards.
GATATGGTGTGATCTCAATATCTTAGGTTCCCAGTGTCTCCCACCTCACTCTTCTTCCCCTCAACCCCTCCCCCCTTGTTCCAGTGGTGAGCCAGGTGTGAGGGTAGTAACTCTTCTGTATTGTATAAAGCATATCTGTAAATTTAATACATGTAGACTTGTTATTTTTATCCTAACTGTTGAATTTGTTGATTTTCTTCCAGTACTGTGAATATATGCCTGATGTTGCTAAGTGTAGGCAATGGTTAGAGAAGAACTTTCCAAATGAGTTTGCAAAACTTACTGTAGGTAAGAACACTCTTAAAAAAATCTTTTCTAGTATTTGAGTTAAGTATTCTAATATTGTAGTATATAAATAATTAGTATTTCAGCATTTCTAGTGTTTAAATTGAAACAGTTATTTTAAAATGCCACCTTTTAATAGCACTGTACAGAACCACACGATGTTTAGACTACAGTAAATAATTGGCAGTTAGAAAATACAACAATTTCCACACACACATTTGAGGCAACATCAGATAGTCACCTTCTGAATTATATTTGGAAATATGCATCCCGTTATCTTCCTCATCAGTGGTATTTTTGACTACCTACCGAGTGCTTGGGAGAATACAGCCGAAGTAAGGCACGTGTTCACTGCTCTCCGGAAGCTCACATTCATTCAAAACTATTTCAGGTTTTTAAATTAAGATAATTCCACCCTCACCCTCCAAGGCCTCCACTGTATAGTTGTCTTTTCACATTTGAAGAAGACCTCAATGATGGTGAAGTTCACCTGCAATGCAGGCGTGGCTGGAAAGATCAATGAGAGGTCCGAGGTCCTGGCCATCAAAAATGGTTATCCCTTGTCATGGTGTTGTATTCGTTTATAGTGCCAGGTTCTCTGTCCTCTCTGGCTTCATCTCTCCGTATGAAGCTTTTGGTCACAGAGTCACACTCCCTTCTTGGTGGCAGTGCACCCTGCAGGTCTATTCTCAGCATTCGTCTCCCAGTTTTCAGCTGGGATGCGGCATTGCGGTTTTATTTTACCATGTCCTTAAAATGCTTCCTCTGCCCTCCTTGCTTCTGGTATCTCCCATTATCCTAGTTCGGAGGTAAGCATCATCCTCATGTAAAGGAAGACATTTTCAAGGGTCACAAAATGAAGCAACTAAAACTAAAGTCCACAACTAATATTCCTTTTTTTACATCCATTTTATTAGCATTTCCCCAATCAAGGCTTGCTACTAGAGAGTGCTCTTTGACTTCATCATTCGTTTAGGAGAACAAAGGCCCTTTCCCTCGTGGATCAAAGGGAGCAGCTTCCAAACAACCAATTTAGCAACCTTAATAACTAAGGGCCCCCAGGTCTCTTTGTCAAAAAGACTCAGTCTTCACTGTTTTTATGCTTTTAATCTAAATTGCATTCCACTTTCATTCAAATGCCACAGAAGCTATTGATATGTGTCTTTTCCATGAAGACTCTACATTCTGTGTGTTGGAATTATCTGGTTGTTGTCAGGCTTGAAAATCAAAGAACATAAGAAATGTCATATTGAGTCAAGCTGATAGTCCATCCAGATCTGTCTCCTATCTCTAACAGTAGCAATAATAATAATAATAATGTTGGTATTTGTTAAGCACTTACTATGTGCAGAGCACTGTTCTAAGCGCTGGGGTAGACACAGGGGAATCAGGTTGTCCCACGTGGGGCTCACAGTCTTAATCCCCATTTTAAAGATGAAGGAACTGAGGCACAGAGAAGTTAAGTGACTTGCCCACAGTCACACAGCTGACAAGTAGCAGAGCTGGGATTCGAACTCATGAGCCCTGACTCCAAAGCCTGTGCTCTTTCCACACCAAAGACCCTGTAGAAGAATAGCAGATTAATTGGTCTCTTAGACATACAATCACTATCTTTTCCTTCCAATCCATTAAGGATTCTCTTATTTGTGAATTTAGCCAAACCATTCTTGAATTATTACCATTTTCTGCCTACACTACATACTACATTGATAAATTTCAAATGCATGGTAAGGCAGGTTGAAAAAATTGTATTTTTTTTCCTGGACCTATCTTCTTCAGGTTGTAGTAGGTTCCATCTAGTTCTAGAATTGTGAGATTTGGTCAACAGCAATCTGCCCTGTCCGTGCTCTTCTAGAGAAGGTGGAACATTGTACCCACCAAATATGTCTAATCAGGATGTCTAATAAATGTATTAGAATAGCATTCTGTTTTTGGCATCGGAGACAATGCTATCTTACATGAGATCTCGGGTATTCTTAAAGGGTATTTTAATGTAAGCTCTCAAATTGCATTAATGCATTTGGAATTTCATTTTTTATTACAGAAAATTCACCTAAACAAGAAGCAGGAATTGGAGAAGGTCAAGGAACAGCAGGTGAAGAGGAAGAGAAGAAAAAGCAAAAGAGAGGCAAGGCCCAAAGATCTGATCTTTGTTTTGTTTTGTATTTTATCAGCTACATCCAATGGTGGAAATAGGGGAAAGAGAAAAATGCATTTACAAGCCTTCTCCCAGTCAGTACACAAATTATTTACTCTGGTCACCAGGCCTCTTTTACTATTACAATATTGGTACAAAAATTTCCACTTTAACCATTGGCTAAACGTTATGTAAGTGGAGTGGGAGCACATTCCATGAGAGTGGGGTTGAATTTGGCATGATGTAAAGTAACTGGTCTTCTTTCCAAGAGTTAAATAGCCCCAGAAGAGTAACCATTAGAATATGTAATAAAGATGTGAACATGGGTTGTCTTACCCAGAAGTTCTTTTGTAGCATGGTGATAGTTCAATACTACTGTTCCTACTAGAATGTTTTAATTAATACAAATTTTAATTTGTTCCATCCTGATTCTTTTCCCGTACTTTAACTTTTCTAGGCTTATCTACTTGAGGTCCTGCTGTCTTACTATAATGTGACTGAAAGCATTTTATTTAGTTTTTCTGGGATTGGAATTTATATCTGTGTTTTTAGCAGCAATGTGATCTGACACTGGAATTTCTTCACATTGAGTCTCTGAAGATGTAGGTTCCATTCATCATTTCCTGTCATTGAAATTTCCTTCAGTGTGTCTGGGTTCAGTCAGGACAGAGTTTTTTTTTGTTTTTTGTTTTTAAAAAAGACAAATCATTGGAATCATGCATTGGGAAATAGAAATCATAGTCAATGGTGTTCGTGAGGTCATCTCGCGTCATTTGGAAGCAGAAGCGTGACGAGTCAGGGAAGGACATGCATGTTGAGAAGCAGCATGGTGTAGTGGATAGAGCATGGGCCTGGAAGTCAGTAAGTCATGAGTTCTAATACCAGCTTTGCCACTTTGCTGTGTGACTTTAAGCAAGTCACTTCACTTCTCTGGGCCTCAGTTTCCTCATCTGTTGAAAAATGGGGGTTAAGACTGTGAGCCCTACATGGGACAGGGGACTGTGTCCAACCTGATTTGCTTGTATCCACTCCAGCGCTTAGTACAGTGCCTGGCATATAGTAAGTGCTTAACAAATATAACAATATAAAGATATTATTATGGTGTGGGAGTGGTCCAAGTCAGAACTCATAAGGAAAGAGCATTTCGGCAAAGAAAGTGGAAGGAGCACTTGGAATGGCCCTGGAACAGGATGGGACTGCAGAGGGATTGGTCCAGTGGGAAGGGAGAGAGCCTTGAATGTGAAGGGAGAGAGCCTTGAATGTGAGGGACAAGAAGAATGATAGCTGGAAAAAGGCTGACTGAAGCAGTACAAATGAGTAGATAGAAAGAAATCTTAAATTCTAAATTCTAAAATGCAAAGATTGCATCCATTCAGGTTTTTATTGTTTCAATTCTGCTAGCAAGGGAATTAAACTTGACTGTGACAAAAGTGTCTTTTCTTCCATAACTAGAGTTGGAATATTATTGGAGTGAGGTTTTGGGTAATATTCTTACATTTTATATAACTCAAAAAATTGAGTCCACTCTACACACATTTTGCAAGTGTCAGTCTCCTCCACTAGGTTGCAGATTCGTTCCTTGAGGGCAGGAGTCATGTCTACCCACTCTGTTGTATTGTACTCTCCCAATCATATTGAACAGTGCTCTGCACACATAGGTGCTCAGTACATAACACTGATTTATTTTAAAGAATATTATATAGAATTTCACAGTTGGATTCAGAAATATTATACCATGTTCTATCTTTTAAACCTAGGTGGAAGGGGCCAGATTAAACAAAAAAAGAAGACAGTTCCACAAAAGGTTACAATAGCCAAAATCCCCAGAGCGAAGAAGAAATATGTAACAAGAGTGTGTGGTCTTGCAACTTTTGGTGAGTAGGAGTTTAAGTATTTTATATGTAAACCCAGTTTAAAATATACAATCTTTTGGTCCATGTTGTTTGACGTTTGAAGTCTTTGCAGATGAATTCTTTTTCTGCAGAGAGGATTCCTCCGTCCTTGTGTTTTTAACCTCCGATGAGGAAGGCTACACTCAAATTCCTTTTAAAGCCTTCCACTATTGCTTTTGTCTTCCTCCGGGTTGGTTGCAAGGGTCTACAAAATGGCTTGTCTCCTTTAGGAGGCTGTGAAGGGTGAGGGTTGGAGAGTAGCAGCAGTTTGATTTTCTCGGGGCCTTAAGTAATGAAAATGGAGTTAAAATATTTAATAGAAGGCTCTGCATCAGAACAGGTGCAAAACATTTGACCGAATCGCATACGAACACCAAGTTATCCTATAATGTGGGGCTTGCATTGTCTAAAAGCTCATGTGAAGGAAAACTCACTCTGTAGTGGTCTGCCACTGTGGGCACATGTGCAGCTAATTCTTCTGATAACTATGTATCACACTGTCAGATAAATTGTCTTTAATGCTGTAAACAAGATTTAGGCAAAATGCCTAGGGAAAGCATTAATTTCTGTCAGAACTAGTTGTAATAAGACCTGCTTCTCTGGAGAAAAAAGAGTTCCTACTTTGGAAGGTGAATGTAATAAATCACATGTGTAATATTTCTGAATGTAAATAAATCTTTAAGGCTTTATGAGACTTTGAAGATGGAAGGCTGATCACAAAGTATTAAGGGCATTTGTAGATGTAATTAAAATGAAGCAGAATTAAAATATGAAAACGTATGTTAAAATTGTGTTTCTGACATAGATGTCAAAATCGGGAAACAGCATAATTCCATTACTCTTTACTTCTTTCAACAGAAATTGATCTTAAAGAAGCACAAAGGTTTTTTGCTCAGAAATTCTCCTGCGGTGCCTCAGTTACAGGGGAGGATGAAATCATCATTCAGGGAGACTTTACAGATGACATTATTGATGTAATTCAGGAGAAGTGGCCAGAGGTGAGTGTATAAAAAATACTTTCAACTGGTAGGTTTTTCAAAACATGTTATACAACATCCATTTTATTTCCCTTTCCCACAACTCATGAAGTGTAATCAATCCGTGTTTTGCAGGTGGATGATGACAGCATTGAAGATCTTGGCGAAGTAAAGAAGTGATTTTTCTTTTGGAAAACTTGCCTGTAATTTAAAGACATGAAATTAAATTAGAATTGTTGTAGCCAAAGGGAGGGAGACCTTTAAAAATATATATTTATCCTACAGTAAAACTGTAGATTGCCCTATCCTTGGCATTTACACTGTTCTGTACAAGGCTGCTTGTTTTTTTTATTATTGCCAAAGTCTAATAAACTGGGGGTTCTGTCATGCACATGCATGAAATAGAGATTTAGTTAAATAAAAAAATTTTGGTCATAAGGTGCTTTTTTCTCTTTTTGCAGCACATTGTAGGTCTTTCTGTCATCATTTCAATTTATATTTGCTATTTTGTGGCTTAGTGTGGTTTAAACAATTGGCTTTCTCACCACTGAAACCAGTTTCCTATCTGGTGGCCTTGCGCACGGTGGAACTCTGATCAAATTTTGGTTAAATTGACTTCTTGCTTATGAACACAATTAAGGAGTGCCACTAAAATTCCCGAGCTAAGCTGACTACAGTGCTTTGGCACTTAGTACAGTGCCTTACACATAGTAAGTGCTTAACAAATACCAGAATTATTTTCTCTGAGGATTCAAATAATCAGTTTGGCTTCTCTCATACTTTGAAAGTTGTGCAAGAATTGAGCTGGCCAAGATATAAATACAGGTAATTATCATTAGATTGAAGTTATGACACTCTTTCTCCCTCACAACCCCTTGTGCCTGATCTTGGTTCTTGAATAATAGAATAATAAGGCTAATAGACTGGTTTCATCACCACATCTTACACATGATCTACACTTAATTATGGAAATAAATCTGAGGAGAGGAACAATTGGCAAAATTCGTCTTTCTCCAGATAGGATTCTACTAATGTGTTATCGTGACATCCGTTCAGAAGCTGACTTATAACCTGACTGTGGTATTTAAATGATAGAGTGTAGTACAGAGACAAGCACTACACATGAAGAGAAAACTTTCAGAATTTCAGAACCCATAAAATGTGTTGATGGCCATTTTCCTCAAGGACATTGCAATCTTGAAAACTTTATACTTAATGAAAATGAAACATGGCAAAAATAATATGGGGAAAATTTTGTTACAGAGGAATTTTAACAAGTAGTGACCTGCTAAAAAGAACTATCGAAGAAAAGACCCAACAAGACCATTTTTTTTTTTGTTCGATTGCACACAGCAATTGGTGCTAGATGTCCTTCTGTGTGCCAATATCAACATTTGTGATGCATTTGACATATAAGAGGTTTCTCAATGTTAAACTCACTGAAGGCAGTTTTGGTACAGATGTGGGCAACAGTTGGCATTAACTGCCAGAACATGTAGGATTAAAAGTATCCTTGTCAACAGCATTTGGGGATTTATTTTTGCAAGTTTGGTTTATCCCTTCCAGTTTCAGCCATGTAAAAAAAATCTATGCAATTCATGAATTAGATTAATTCACACGATTTCTGTCACTCATTTTAGCTCACAGTGGGTATTTGCATGGTTTTCAAAAATTCCTACCTTTAAGACCCTTTACAAAGTAATTTTTACCAAATACTTCTTGAAGTTAAATGGCCTCTTACCTGATTCATTTGAGAATTTCTGCCATCTTTTGAGCTGCACCTTGAAACGCAGAAATAATTTTATATGCATTCTTTAAATGAGCTAAATGTAAGTGCTTGTAATTGAATTATCCTATAACAGTAATTACAGCATCCATTTAAGAGACTGGATGCTGTCAGTTGTCCTCCAGAAATAACCCAAGAAATAGTACTAACTCAAAGAGTCCATATTTTTTTTAAGTCATTCTTTCTATTCATTCTCATTCCTTCACGAGGAGAAATCAAACTAGATAATTTCCCCCAAAGTGGAATTATTTTCTCATCGGATGTAAAATCAACTTGAGTTCTTGCTGTAATCTTTCTGTGCTTGTTTGAAATAATTTAATGAACATTTCTCCCATTAACTAACCTATTAAAGTCTTTCAAAATACTCAGTTAAGTGAGGGATTAATACAGTGCATATTTTGGGTTCATTTCTCCATCATCCATTCATTAAATGGTATTTGCCTACTGTGCTAGACACTGTCCTAAACCCTCCAAAGGGTACCAAAGGAATTTAGAGGCTAGTGGGGGAAGCAGACAAATTACAGTAAGGGGGAATTGAGAGTACATAAAATGTGGTCATGGGAGGACTGAAGTGGCAGTTGGGGAATCTAAATTGGGGAGATTATTTGGGGATGGACTTCTGGAGGCAAAGGTCTCAGAAGCAAGGGGAGAGCTGGGGTCTGGCAGACAGGAGTGCAGAGAGTATGAGCAAGAGATTGGGGCTGGAAAGATGAGAATGAGGCACAGCAGGTAGGTTAGCTTGAGAGGAATGAAGATGGCAAGCTGGGGTGTAGTGGGAGAAAAGTGGAAAAGGTCTAGGATTCAGACATGGTCCCTGAGTCACAGGGGGTTCACAGTCTAAGAGTAAGAGGGGAAGTTGGGGATGGACACTCAAGTAAACAAAAATGACCAGGACATTATAACACCATTGAGAGCAATAGTTCATAATTAATGGTATTTAACAAGTGCTTACTGTGTGCAGAGCACTGTACTACGTGCTTGGGAGAGTATAATACAACAGAATTGGTAGATGTGTTCCCTGTCCACGAGTTACAGTTTAGGCGGCCTATTTAGCGGTCTTTACAGTTGAAAGAGCTGTTTTTGGGCTTGTTAGAGCTTAACAGCAGCAAGTATTCCAAGTGTTCTAAAGTTGTGGAAAGTGTGCGCTGGCTGCTATTGCTGTAATCCCTCCTCCCAAAGGAGAGAACATCTCTCTACAAAGTCAATAACTGTGCTAAAAAATTACTCAGCATCAGTTGATCACTGTTATCAGTAGTTGACACTTTTTAGGAGCCTAGGAACATAAAAGAAGAAAGGATTCCCACCCCTTAAGGAGATTAGAGTCTAATGGGAGGGAGTATAGGTGGACACATATTAGATACGTACAATAGCAGAAATTAAAAAAAGAGAAGTAGAATAAACTTGAGTGCTAAATGTGCCTGATGGTATGACTGGGAAGTTGAGGTTTGGTAGCGAAATGGAATATCTCCTGGAGGAGGTGACTTTGAAGTGAAAGGTTCACCTTAGAAATAGCTAAATAATATTAATTATGGTATTTGTTAAATGTTTAGTATGTGTGAAGCACTGTACTAAGCACTGAGGATGATAGAAGCAAATGGGTTGGACACAGTCCCATGTGGGGCTCACAATCTCAATCCCCATTTAACAGATGAGGTAAATGAAGCCCCAGAGAAGTGAAGTGTCTTGCTCAAGGTCACACAGCAAACAAGTGGTAGAGCGGGGATTAGAACCCAAGACCTGACTCCCAGCCCCGTGATCTATCCACTATGCCATGCTGCTAAATGATTACTATGGTCAGTTCTGCTATAACAAGTTTTCAGTATGCAAAACAGCTCAGTGGCAGAACTGGGGAAAGTTCTGACAATACCTCACAAGTAATTATGCACATGAATGTGGTGTCAGACACAAGTGAGTTCTATAGCTTTATTTCTCCTTAAGGAATTCAAGAACAGCAACTTCTGTATATTAGGCTACTAGGTGATTAGACATAAACATGGCAACTGACAAATAGTTGGTTTGGGGATGAATTGTTACATGATCTTCAAAAATACTTATTAATTGAATAAATGTAATGGCTCTAATATCTGACTTTGCTGCACTTTCAAGTGCGCTGGTGAAGTCTCAGAGAAACCCAGGAGACCATATCGATAGTAATCACTGTGTAATTTTAATAATCAAAAAGAATATAACAATAGGCAAGAATACTCAAAGCATTGGTGTTTTAGTGATGTAAAAGAATATAAAAAAATTTCAAGTGACAAATTTCTGTCATTTGGGGGTTCAGATGCCCAGTTGTAGTACCAGAGTCCTAGTGCCCATGGTTGGGAGCTGAGGTAAGGATTCCACACTAGCAAATCCACCCAAGATTGTGCCACTAGATTGCTCCTTTCATCCTCATGGTGCCCCATCAACTCTCCCTCTACACACTAACTTGGAGGCTTTGTTCCTCACAAGAGAAAATCCCTATGCCTCTTTCCCCACTGTCCCACCTCTAGCCATTTCCTTTCCTCCTTCCTGAAATGTCCTCCTCTCCCTCCCACCAAACCCAATCTGCCAGCCCACAGCTTTTCCCATCTTCAAAGCCTTCCTGAAAACCCACCCTCTCAACCAGTCTTGCCCTAATTAAGCTCCACCTTTTCAGGTTACAAGCATCCACTATCACCTTTAGCACTTGTGTTTACACCCCTGACGATTTATTTTTTTTAACTTACATATTTCTTTATCCTTTCAAACTTTGGCTCTCAACAGCTGTGACTTTTTTTCAATCAATTAATAGTATTTATTGAGTTTTTACACTGTGGAGCAGTGTACTAAGTGCTTAACTTCTTAGTGCCTCAATTACCTCCCCTATAAAATGGGCATTAAATACAGTGCGCTCCAGTCAATAGTATTTTTCAATAGTATTGAGTGCTTACCATGTGCAGAGCACTGTACTAAGCGCTTGGAATGTACAATTCGGCAACAGATAGAGACAATCCCTGTCCAATGATGGGCTTACAGTCTAATCAGGGGAGACAGATGGACACAAACAAGACATCATGGGCAAGTTACATCACTTTTCTGGGCCTCAGTGACCTCCTCTGCAAAATGGGATGAAGACTGTGAGCCTCACGTGGGACAACCTGATCACCTTAGTGCTTGACACATAGTAAGCGCTTAACAAAAACCATCACTTTTTAAGCGCTTAGACAGTGCTCCGCACCTAGTGAGCGTGCCACACGGGATGTGGTCCGTGCCCAAACTTAGTTTGCATCTACCCAGCGTGGCTCAGTGGAAAGAGCACAGGCTTGGGAGTCAGCAGTCATGGGTTCCAGCTTCACCACTTGTCCGATGTGTGACTTTGGGCAAGTCACTTAACTTCTCTGTGCCTCAGTTACCCCATCTGTGAAATGGGGATGAAAAAAAAAAAGTTGGTATTTGTTAAAGCGCTTACTATGTGCAGAGAACTATTTTAAGCGCTGGGGTAGACACAGGGTGATCAGGTTGTCCCAAATGGGGCTCACAGTTTTAATCCCCATTTTACAGATGAGGTCACTGAGGCCCAGAAAAGTGAAGTGACTTGCCCACAGCTGACAATTGGATTCGAACCCATGACCTCTGACTCCCAAGCCCGGGCTCTTTCCACTGAACCACACTGATGAAGACTGTGAACCCCACATGGGAGAAGCAGCATGGCTCAGTGGAAAGGGCCTGGGCTTGGGATTCAGAGGTCATGAGTTCGACTCCCAGCTCTGCCCCTTGTCAGCTGGGTGACTGTGGGCAAGTCACTTCACTTCTCAGGGCCTCAGTTCCCTCATCTGTAAAATGGGGATGAAGACTGTGAGCCCCAAGTGGGACAACCTGATTCCCCTGTGCCTACCCCAGCGCTTAGAACAGTGCTCTGCACCTAGTAAGCGCTTAACAAATACCAACATTATTATATTATTATTAAGAGTGTGAGCCCCACGTGGGGCAACCTGATTCCCCCGTATCTCCCCCAGCGCTTAGACCAGTGCTCGGCACCTAGTAAGCGCTTAACAAATACCAACGTTATTATTATTAACCTGATCACCTTGTATCCTTCCCCTTAGAACAGTGCTTTGCCCAGTGTAATAGCTTCACAAATGCCATTACTCTTAGTAATAATAAATAAAAGTAATAAAAAAGTAATAAAGTAAGAAATGCCATGATTATTACTGTAAGAAGCAGGCGGGCGCTGGTGCGGGCCGTGGCCAGGGAGCGGCCGTGGCGAGGGCGGCCCTGCGGCCCCGTCGTCTCCCTCCCGCCGCCATTTTCCGAGCGGCTCTCGCGAGAGTTGGCGCGGCCTCGCGCCTCCCCTCAGGCCGCCATGGCCGGGGTTGCGCGGGCGGTCGGCGGCGGGCGGCTCCCGCGCTTCGCGACGGGATGAGCGTCTTGAGGGAGGCCGGGGTGCGGTGAGGGGCGGCGGCATCGCTTGGTTTGGGTTTTTTTTTCCCCGCATTTGAGGGCGGGCGCGGCGCTTTTTGCCCGTCAGCCGGGCCTCGGGGCCGCCTCCGCCGCGGGCTTCCCGCCCGGAGCCGAGGGGCGCCGCACTGCGCAGGCGCGGCGCCGCCCTAACGGCCCGCCGAGGCCGCCATGTGCGCCTCCCGCCTCGCCTCAGCGCCACACGAGGTACGAGCCCGCCCGGGCCGCCGTGCCGATGAGCGGCCTCCTAATCACCCTGCATGCATTCAGCCGTCCTTGTTACGTTGCGCAGAGCAGTCCCCTGAGCGCCTGGAGTGGACACCCGGACAACAGAGACCATCCCTGCCCAACGATGGGCTCTCGAAGCAGCGAAGAAGCACGGTTAGAGAAGCAGCCTGGCTCAGTGGCAAGAACTCGGGCTTGGGAGTCGGAGGTCATGGGTTCGAATCCCGGCGCTGCCCCTTGTCAGCCGTGTGACTGTGGGCGAGTCACTTCACTTCCCTGGGCCGCAGTGACCTCATCTGGAAAATGGGGATGAAGACTGTGAGCCTCACGTGGGACAACCTGATGACCCTGTATCTACCCCAGTGCTTCGAACAGTGCTTTGCACATAGTAAGCGCTTAACAAATACCAACATCATTATTTTTTCGAGAAGCAGCGTGGCTCAGTGGCAAGAGCCCGGGCTTGGGAGTCAGAGGTCATGGGTTCGAATCCCAGCTCTGCCACTTGTCAGCTGTGGGACTGTGGGCAAGTCATTTCACTTCTCTGTGCCTCAGTTTCCTCATCTGTAAAATGGGGATGAAGACTGTGAGCCTCACGTGGGACAACCTGATGACCCTGTATCTACCCCAGCGCTTAGAACAGTGCTCTGCACATAGTAAGCGCTTAATAACTGCCAACATTATTGTTATTATTAGAAGGGGGAGACAGATGGCAAAACATATGTAGACATCAGTACACGTAAAACAGGCATCAATGTAAGTGAATAGAGTAATAATAATGATGATAATAGTTTGTTAAGCACTTACTGTGTGCTCACCTCCTCCAGGAGGCCTGCCCAGACTGAGCCCCCCCTTTCCTTCTGCTTCCCCCCCGCTCCTCTCCCTTCCCCTCAGCACTGTGCTCATATGTATGAGCACTTGTCACACAGCAGACAAGTGGAGGAGCTGGGATTAGAACCCACGACTTCTGACCCAACCCCGTGCTCTTGCCACTAGGACATGCTGCTTCACTATGATAGATAACGTACATATATACACTAGTGCTGTGGGACCGGGAGGGGGAGAGAGCAAAGGGAACGAGTCGGGGCGATGTTGGGGGAGAAGGGGATGCTTAGTCTGGGAATAACTACGGTATTTGTGCCCTCCCTCCTCACCTCCCCCAAACTAACTCTCTTCCCCTCTTCAGAGCGTCTCAAAGACTGAGCCTCACGTGGGATAGGGACCGTGTCCAATCCAATTGGCTTAGTAAGCAAATGGAAAGTGCTTAACAAATACCATAATTATTATAAAGAGCTGCCAAGTGACAGTTTGAGCAGAGTTTCACACTGCCCCCCTCCCCAAGGGAGGAGTCAAACTGCAGTCAATCAATAGTATTTATTGAGCACTTACTGTGTTCTAAGGGAAATAGAATATAACAGAGTTGGTAGACACATTCCCTGCCCATAAGGAGCTTACAGTCTAGAGGGGGAGACAGACATTATTAATTATTATTAATTGTATTTATTGAGTCCTTACTGTGTGGAAAGCACTGTATTAAATGCTTGAGCACTATATAGTTACATTACATATATTAATATATATATATACACCTAAACTACAGATGGGTGCTTAAGTGCTGTGGGGCGGAGGCAGGGGTGAATAAACAGAGAAAATCCAACTAACTGCAAGGAATGATCAGAGAAGGCCCCTGTCCTACATGAGGTTTACAGTCTAAGGGGAGGGGAGAGCGGATATTCGAAACAAACACAGAGAAGTTACATGACTTACCTAGGAATGCAAATCGGGCAAGTGGCAGAGATGGAATTAGAACCCAGGTCCCAGACCAGTGCACTTTCCATTAAGCCATCTGGTTTATTTTTTCATCAGTCGAAGGCTGACATTTGTGCACCCACAGTCCTTAACTGAAAATAATGAAAAACTTACTTAATTCTTCATTTATTTGAAGGCATAGCAAGGTCCTGATAGAAATGTGGGGTTGCATATAGTACGCGCACGTGGGATTTCCTACTAAAAAATGCATAATTCCTGATTTCAAATTTTATTTTATAATGAACTCTTCTGTGGGCTAAGAACCCATTATGCTGCATTTTAGGCAGTACTGCCCTAAAGTAACACAATCAGTCAGGACCACTCAGTCTATAGAGTTTAATGAGTACCTGCTGATGCAAATAATAATTGTATTTGTTTGGCGCATTGTACTGAACGCATGGAAGAATTCAGTAGAGGTAAAAGATACAGTCGCTATCCTCAACAAGCTTACAGTCTAACTGAGGTGACAGACATGAAAGAATTTTCAGATCATAGGAAAAAGAAAGGACAGATGGATATGTAACTTGGTATGTACAAATTCGAGTGGACTGTGAGTACAGGTATGGGTAATAATAATACTGAGTATCTGGGTATCAGTACTGGGAAGTACTGGGTATCAAGCACTTTCTCTGCATCAAGCACCATTCTAAGGACTGGGGTAGAGACAAGTTAATCAGATTGGACACAATCCCTGTCCCACAGGGGGCTCACAGTCTAAGAGTGGGGGAGAACAGGTATTAGACCCCATTTTTACCAATGAGGAAACTGAGGCACAGAGAAGTTAAGTAATATGCCCAATTCATACAGCACACAAAGACCAGAGCTGGGATTAGAACCCGGACCCACTAAGGCTCAAGCCCAGACTCTTTTTCCACTAGGTCCCACTGCTTCTTTAGTAAAAGAGAGTTAGAGGAGTTAATGCTTAGGTAATTGGGGCCATAGGATGTGCATAAGTGAGCCATAAAACAAAAAGAGGATCCAAGGGAACCCCGCCTCTTGCCCGCAGGCCCCTGCTCCCTCTGAAGACACAGGGGCTCTACGAGGATAAAACTTGGGGAGAAGAAAAATAAATCAGGGAAAGCCTCTTGGAAGAAATGGGATTTTAGAAGGGCTTTCTATTCATAAATTCATTCAGTAGTATTTGTTGAGCACTTACTGTATGCAGAGCACCGTCCTAAAAGCTTGGAAGAGTACAATGCAACAATAAACGGACACATTCCCTGCCCACAACCAGTTTACAATGGAGAGGCATGGAAGGCAGACATTAATATAAATACGTAGATTACAGATATGTACAAAAGCTCAGTGGGGCTGGGAGCAGGGAAGAACAGAGGGAGCAATTCAGAGAGATGCAGAAGGGAGTGGGAGAAGAGGAAAGGGGGGCTTAATCAGGGATGGCCTCCAGGAGATGTGCCTTCAGTAAGGCTTTGGAAGAGGGGGAGAGTAATTGTCGGATTTGAGGAGGGAGGGCATTCCAGGACAGAAGGCAGGACGTAGGCGAGGGGTGGGCGGGGAGATGGAGACACAGTGAGAAGGTTAGCATTATTCATTCAATAGTATTAATTGAGCGCTTACTATGTGCAGAGCACTGTACTAAGCACTTGGAATATACAATTCAGCACCAGATAGAGACAATCCCTGCCCAGTGACGGGTAGCAAAGTGTGTGGGCTGGGTTGTAGTAGGTGAGAAGTGAGGTGAGGTAGGAGGAAGTAAGGAGGTGGAGTGCTTTAAAGCCAATGGTGAGGATTTTGTTTGATGGAGAGAGCTCTAGATGGAGAGACCTCTGGTAAGTGGATTTTAAGGGGGAGGAAGATTCAGGCAAGGGGAAGGTTGGGAACAAGGGGTTGGCAGTGAGAAACATGAGAACGACACAGTGAATAGGATAGCTTGAGAACAAAGGAGAATTTGAGCTGGGGTGTAGGAGAAAAGAGTGGTTAAGTAAGAGGGTGAGAGCTGACGTAGCTCTTTAAAGCCAATGGTCTGAAATTTCTGCTCAAAGTGGACCATGTCTAATTTCCATTTGTTTATTTTCTTCTAATGCCTATACTGTGCTCTTGCCTACAGTAAGCACTTAATAAATACTATTACTTCTATTACTAAAAGTTACTCCAAACATGCTTTCAGGTTCCTTCGTCACCACCAAGAAAAGCATCCATGGTAACTGCCGACTTCCCTCCCACCATTGAGGGCCCCTGCTCCTAGCATACTGTGGGTCCCCTGGGACAGGAATAAAATCTGTTCCTACACTCATCCTCAGCAGGAGGCCTGCACAAAACCCCAGGAAGATTGGTGCCTGAAACCCTGCGCCTCTAATAATAATAAAGATGACGGTATTTGTTAAGCGCTTAGTATGTGCCAAACACTGTTCTAAGCACTGGGGGGGGATACAAGGTGATCAGGTTGTCCCACGAGGGGCTCACAGTCTTAATCCCCATTTTCCAGATGAGGTCACTGAGGCACAGAGAAGTGAAGCGACTTGCCCAAAGTCATGCAGCTGGCAAGCAGCGGAGCTGGGATTAGAACCCACGACCTCAGACTCCGAAGCCCGGGCTCTTTCCCCTGAGCCACACTGCTTCTCTAGTTACATTACCCTCCTGACTTTGTTTTTATGGTATTTATGGGTGTACGTATGTGTATGTGTGTTTGAATGTTTCATTGTTCCCGATGTGTCTGTGTCCAGTCCCTTCTCCCACTTAAACTCTTAATAGCCCTCCCAAGGGACCAGGACCATGTATAATTCCTATCTATGTAATCTCTTCCAATGTGTAATTCAGTGCTCTGCACACAGACTGAACATTATAACACCGTTACTATTACTGCCAATGAGAATTTTGAGAAGTTCAGTGACATGAGGAGATCATTGTGGTAGAAAAATTATATTAGAGCACGGGCCTCGGCATCAGAAGGTCGTGGGTTCTAATCCCAGTTATCATCAGAAGGTCGTGGGTTCTAATCCCAGTTATGACATTTGTCTGCTCTGTGGCCTTGGGCAAGTCACTTCACTCCTCTATGCTCAGTTACCTCATCTGTAAAATGGAGATTGAGACTGGAAGCCCCATGTGGGACAGGGACTGTGTTCAACTCAATTTGCTTGTATCCACCCCTGCACTTACTACAGTGCCTGGCACAGAGTAAGCGCTTAACAAATACCACAGTTATTATTATCTGGGCAGAAGAGTATGGACCGGAGAGGGGAGACTTGGGAAGCAGGGACCCCAGAGAGGAGGCTGATGCAGCACTCTAGCCATGATGTTACAGGGGCAATGGCCCTTTGGATGGCAAAGAAGGGGCAGATCCCAAATGTGGAAGGAAAATTGACATGATTTAGGGACAGGTGGAGTGTGAGAGTTGGAAAGCAGGGAGGAAGCGAGGACAACATTGAGATTGCAGACTTTGGAGATGGGAAGGATGGTGTTGAATTGTGATGGGAAAGAACCAGAATCAAAATGTGCCTCAGTTACCTCTTCTGTAAAATGGGGATCAAGACTGTGAGCCTCATGTGGGACAACCTGATTGCCCTGAACCTACCCCAGCGCTTAGAACAGTGCAGTGCACATAGTAAGCACATAACAAATACCAACATTATTAAAATGGAAAAAATCTAATTTAAATTGTTTTAATTAGTTATGTACAATTTAAATGGTTTACTTTAGTACATATTTATGCCTTCATATAGCTTATCTATACATTCCATTATTCGTGGGTTTCAACCAGATGTATTTGAACCACTTCCTGCTTTATCCTCATTCTCTGAGGACAGGGAACATGTATCTTTTTTCTTTCTTTGTATTTTAATGGCATTTGTTAAACTCTTTCTATATGTCAAACACAAGTGTAAAAGCAGGGGTAGATTAAATTAATCAGGTGGGACAGAGTCCCTGTCCTACCAGGCTTCACAGTCTAGGTAGGAGGGAATAAGATTTAATCCCCATTTTACAGATGAGGAAACTGAGTCACAGAGTAGTTAAGTGATTTTCCCAAGGTTACACAGCAGACAAGTAGCAGAGCCAGATTTACAACCCAAATGCTCTGACTTCCAGGTCAGTGCTCTTTCCGCTAGGCCACACTGGTTGCTATTGTTGTTATTTTCCAGGTGCTTAGTACTGTGTCTAGCCCTTAGTAGGCACTCAGTAATGATTGATTAATGGTGGTTTAATGATTACTGATTAGAGAAACAGTATGGTCTAGTGGAAAGAGCCTGGACCTAGGAGGCCGAGGACCTGGGTTCTAATTCTGACCCTACCACTGTCTGCTGTGTGACCGTGGGTAAATCACTTAACTTCCCTCTGCCTTGGGTGTCTCAACTGTAAAATGGGGATTAAGACTATGAGCCCCATGTCAGCACTTAAAACAGTGCTTGGCACATAGTAAGTGCTAAACAAATACCCATCATTATTATGTGGGACATGGACTGTGTCCAACCTGATTATCTTGTATGTAGC
Organism: Ornithorhynchus anatinus; assembly: GCF_004115215.2. Taxonomy (NCBI): domain Eukaryota; kingdom Metazoa; phylum Chordata; class Mammalia; order Monotremata; family Ornithorhynchidae; genus Ornithorhynchus; species Ornithorhynchus anatinus. Next base: position 17,476,273 of record NC_041729.1, on the reverse strand, counting down.
CCAGCTCTTAGTACAGTGCTTGGCACATAGGTGCTTAAAAGAAACCATAAAAAATTAATCGATTATATCAAATTTAGAGCAGTGTAGACCAGAGTCTTAGTCCTATAATTGTCATCGGCAGTTAAAAGCTATTGATGAGCTGATCCTCAACCTCATTAAATTTTTGTAAGCTATCTTTGCATCCAATGTGGTTTTTAACTTTAGTTGTATTTTATCAGGTCATATCTGGTACACTTGGACCCAGAAATTTGACCCAGAGAAGCAGCATAGCCCCTGCTAAATCACTTAACGTCTCTGTGCCTCAGTTACCTCATCTGTAAAATAGGGATTAAGACTGTGAGTCCCACCTAGGGGCATGGACTGTGTCTAGACTGATTAACATCTCTCTACCCCAGTGCTTGGCAAATAGTAAGTGCTTACAAATATGATTAAAAAAATTAAAGAAAATATGAGGGACAATACACAGATTTAGATATGTTAGGTCATTCGGAGAGACTTGCTGTAATACATTTTTCTTTTAAAAGGTATTATATATTTGGAAATTGTAAATGGGAACTTTTTCATTTTTACTTGAACTATTTCACTTTTTATTAAAAAAACAAGAAGCGAATAGAGCACTGCAATATCTTTTTGTCCAGTTTTATTGTAAGATTTGTCTTTATGTAGTATTATTTGTATTGAAAAGCCATTTTCTTTGTCACAGAACCTCAGTTCAATCCTTGAGACTGCCACTATTGAGAAACAGAGGAAAGAACTGCAACTCTTGATTGGGGAATTAAAAGATCGAGATAAAGAGCTCAATGGTATGGTTGCAGAGCATCAAAGACAGCAACTATCTTGGGAGGGTGATCGACAGAAAGTGTTGACTTTGGAAGAACGATGCAGCAAATTAGAAAGTGAGTACCTACCCCGAACTGTGCAGCACGATTTCAAGCACAGTTGTGTGACTTCTTTTAACCACTCTCCATGTTCCTGAATTAGCTCGGTAACTCTGACAGTGATTTGGTTAATTTAGTCTGAACTCGTTGGAAACAGTCATTTATTTCTAGTCACACTTCCTTCATGATCTTGAGTCCTTGTAAAAATCACCCTACAAATAAGAACTATCCTTCGCAGGATTTGTTTTATCCATGTCGTTCTACCAATGCTGTCTTATTGATTGAACCCCTTACATGATCATTAGATGGGTATGGAAATAATAGAAGTGTGGAGAAAAGCAATGTAGAACTTAAAGAAGGGTATGTATTCTAATAGCGACTTTACAACCAATATCAGCTTAGATTTATATTTACATTCCTGAAATGTTTCCTTTTATAGAATGCTTGATTTATGTCTGTTCATGTTCATGATGAGTATCTAAATTTAACTGAGATGATTCTAGTGTTTTCTCCACATATCCAGAATTTCAATGTACATAAGTATTATATTTAGACTGTGAGCCTGTCATTGGGCAGGGATTGTCTCTATCTGTTGCCGAATTGTACATTCCAAGTGCTTAGTACAGTGCTCTGCACATAGTAAGCGCTCAATACTATTGAATGAATTATAATTATCATGCTTAACTCTGTAGCTTGTAGACTGTAAGCTCTTTGTGGGCAGGGGTTGTGAGTACCAACTGTACTGTACTTTCCCAAGTGCTTAGTACAGTGTTCCGCGTCCAGTCAATGCTCAATAAATACCAACGATTGAGTGACAGCTTATAATTTTTAAGGGTGTAAAACTAAGTAAAGTAGGCTCGTTGTGCGCAGGGAACATGTCTTCCAACTCTGTGTATTGTGCTCTTGCAAGAGTGTACTACAGTGCTTTGCATACAGTAAGTGCTCAATCAATAAGCGCTTAGTACAGTGCTCTGCTCACAGTAAGTGCTCAATAAATATGATTGAATGAAATACCATTGATTGAATGATTAATTAAGAAGATACATGCTTGACAAAATTTTATCTATTGGACTATCGATTGAGATAAAAATTTTAAGTTTTTAAAAAATGTTTTAGTTCCTTTGACCTTTTAACCACTAGTTTTGAAGTAAGTACATTTTTAAGTTATTAATAATAATAATAATAATAATAATAATATTGGTATTTGTTAAGCGCTTACTATGTGCCAAGCACTGTTCTAAGCACTGGGGTAGACATAGGGGAATCAGGATGTCCCACGTGGGGCTCACAGTCTTAATCCCCATTTTACAGATGAGGTAACTGAGGCCCAGAGAAGTTAAGTGACTTGCCCACAGTCACACAGCTGACAAGTGGCAGAGCTGGGATTCGAACTCATGACCTCTGACTCCAAAGCCCGTGCTCTTTCCATTGAGCCACGCTGCTTCTCAACAGCGTGGCTCTCAAAAGTGTGCTTCTCAAAAGCTTATTAGCTTGTTCACCAAGCGTTGCTTTCATTTCCCTCAGATGAGCTACACAAGAGAAGTGAAATTATTAGGACACTTACAAAAAGGATAAAAATCCTTGAATGCCAGCAGAATGATCGCCAGGTGGTTCTTGAAACGACTCAAATGCAACTACAAGAACTGGCTGAGAAAGCAGCAGGTGCTTCTCTTCGCTGTGAGGAACTTGAGGTAGGTTTCCTGGTGCTTAAAATTGAGGAATACAAATTATATATATTTCAGTTAGTGCAGTGTGTATTTAAAGTTACATTCCTTTAAAAATACATTTTCAAAGATTAGTAATGGTATTTATTAAGGGATTGCTGTGTGCTGAGCAATGTAGTACACAAATGGGAGAACATAGAGATGAACATTAGATATGGATCCTGGCCCTCAAATGACTTATAGGTTTTCTGTCCTCACCCTTTTTTTTTTTTTAAAAAAAAGCTTTTTTTAAGCACGTACTATATTTCAAGCACTCTTCTAAACTCTGGGGTAGATGTAAATTGGGAAATGGTGGGAAATGGTCCCTGTCCCAATTAGGGCTCACAATTAAGTAGATGGGAGACTAGGTATTGAATTCCCATTTAGTAGCTGAGGAAACTGAGGCAAGGTCACACAACAGGTAGGTGGTAGAGCCAAGATTGGAACCCAGGTCCTTTGGCTCCCAAGCCTGTGCTTTATCCACTAGGCCATGCTGCTTTCTCAACCTCTCTGATATACTTCATCTGGGTGTTCAGTTGCCAAAGGCAGAATGTCTCAAAAATACTGTTTTTTGGTTGTGACAAAATCACTTAATGGTATTTTCTTTAAATGGTATTTGTAAAGTGCTTACTGTGTACCAGGAACTGAACTGGGCACTGGGGTAGATACATTCTAATCAAGTAAGACACAGTCCATGTTCCACATGAGGCTCACACTCTGAATCTCCATTTTACAGATAAGGTAAATGAGGCACAGAGAAATGAAGTAACTTGCCCAGAGTGACACAGCATATAAGTGGTGGAGTCAGGATTAGAACCTAGGTCCTTCTGACTGCCAGGCCCATGGTCTATCCACTAGGCCACACTGCTTCTCAAGCGCTTACTGAGTGCTTGTTTTATTTGTTATTTACTGACTGCTTACTGTGTTATACTAAGAGCACTATACTGAGCACTTGGGAAAGAACAAATCAATGGAGTTGGTAGACTTGATCCCTGCCCACAAGAATTTTGCAGTCTGAGAGTCTAAAGGGGGTTACAAGCATTAAAATAAATTACAGAGAGGGAAAAGGGTAGAGTATAAGAATATGTACCTAAGAACTGTGGGACTGAGCATGGGTTGAATATCAGGTGCTTAAGGAGGTAATAATAATAATAATAATAATAATAATAATAATAATAATGGTGGTATTTGTTAAGCACTTACTATGTGCCAGGCACTGTTCTAACCACTGGAGCAGATACAAGGTAATCAAGGATGTCCCAAGTGGGGCTCACAGTCATAATCCCCATTTTACAGAGGAGGTAACTGAAGTGACTTGCCCAAAGTTATAGAGCTGATAAGTGGCGGAGCTGGGGTTAGAACTCAAGACCTCTGACTCCGAAGCCTGTGCTCTCTCCACTAAGTCACACTGCTTCGCTACCGATTCAAGTACATAGGAAACACGAAAGGTAGGACACATAGAGGTATTGAGGGCTTAGTTGGGGAAGGCATCCTGGAGGAGACGTGATTTAGGAGGGCTCTGAAGGGGAGGAGAGTAGTGGTCTGTAGGATATGAAGGGGAAGGGAGTTCCAAGCCAGAGGGAGGATTTGGGCCAAGTGTCGGCAGAAAGATAGGCAAGATCGAGAGTAAGTTGGCACCAGCCTCCCCCTATCTGAAGCCTGCAACCTTGGCATTATCCGTCTAATTTGACCCCCCATATTGTCAATAACCAAATCCTGTCGGTTTTTCCTCCACAACATTTCCAGGATCCACCCCTTCCTCTCCTTTCAAACTGCTGCTACATCGGATAAGCACTCGTCAAATCCCGACTTGATTACTGCTACTCTCCCTGCCTGCAGTCTCTCCCCTCTCCAGTTCGTGCTTCTCTCTGCTGCATGGATGAGTTGAGAAGCAGCGTGGCTCAGTGGAAAGAGCATGGGCTTTGGAGTCAGGGGTCATGAGTTCGAATCCCAGCTCTGCCACTTGGCTGTGTGACTGTGGGCAAGTCACTTCACTTCTCTGTGCCTCAGTTCCCTCATCTGTAAAATGGGGATTAAGACTGTGAGCCCCACGTGGGACAACCTGATTCCCCTATGTCTACCCCAGCGCTTAGAACAGTGCTCGGCACATGGTAAGCGCTTAACAAATACCAACATTATTATTATTATTATGAGGTTTCTAAATGTCTTGCCCAGGTCCCTCCACTACTCAGAAGCCTCAAATGATTGTCCATTCAACTCTGCATCAAACAGAAGCTCTTCACCACTGGTTTTAAGGCATTCAGTCCACTTTTTCTCTCCTACAGAATAATTATTATTATTATGATATTTGTTAAGTGCTTAATTATATGCCAGGCACTCTGCTAAGTGCTGGGGTGGATACAAGCAAATTGGGTTGGACACAGTCCCTCTCCCACGTGAGGCTCACAGTCTCTATCCCCATTTTATAGATGAAGTAACTGAGCCACAGCGAAGTTTAGTGACTTGCCCAAGGTTATACAGCAGACATATCCACTCTTTTCTCCCAATACATTCCTCCCCACACGTTTCCTTATTCTCAAATTAACCACCTCATCATGCCTTGTTCTCGTGTCTCCAGCTGACAACCTCTAGCTTTCATCCTTTCCCCTCTCTGTAATTCTTTCCCTCTTCAAACCTGACTATCCTATAGATCTCATCTCCAGGGCCCTTCTGAAATCACATCTCCTCCAGGAGGCCTTCCCCAATTAATTTTTAATTTCTCCAATTTATATTCCCCCAACTGCCACTTCATCACCTCCTTGCCACTTAACACTTAAGTATTCTACCTCCCATAAGGCGTATGTGTGTACCATTCTCCCATTACTTAAGAACTAGGTCATGTACATATTCCCCTTTTCCTTTTAAGTCCTATCTCTAATTAGCTGTAGTGTTTAGCTTCCCGCCCTATGTTATAAATTAATTGAGGGCAGTGGTCATGTTTACTAATTCTTTTGTACTTTCCCAAATTTTTAATACAGTGCCGCACGCACAGGCGTTCCATCATACTATTGTTTGATTTATTGATTACTAAAGGTAATAGTGGTAATGAAGGCCCAAGAGATGACTTTCTGTCTTTTCTTTTTGTTTGCTCCCCAGGGGAAAAATCATAATCTCAACAGTTCAGTTATGGACCTTTCAGCCCAAGTAGGACAGTTACAAGCTCGAGAACAGGCACTCACTACTATGATATCACTAAAGGTAATTTAGACATAGATAATCTAGTTTATTGTCGAATTCAAATGCAGCTGGAGCTACGCCCCATGAAATTGTTGGCAGAATGATTACATAAATACTGCTGTACATTTATTGGTAAAAACGTGAAAACTGGTATTTTAACTTTTCTTTTAGAAAAAATCAGTTTTTTCAATTAGGGGGTTCTGATTTTCAGTCAGCTGTAATAAATTATCCAATCCAAAATCCAAGCCAAATCCAATCACTTTCCTAATAAGCAAAATATGTCATATATTTCACTGCTGAATCTGGTGTAGAATAGCTGTACTTAGGTTTGAAGATGATGTTGCTGACAGGGAGACTGTTGTGGTATGTGGGTGTCGTTGAAAGAGAATCTAGCTGCATAGTTGCATACTTTGCCCATGCAAATCTAATCCACTTTTTCTGGCTCCCTTTCCACTTGGGTGAGCATTGCTTAGACACCAACGATTAAGAAGGGGTAAGGAATGCTCTTCCATCAGCAGGACTTATGCTTGAATTGTTGTTCAGTAGTGGTGGTGATCCTGAGTTATTCACACCCTCTTCCTGGTCCCGTGTCCAGCAACATACATCGTGAGAAAGCTGATAGGGAGAATGGGTCCAGAATATCTCTGGGACCTCAAAGCAGCAGCAGCAGACACCACTGTGTCCTCACCCATCTGGTAAACCATCGTTGAATCTGTTTGGCTTAGGAAGAATTGAGGGGGAGAGGTCTTTTCCACTTCCTTGTGAACACCAGGAGAAAAGCAAAATGCCTAAAACAAAAAACAACAAATGAAGTAGCATAGCCTGGAGCATGAGCTTGAAAGTCAGAAGGACCTGGGTTCTAATCCCGGATCTGCCACTTGTCCGCTGTGTGATCTTGGACAAGTTACTTAACTTCTCTGTGCCCCATTTACCTCATCTGTAAAATGGCCATTAAGACCTATATTTAAGAATCTATAGTTCTCTTTATCTATTTTGATGCTACTGATGCCTGTCTACTTGTTTTGTTTTGTTGTCTGTCTCCCCCCTTCTAGACTGTGAGCCCATTGTGGGATAGGGATTGTCTCTATCTGTTGCCGAATTGTACTTTCCAAGCACTTAGTACAGTGCTCTGTACACGGTAAGTGCTCAATAAATACAATTGAATGAATGAATGAATAACTGTGAGCCCCATGTGAGACATGGACTGTATCCAATCTGGTTAAGCTTATATCTACCCCAGCACTTAGTACAGTGTCTGGCACATAGTAAGCGCTTAACAAATCCCATAAAAAGATAACAAAAGATAGAATTTCCATCCACAAACAATGCAAACTGGAGCTGGAAAGCATCGGGAGTGTAAGAGCAGGGTAAATGCAAGCAAGAGCAGTTTCAGCTGATACAGACACTTAGGCCGACTTCTGCTTCTGGGGAGATGAAGGAGGCCCGACTGCAGTAACTCTTTACTTGAAACCAGTCTCTGGCAGCTCCTGCTCAAAGGAGGAAAGGCAGTGCTCTGCACACAGTAAACACCCAGTAAATATGATTGACTGACGACTGATGTGTCCAAAACAGAGTGCATCTGGCATCTGCCTCCCTGAGCTGTTCTTCATCAGGTTTCATCAGGCTGCAGGGCTGGGATGTTGACTCTGTGGTCTGCAGGTGACACTGTACTTTCTGAGCAGGGAATTCTCACTGATAGGCAGCACCCCATTGGGAGAGATTACAAAAGGGTGCAATAAATGCTACTGACTGACTGATTGTGTGGTGGATCCACTTCACTAGTGTTGCCTGAGACTTTCACTTCTCATGTCCAAAGAATTGGCAATCAGCAGGGGTTTGGTAATAATGATAATAATAATTATGGTATTTGTTAAGTGCTTACTGTGTGCCAAGCACTGTTCTAAGTGCTGGGATAGATGCAGAGTAATCAGGTTGTCCCATATTCATTCAGTAGTATTTATTGAGCGCTTACTATGTGCAGAGCACTGTACTAAGCGCTTGGAATGAACAAGTCAGCAACAGATAGAGACGGTCCCTGCCGTTTGACGGGCTTACAGTCTAATCGGGGGAGACGGACAGACAAGAACAATGGCAATAAGTAGAGTCAAGGGGAAGAACATCTCGTAAAAACAATGGCAACTAAATAGAATCGAGGCGATGTACATTTCATTAACAAAATAAATAGGGTAATGGAAATATATACAGTTGAGCGGATGAGTACAGTGCTGAGGGGATGGGAAGGAAGAGGGGGAGGAGCAGAGGGAAAGGGGGAAAAGAGGGTTTAGCTGCGGAGAGGTGAAGGGGGGATGGTAGAGGGAGTAGAGGGAGAAGAGGAGCTCAGTCTGGGAAGGCCTCTTGGAGGAGGTGAGTTTTAAGTAGGGTTTTGAAGAGGGGAAGAGAATCAGTTTGGCGGAGGTGAGGAGGGAGGGCGTTCCAGGACCGCGGGAGGACATGACCCAGGAGTCGACGGCGGGATAGGTGAGACCGAGGGACGGCGAGGAGGTGGGCGGCAGAGGAGCGGAGCGTGCGGGGTGGGCGGTAGAAAGAGAGAAGGGAGGAGAGGTAGGAAGGGGCAAGGTGATGGAGAGCCTTGAAGCCTAGAGTGAGGAGTTTTTGTTTGGAGCGGAGGTCGATAGGCAACCACTGGAGTTGTTTAAGAAGGGGAGTGACATGCCCAGATCGTTTCTGCAGGAAGATGAGCCGGGCAGCGGAGTGAAGAATAGACCGGAGCGGGGCGAGAGAGGAGGAAGGGAGGTCAGAGAGAAGGCTGACACAGTAGTCTAGCCGGGATATAACAAGAGCCCGTAGCAATAAGGTAGCCGTTTGGCTGGAGAGGAAAGGGCGGATCTCGGCGATACTGTAAAGGTGAAACCGGCAGGTCTCGGTAACGGATAGGATGTGTGGGGTGAACGAGAGAGACGAGTCAAGGATGACACCGAGATTGCGGGCCCGAGAGACGGGAAGGATGGTCGTGCCATCCACGGTGATAGAGAAGTCTGGGAGAGGACCGGGTTTGGGAGGGAAGATGAGGAGCTCAGTCTTGCTCATGTTGAGTTTTAGGTGGCGGGCCGACATCCAGGTGGAGACATCCTGGAGACAGGAGGAGATGCGAGCCTGAAGGGAGGGGGAGAGGACAGGGGCGGAGATGTAGATCTGCGTGTCATCTGCGTAGAGATGGTAGTCAAAGCTGTGAGAGCGAAGGAGTTCACCGAGGGAGGGAGTGTAAATGGAGAACAGAAGAGGGCCAAGAACTGACCCTTGAGGAACTCCAACAGTTAAAGGATGGGAAGGGGAGGAGGCGCCAGCGAAGGAGGCCGAGAATGACCGGCCAGAGAGGTAAGAGGAGAACCAGGAGAGGACGGAGTCCGTGAAGCCAAGGTGAGATAAGGTATGGAGGAGGAGGGGATGGTCGACAGTGTCAAAGGCAGCAGAGAGGTCAAGGAGGATCAGAATGGAGTAGGAGCCATTGGATTTGGCAAGAAGGAGGTCATGGGTTACCTTAGAGAGAGCAGTCTAGGTAGAGTGGAGGGGACAGAAGCCAGATTGGAGGGGGTCTAGGAGAGAATGGGAGTTAAGGAATTCTAAGCATCGATTGTAGTCGACTCCATATGGGGCTCACACTCTTAATCCCCATTTTACAGATGTGGGAACTGAGGCACAGAGAAGTTAAATGACTTGCCCAAGTTCACACAGCAGACAAGTGGCGGAGCCAGGATTAGAACCCATATCCTCTGACTCCCAAGCCCGTGTTCTTTCCACTAAGCCATGCTGCTTTGGAGCTGTTGCAGATAAAGAAAGTGGGAAAGCAAAAAGTGAATTATGGAGTCTGCATCATTTCAGTATGCACACCGGCCAGGGGAACTGCACTTCTCCAATTTCTCCAGACGTCACTCTCCCCCAGTTTTCCTGGGCTACTCCAGTAGAACTATGGGGAAGTCCAAATAAAGAGAGCAAGTGTAAAGAGAACTGCTTACTCCCTTCCTGCTGCCTAATCCTGACTCTCGAATCTAGGATAACCCTTTCCCGCAGACAGAAAATAGGAATGGCATTCCATCCAGCCCCTGGAGTTTGGATGGAATTAAGTGGGCACTATAAAATAGTTCCTAAATTTTGCATAGTTGAGTTGATATTGGAGAAGGAAGCTCTGCCTAATTGCTTCAGGAATTTTTAAATGAATATTTTCTTAAATAAGAGGTAAGAACCCAATTAGCTATTTTGGGCACAGTTAGTATTCTTGAAATATTTACTTTTCCTGTTTTGCATCCTCCAAATTTGGATAGTTGACATTTAAACTAATTTGCAATTTTCTGTAGGACAAAGATATAATTGAAGCCGTCAATCACATTGTAGACTGTTCAAGTAAATTTAAATTGCTAGAACATGCTTTGTGTGATGCCAAGGTGGTAGAATCCTGTATTATCAAGGAAAAGCAAGATTATAAGCAGAAATTGAAGGCACTAAAGTTTGAAATGAATAAACTGAGAGGTAAGAAATAATTAAATTATATTATTTTAAGATTTATTTGCACATTATTCTATACCTCATATTAGTCAATTTTATCTAGGGATTTTTCAGTTATCATTTTGATTTTTTTAATGAATGAAATACATATTTATCATAACAGTTGAGGGGGAAATTATTTTCATTTAAGCATTATTTGAAAATGTATTTAGTTGATATGTTTTTTTCTGGTTTGGGCTTTAAAATTCAGGTATTTTAAATTTATTTTCCTATTCTGAAAAATGTCATTTTAATAGTGCAAAGATTTAAGATGAATAAGTCAGTGGTATTTATTGAGCACCTACTGTATGCAGAGCACTGTAGTAAGCACTGTTTAGGCAAGAAGGTGCTGGGTTATTTGAGACTCATAGTTCAGTTTAAGGAAATGCCTGCTTCTTTGGCAGCTCTATTGGGCTCTCCAAGTCCTCCCCTCTTCAACCGTGCCAAGCCGTATGATTTTTTTTTTGTAATAAAGTCTTGTTAATATAAACATTAGGAAAGAAGCTCTCTTGTGATTGTGAAAAGTGCTGTATTTAATACAGTTGATTAAAACAAGTGTCTTAATAATTTAAGCACTGCCCAGTTGATTCCCAAATGTTACAGTGATCGCTTGTTAGAACTGACTCAATAAAACCATTATATGGGCCATGAGCCCAGGTAAGAACCATCAGAGAATGAAAAAAGAGGTCATCTCTTGTGCCTAAGAAAGGAAAGCAGGTTTTAGAATGGCATGTACTCTCCGTGTTTTCGTTTGACCTAAAAATAGGTTATTTTTATTTTGATTAAAGATGACCTGAGTGAAAAGATAGCAGAAAATAATGAGCAGAGAGAAGAGATCATTCGCCTCAAACAAGAGAAAAGTAGCTTGCATGATGAGTTGATCTTTACAGGTAAGTGGAGACAGCCTGTTTGGGGGACTCTCTGTTTCCATAGGGTGTTCTTTTCATTATGTGACCTAATATGGCATGTGATGTTCCTTTGATGTGTTTAACTATTGCTCTGCTCTTTCCTAGCGCTAACTCCCTTTGATTAGCAGGTAATAGGAAATTATACCTCTTCCTAAAGTAGAACTTTTAGAATCTTTTCAAGTTTTTCTCGCTGAAAGATTCTACTCATTCATAAGTCATTAATGATGAAGGGCATTTAATTTGATGATGATGATGGTATTTGTTAAGCGCTCACTATGTGCCAGGCACCATACTAAGCGCTGGGGTGGATAAAAGCAAATCGAGTTGGAACAGTTCCTGTCCCATGAACTGTACATGTCCAGTCTCAACCCCCAATTTACAGATGAAATAAGTGAGGCACAGAAAAGTGCAGCGACTTGCCCAAGGCCACACAGCAGACAAGTGGCAGAGCCGGGATTAGTTTCACAAAGAAGAGAAAATTACTAGGGCATATACTTTATTTTCTTCTTTTTGTAAATTCCAGATGAAATGAGAGGTACCAAAAAACAAGTGTGGGATTTCAAAGTTGAAAACTACTCACACCTTCTCTCCTGCTTAGAACTCCCTCCCCCTACATATCTGACCAACCATCTTCAAAACGCTGCAAAGATTGGATCTTCTCCAGGAAGCCTTCCCTGACTAATCTTTCATCCCCCCCACCCAATTTTCCCTCCCTACTGCCACACCCAAGCACTTAGTCCTACCTGCTAAACTCTTAGGTACTCACAGCCCTTATGTAAATATCCTTATTCTCTGTTGCTTCTCTTACCTTTATTTTAATATCAGTGTCCTGCACTAAACTGTAAGTTCCTGAAGGGCAGAGATTGTGTCTCCTTATTGTACTGTACACTCGTAAGCAGTTAGTACAGTGCTCTGCAGACAATAAATGCTCAGTAAATATGATTGATAGATTACTGTAACCTGGTTGCAAGTAGATGAAATATTGACATTCATATATCTCCTGCCACCAACTTCTTGCTCAGACCCTGTCCCATCAAGTTCAACAGACCACAGCTCTATCCATTTTCAAAACCCTTCTGAAATTACACCTCCTCCTGGAGGCCTTCCCCAGTATCATCATCATGATCATCATCATCAACAATGATATGTTTTTGAGCACTTTCTGTGTGCAGAGGTCTGTACTGAGCACTTGGGAAAATACAACACAACAGGAGAAACATTCCCTGTGCATGATGAGTTTACAGTCTAGAGGGGGAGATATTAATTTCTAATCTCCCAGTTTAAGTCTCCCCCAAATGCCACCTAAGCACTTCTGTGCTATTTAAATTCTCTCAACCTCCCAAAGCACTTACAAACATATCCTATTACTTAAGCATTGACCCTTGTACGTATCATTTTTCCTTCATCCTCCTATCTGTAGTTGATTTTAGTTTATGTCATCTCAGCTAGATTGTATGCCCCTTGAAGGCAGAGATCATATCTACTAATTCTGTTGTATTCTTCCAAGTGCTTAGATTTTTAAAATATCATTATTATTATTATTGGGGTAGCTCTTAGTTGCAAAATCCCGATACTTGTTTCAGTGTCCTTTTGTCTATCCCATGGTACTCAAGAAAGTTGCCCACGATTTAAGTCAATTTTACAGAATCTGTAAAAAATACTGGGAAGAGAAGTGCAGAAATACTTTTTGTAAGTAAAAGTATTATGGACTATTTTGAGGAGAATGCTGGTATTTTGACTCCCAAATCTTTATTGAAGAAAAAAAATAGCAAACCAGCTAGAAGTAAAAAGCATCATACCTTTAAAGATTGTCTTGGGGTTTTAGGTAGAAATAAATGTGTATTTGAACCATTATTCCAATTGAACAAACTTCCTGTTTTTAGCTATTGCTGCTTGTGCAATTCACCAGCTTGATTTTCAGAAGAAGTTTTAGAGTTGAGAAAATACCTTTTGAAAGTGAGCCCCTTGTTTGTTGACTTATGAATGATTTTATTTTATTTTTTTGCAAAGGGGAGAGAGAAAAAAGGAAAGAACAACTGCTTGAAATAGCAAAGTCAAAGCAAGAAAGGACAGACACCCAACTGCATAATTTGCGACAGGTATTCCCCCAGTTGTGGTTTTGCTCATTAATTCTGAAAGCAGTGTAACTATGAAGAGGGTATATTAATACATAAAAAATGGGAGAAATTCCATGATTTAGTAAACCATTTTACTTAATCAGTGGTATTTATTGTATTTACTGCATGCAGTGCACCGTACTAAGCACTTGGGAGAGTACAGTATAACAGTGTAACAAAGTACACATTCCCTGCCCACAGCAAGCGTAGAGGAGGAGACATACTAATATAAATAAATGAATTATGGATATGTACATAAGTGCTATGGGGCAGAAGGAGTGTGACTAAAGGGAGCAATTCAGGGTGATGCAGAAGGGAGTGGGAGAAGAGGAAATGAGGGTTCAGTTAGGGAACAATCTCTTGGAAGAGATTATGCCTTCAATAAGGCTTTTAAGGTAGGAAGAGTAATTGTCAGATTCACTTTTCTGGGCCTCAGTTACCTCACTGTAAAATGGGGACTGAGTCCATGAGCCCCACATGGGATAGGGACTGTGTCCAACCTGATTTACTTGTATCTACCACAGTGCTTAAAACAGTGCCTGGGACATAGTAAACATTGAACAAATGCTGTTATTATTATTATTATTATTATTATATGAAGAGGGAGGCTTTTCCAGGCCAGAGACAGGGTGTGGGTGAGAGGTCAGCAGCGAGATAGATGAGATTGAGGGGACAAGGTGATTGATTGATTTAAAGCCGACTGTAAAGAGTTTCTGCCTGATGCAGAGTTGGATGGGCTACCACTGGAGGTTCTTGAGGAGTGGGGAATTGTGAACTGAACATTCTTGTAGACACATGATCCGGGCAGCTGAGTAAAGTATGGACTGGAGTGGGGAGAGACAGGAGGCAGAGAGGTCAGCAAGGAGGCTGATACAATAATCAAGGCAGAGTAAAATAAGTGCGTGGATTAATGTGGTAGCAGTTTGGATAGAGAGGAAAGGGCGGATTTTATCTATGCTACTACTGAATTTGGAAATATACTGAAGAATGATTGTATAGCTTCCATTTAACTTGGGTAGACATTGTCTTGATTGTGTAATTAAAGATTTGAGCATACATTACTTGTGGCCCAAATAATGCTTATGAAAAAATAAGTATAATATTTTATATTTCCCTTATGCTTGTCTTACGGTCATAATCTGCCAAATTATTGATCTGAAGAGTTGTATTATTTCACTGACTTTTATAAACATCTGTGTTCAGATCTATGTAAAACAGCAAAGTGATCTGCAGTTTCTCCATTTCAACATGGAGAATTCTCAGGAATTAATGCAGACATGTGACTCAAACGAGCATGATTCAAAAGTTCATGAAACAAGGTAAGTGAGGTTCCATTGATGTGAGCTCTTATTTCAGGAGATAGAGCATGCCGTAGTTCCTATTGTAAACATAAGTAGTCGTAAGACCTGTTCTTCTGGGGAGGGAATGGAATTTCAGAGTTCTACTCCTACCTCAGCCACTGACTTGGTGAAAGCCACCCTTTTAACTTGTTCGTCTTATTTCCTATCCTGCTATAGACTATGTGTGCATTAAGTGAGTGAATGCCATCTACATGCCAAGGTTTTATTCCAAAACCCAGCTGATATTTAAAGTTTTGTCAGTAAATTATATTTTAAACCTCTAGATGTTAATTCAGGTACAGTACTAAATGTATAATGTACATGGATGATGTATAATTCTGTGATTTACATGTTGTTAGGAAATAAGATAGCAAATTAAGGACTAAGCAAATTATGATACTGAAACAATTTCATAAATCTTTTTTTAAGTCACAAAACATTTTTGGAATACATTTGTCCAAAGAATATTAGAATAAGTATATTGTTCATAATGTTATTATGTTGTAATAGGACATATAGTATTTTACTTAGAATAAAGTAAAATTTTGAAGTACGGGTTTTTTTAAAGGTTTATGGATCCTTTTGAGAGCTTCATTTCTTTCAAAGGACTATTAGAATTCTAAGTTCAAATATTTTTGATATATATCCAGAAGTATACCACTACTAATAATAATGATTGAGAAGCCACTTGGCTCAGTGGAAAGAGCCCGGGCTTGGGAGCCAGAGGTCGTGGGTTTGAATCCCGGCTCTGTCACTTGTCAGCTGTGTGACTGTGGGCAAGTCACTTCACTTCTCTGGGCCTCAGTTCCCTCATCTGTAAAATGGGGATGAAGACTGTGAGCCTCATGTGGGACAACCTGATGACCCTGTATCTACCCCAGCGCTTAGAACAGTGCTCTGCACATAGTAAGTGCTTAACAAATACCATTATTATTATTATTATTATTATTGTATTTGTTTAAGTGCTTAGTATGTACTAGGCACTGTACTAAGCACATGGGTGGATGCAAGCAAATCGGGTTGAACACAATCCCTTGTCCCACATGGGGCTCACAGTCTCAAATCCCCATTTTACAGATGAGGTAACTGAGGCACAGAGAAGTTAAGTCACTTGCCCAAGGTCACACAGCAGACAAGTGGCGGAGCTGGGATTAGAACCCATGACCTTCTGACTCTCAGGCACATGCTCTAAGGATTATGCCATGCTGTTTCTCTACTGGAAATACTAGCTATACTAGAAATTTAGGTTTAAATACTTGGATCTTAATCCTAATCCTCCTCAACCACTCAGCTGCCTTTGACACTGTGGACCACCCCCTTCTGGAAACATCGTCGAACCTTGGCTTCACTGATACTGTCTTCTCCTAGTTCTCCCATCTCTCTGGTCGCTCATTCTCAGTCTCTTTCTCTGACTTCTCATCTGCTTCCCATTCTCTAACTGTGGGAGTTCCTCGTGGCTCAGTTCTGGGTCCCCCTCTATTCTCCATCTACACCTATTCCCTTAGAGAACTCATTCACTTCCATGGCTTCAACTACCATCTCTATGTGGATGATTCCAAAATCTGTATCCCCAGCCCTGATTTTTCTCCTTCTTTGCCGACTCGTATTTCCTCCTGCCTTCAGGACATCTCTACTTGAATGTCCCGTGGACACCTCAAACTTAACATGTCTAAAACAGAGCTCCACATCTTCCCACCCAAAGCCTTAGGTTTGACATTCCCATCACTGTGGACTGCACCACTATCTTCCCTGTCTCACAAACCTATAACCTTGGCAATATCCAGTCATTCATATTTATTGAGCACTTACTGTGTGCAAAACACTGTATTAAGCGCTTGGGAGAGTACACTATAGCAACAAATAGACACATTCCTGCCTACAACGATCTCACCTTGACTCATCTCTCTCATTCAACCCACATATTCAATCTGCCACCAAATCCTATTGGTTTTTCCTTCACAACACTGCTAAAAACCATCCTTTCCTTGCCAGACAGGCTGCTTCCACGTTGATCTGAGTTCTTGTCCTATCCTGCCTTGGCTACCACATCAGCCTCTTCGTTGGCCTTCCTGCCTTCTGTCTCTTGCCACTCCAGGTCATAATTAATAATAATAATAATCATTATTATTATTGTGGTATTTAAGTGCTTACTATATGCCAGGCACTGTACTAAGCTCTGGGGCAGATACAAGCAAATCAGGTTGAACACAGTCCTTGTCCCTTGTGGGGCTCAGAGTCTCATTCCCTATTTTACAGATGAGGGAACCAGGCCCAGAGAAGTATAATGACTTGCCCAAGGTCCTATGGCAGACAAGTGGTGGAGCCAGAATTAGAACCCATGACCTTCTGACTCCCAGGCCTGTGCTCTATCCACTACACCATCGTACTTCACTCTGCTGCTCGGTTCATTTTTCTACAAAACCGTTCAGTTTCTGTTTCCCCACTGCTCAAGAACCTCCAGTGGTTGCCCATCCCTCTCCTCATCAGACAGAAATTCCTTACCATTGACTTTAAAGCTTCCAATCACTTTGCTACCTCCTAACTTATCTCTTTGATTTCCTACTACAACCCAGCCCGCACACTTCGCTCCTCAGGTGCCAACCTACTCACTGTACCTCGATCTCATCTATCTCACCTCCGATCCCGCGCCCACATCCTGCCTCTGGCCTAGATCTCCTTCCTCCTTCGTATTAAACAGACGATCACCCTCCCCACCTTCAAAACCTTATTAAAAGTACATTTCCTCCAAGAAGTCTTCCCCGCCTAAGCCCTCATTTCCTTCTCTCTCACTTCCTTCTGTGTCACCCTTGCACTTGGGATTTGCACCCTCATTCACCTCACCCTCATCACCACAGCACTTACGTACATGTGCATAATTTATTTTAATGTCTTTCTCCCCTTGAGGACAGGGAACTTGCCTACTGACTATGGCTCTGCCACTTGTCAGCTGTGTGACTGTGGGCAGGTCACTTAACTTCTCTGTGCCTCAGTTACCTCATCTGTAAAATGGGCATTTAGATTGTGAGCCCCACATGGGTCAACCTGATGATCCTGTATCTATCCCAGCGCTTAGAACAGTGCTCAGCACATAGTAAGCGCTTAACAAATACCAAATACCAACATTGTTATATTATATTCTCCCAAGCACTTGGAACAGTACTCTGCACACAGTGAGTGCTCAATAAATATGATTGATTGATTGCCCAGGCATGCAAGTGTCTACTGTGTTTAAGAACAGAAAGTATTATGTTGTTATAGATAAGGTTTGAACCCTCTCCATAAGCAGTACAATTCATGATACATATAGTTCTCTTTTGTATCTGAAGAAATCAATGACGGTGAAGCTCGTGTGTGTGTGTGTCTGAAATGGTCATTGTGGGACCCACAGTTCCAATGAGATTGTGCCACAAAAGGTTGTCCCCTGTTGTATTTTCATGCTTAATGTTGCAGTGTCTGGCACTGTTTTCTTTTTTGCCTTGTGTCATATCCTGACTAGGCTATTGAATTAATCCCCTGACTGGGCTTCCTGTCCTGTTTCCCCTTTCTCCAGTCCACATGCCATTCTGCTGCCTGGATCATTTTTCTATGTTCCGCAGACTTCTCTCCACTTTTCAAAAACTTGCAGTGGTTACTCATTCTTCTCCACATCAAGCAGAAGAAACCCCTTAGGCTCTCTCCCTCCCTCGTATTTATCCATTCTTTTCTCCCATTCCACCCCAGTTCACATTCTTCATTCCTCTCAAGGTAACATATATTCTTGCCTCCCTCATATCCAACCTCTTGCTCACCCCTTTTCTCCCCCTGGAACTCCTACCCCTTCAAATCTGCCAGACCACAGATCTCCCCATCTTCAAAGCCTTTCTGAAATCTAATCTCCCCCTGGGAGCTTTCTCCAATCATTTTTTCTTCTTCCTAGGTTACATCCTAGGAAGCAGCGTGGCACAGTAGATAGAGCACAGGTTTGGGAGTCAGAAGATCATGGATTCTATTTTCGGCTCCGCCACCTGTCTTCTATGTGACCTTGGGCAAGTCACTTCACTTCTCTGGGCTTCAGTTACCTCATCTGTAAAATGGAAATTAAGACTGTGAGCCCCACATGGGACAGGGACCGTGTCCAACCTGATTTGCTTGTATTCTTTCATTCATTCAATCAATCATATTTATTGAGCATTAACTCTGTGCATTTGCTTGTATTCATTCATTAATTCAACTATGTCCAACCCGATTTTCTTGTCTCCACCCCATTGCTTAGTACACTGTCCGGCACATAGAAAGCACTTAACAAATACCATAATTATTATTCTCCCAATGACCACCGTAAGACTTTTGTGCCAGCTTATTCCACCTTGGCACTTACAGGACTTGTATGCATAGCGATTAACATCCTCTACTATTTAAGTATTGCTCATTCACGTATCTATCTTTCCATTCCCTTCATCATCCTATTTGTAGTTTAATTTATGTCTGTTGCCCTTGTTAGATTGCAAGCTCCTTGAGGGTTGGGATTGTGTCTCCTAACTCTACTGCCCTCTCCCAGTTAAAATTGGCAGACAAGTTCCCTGCCTTGGATGAGCTGCCAGTGCAATGCTTAGAACGCAGTAGGTGCTCAGTAACTGTGATTGGTTGATTGATCTATCTTGTTTTCAACTGCTTATCTTTGCTGTGTTACAGTAAAGAGATGGTCTTATCAGACCTTGAAAATAGCAACCAAAAAGTCACCTTTAAGAGAGAGAGAAATCAAAAAGTATCTTTAAAGGATCTAGAATTCGACACCACACAAGTTCAACCATGTAGGGCACACGAGAACAGTTGTGATGTGTACAAAGGGGAGAAGGAGGAGCAAGTGAATGCTTCAGATGAGAAAAGTAACACCATCACGTCATATCCACTCAGAGGTTCAGTACAAGAACTAAAGACTCTGCTTAAGAAAGATGCAATGGAAGATAATTCATCAAATGTTTTGGAATCAGGGAGGAAAGCATTAGTGGACATAAACAGTCCAAAGTCAGCAAGAAATTGTGAAATCTCTCCAAATGAAATTCAGAACAGAGAGAAGTACCTCAATGGAGCATCTGACCATAAGCACTGGCATGATCTCAGTGTTTACATGGGCCTACCTAACTGTTCTAGATCAAAGGAACATGAAAAACTGCATGTTGAATGTCAAGATCAGATGTCTGAGGCTGCCGAAATCTCGTTCCTCCACATGAACGAAACCAACAGACAGAATGAGAGTAATATCTGTGAATCTGCATGCTGCCATCCAAGCAACTTCATAGTTGAAGCTCCATGCCATGCCTCAGTCTCCGATTTGGAATGGATGAAGATTTTCAAACCTACGAAAGTAGAGAGAACCGTCCGGCACAGGACCGTTTGCTTATGTTCGGGGACTGTCTGTGGAGTAAAAGGTCCCACTTTGAAAAGGTTAGATTAGTCAGACTTGCAAAAACCCAGGGCAAATGTAGAAATGTCCGAAGGGCTCTCTCCTGACCATTTGCCATCACAGTGTGTACATGCAAGGTGCATATTTAAGTTAAAAGAGGATCTGATGTAAATAATAACCATATGCTCATTTAAAATACAAACATCAACTGCACCCATGAAAAGCTTAACCACATGGTCACTGTGGCCCTCCAACTAAACAAAAGGGCTTTGATGTAGCTTCCAAGTCATTATAATCTTTATATAGGATTACTTCTGAGCTGAAGGATTTGCATGAAAATATAACCATTTGTTGTTATTGTGAGAGGCTGGACAAACATGTTCTTAAAAAAACAGATTGGTGGATTCTCATTAAGAATGGAATGTTGTTCTGGAACATTTTCTTTCCTAGACTTTTCTTTGACTTGCCTTTGACACTGCCCTTTTCACTCCTTGAGTTGTATTACTTGGCTCTGTCTTTTCATTTTCTCTCTTCCCCCACCCTAGCCTAAAAAAGTGTCTTAACATGAAAATACATCTGCCTGCCTCTGCCCAAGTGTTGCTTCAGATTTTTTTACCCAAAAGTATTTAATGATGCAAAAGAATGGTTATGTCTGTTTAAATGACTGCTAAAGGTCATTAGCTCCATAGTTCAGTAAATATGCATAAATTATAATTATGCTTTGAAATGTGCACAATTTGCATGGCAAAATAATTACTAAATGTTGTAGTTCTTTCAATACCATAAAAATGTCTGGCAGAATGTAAATAAAGAAGCATACACTTTCAATTTAAATATAGGAAATAATCATGCTTTCCCTTTGTTTTTGGACAGAGGTCCTCTTTTATCAATGGGTCAGGGTTTATCTCCTGTTGATTTTTGCAAGATTTTAAGCTCAAAATATCAATAATACTAATATTACTACTAATAATGATAATTATGGTATTTGTTAAGTGCTTAAGCAAATACTAAAACAAGTCCTCTAAACTCTAAGCTCCTTGTGGGAAGAGATTGGATCTACCATCTCTGATCTATTGAACTCTTCCAAGGGCTTAGTACAGTGCTCTGCATAGAGTAAGTGCTCAATAAATACCATCAATTGACCAATTAATTGTTTGAAGTGATGGGGCAAATACAAGGTAATTAAGTTGGGCACAATCCCTGCCCCACATGGGGTTCATGGTCTTAAGTATTACATTGTTGCACTTTTTTAGAGCTAAATGTCAAGGTTTCTGTTCTGCATGTCATTCGCCCAGCACCTTAACCGGTCATTTTAGTGCAATCTAATGAGCCATCCTTAGTTGTAATCACCCATCGTAGGGCAAAGCTGCAGAAGAACCTTCAGTACTAAAACAGCATAGCACTTAATTGGAAGATTTGGTGAGATGAGAGAAAAATTGCCGCATTGAAATATTTACCCTTTGTTAACTCTTGTCAGCGGGAGATTTAGTGGGTGCTTCTTACTTACTGTGCTCACTGAGGTTCTTACTTTGGTGTGTGTACCGTTGGGTGACAAATGTGTGACTAACGGAAGTTAATGAAACTCCTTCCATCTCCATGAGATTATAAGAACTAGTACCTAATGCTCGATAAATGCGTATTTACTGACTAAGGAGAGTGGTAGATATTTGGCCAAAATATTCTCTCGTTTTCTACAATGATTTTATATGCTAAATATAAATATTCCTGTCTTGAATAGGGGAGAGAAGAAGTCATGGAAGCCAAGAGATGGCTCATTTCTTAGCATAAGAATCTGAACAACCTTTGTAATCAGACCATGTGACTTCTCTTAAGCTTCTTCAACAACATATCCAGAGGCTGACTCCATCCAGCTCATTAGCCTGACCCTTCAGATGGGGTAGACCTCTTTTCTTGGTTGCATGTGGTGGTGGAAGCAGGCACTTTTTCCACCTCTCAAGCTCCCCCACCCTAAGGATATTTTCTGATATTCAGAAGAGAACCACTATAGTGGCATTTCACTTCTTCCTCCCCTCCCCTCCTCTTCCTGCTGGCCCTGATTCCTGTCATTGGCCCAGTTCTGGTAGGTAAAGAGCTGGGGGAGCAAGTCAGAAAGATGAGTGGATTTTAAAAATCAAAACAAAACCCCAAAAACAACTATTCACACCATCTTGATAGGATTATCCCTTGTCCATATGGGGTATCCCTGATTGAGTTTATTCCTGAAGCATTCTGCTTTTGGGAGGAACCTTGAAGATAATTACACGTCAATAAAATTATATTTGGTTTCTTACCCAGTCAGAGGGCTTCTCTCAGACTTAGTGTTCTCAATCATATGTAGCCTTTTATACTGTTACTTCTCAATACTTCTTTTGATCTTGATCTTGATCAAGAAGCAGCATGGCCTAGTGGCAAGAGCCCGTGCTTGGAAGTCAGAGGTCGTGGGTTCTAATCCTGGATCTGCCACTTGTCTGCTCTGTGACCTTGGGCAAGTCACTTAACTTCTCTGTATCTCAGTTACCTTATCTGTGAAATGGGGATCGAGACTGTGAGCCCCATGTGGGACAGGGACTGTGTCCAACTTAATTACCTTGTATATATCCCATTGCTTAGAACAGTGCTTGGCATGTAGTAAGTGCTTAACAAATACCATTGTTATTATTCTTATTATTATCTTGTGTAGTATCCAGTCTTACGACACTTGTGTTTTTAGGACCTTAATATTGAGAAAGTCTTTGTAATTTATTGACAGCCAGCGAATAGTCAGCTTGCATTCCCGTTGCTTGGGCTCTCCTTTGATATCCACCCTGAAAAAAGACAAGCTTCTGAAATGTAAGCAATTCCATGAAGCAGACTTGCCCTCTGAGACCAACAACTCATGTGAGATCCACTCAGACCCCAAGTCTCCAGTCCACCAGGTTAGTGGAAGAGCACACATTGATTCAAGAAGAGATGAAAAATCTGGAGGACTTTGTTTTAATACAACTATTAGCTTGAATTTGTTGAAATTCTTTTCCACTGAGGTAGAGACGGCAGAGAGCAGAGCAGCAAAGGGAAGTGCCCAGCTCCCTGTGAATGTCTCCACTCTCCATCAACATCCCCACTCCATCACACCTCTGTGCCTCCCTCAGCTATTTCCTTCATATTTCTCTGTGTCCATTTTAGATATTGGAGTCAAGGAGGACCCACTCCTCTTTTAAAGGATCCTGTGAAATAAGTACCCAAAATTAAATGGTAGCCAAACATTTCTTCTTGGTTGACAGGCTGTGAAATAAATGACAAATTAAGCATTCTTCTGGCAAAATTTAGTGATCTTAGAAAAATGTGTAAGACATTTGCAGTGCTGTGAAGTTTATTCATCTCCAAGAATAACATAAAGCCTCCCCAATAACACTTGACTCTTTTCTGCTATTGTAGTTTTCCAATATCTCTATTAGGGTTTCAGCTTTGGAGAGATGAAAACCAAAATAACAATTTTGCATTAGTGTTTTATGTAAACACTCCATGCAAACAGTGAATACCACAGATAATGACAAAGCTTAGCTGCCACAAATTTTTCTCCTCCCAGTCCTTACAGCTGGAGGAAGCAGGAAGTAATGATTTTCAGAGCAGTTCAATCATCTACAGAGATTAAGTAATATCTGGTGATTTTCTAACATTGTCCCCTTCCCATTCCCACCCCACACCTCTGTAGGAAGCTACTGTACTCTCCTAAATGCTTAGACCAGTGTAGGTCAAATATTAAATGAGTGATTGAAGGAACACTGTATCCCTCTACTGCCTCACTGCCTCCCCTCAGCTAAGCCTCCTTTCCCCCCTTTCCCGCTGCTCCTCCCCCTCTCCCTTCGCCTCCCCTCAACACTGTGCTCATTTGCTCATTCGTATATATTTTTATTACCCTATTTATTTTGTTAATGAGGTTTACATACCCCTGATTCTATTTATTGCTATTGTTGTCTGTCTGTCTGTCTCCCCCGATTAGACTGTAAGCCCATCAGTGGCCAGGGATTGTCTCTATCTGTTGCCGAATTGTACATTCCAAGCGCTTAGTACAGTGCTCTGCACATAGTAAGTGCTCAATAAATACTATTGAATGAATGAATGAATGAATATGAGGTACAGTTAGTTGGGGTTGTAAATGAATGCATCGGACTTAACATATTGCTTCATTTTATTGATTACATGTTATAACTGGGGAACTAGAGTAAGCAATCTTTGAGTTCTAATGATAGAAGTTCAGTAACTGAACCTTACATTACCATTGATGGTCCTAATGTGGTAATTGAACAGATTAAAAAAAAAACCTTTAATGAGAAAAATAAAAAAAAAAAGACCAGGCCCTAAAATGCATTCCAGAATAATCAGGAATTGGCTGGGTTCCAGCAAGTTAAAATGAAGCCCACGAAGAAGCAGATCCAACAGGACAAGTTGCAAGGCCCAGCTACAAATTTGGGAATAGCAGCAAGTCTTGGTTGAAAATGTTTCCTAGCAATCATGCCAAGGCATCTGGGGTTCAGATTTGCTAATTAAGACTATTAGGAGTTGAATTTGAAGGAGTAAAAAAAAGTCATGATTCTTTTTATCATAAAGGTGTTACATAATTAGTTGGCACAACTTGTAAATTCTGTTTATTTAGCTTGGTAGAACTTCTAAGATCAAAAACTGAAATGTGTCAAAATGAATAGATTGCTGTTTCTGGCCTGCTGTACCACTCAAGGCTCAAAGCCACATTTAATCAGTCGCTGTTTTCATTTGCATCGGTACTGGTAATAGTGTTTATTGAGCACTTTCTGTTTGCAGAAAGCACTGTACTAAGCACTGGAAAAGAAGTTCACAGGTTAATTATAGGCACAGTCCTTGGCCCCCAAGGGGCTCAGATTTGAAGAGTAAGCAGTTGGGAGGAGTGGCAACAGTCACGTGAGGAAAGACAAACTATAAATGGAAAAGTGTAGGACAATGATAAATAGCAAGAGTTTCAGGCTCCTCATGGTGAAGACCATCAGTCCCGGCCACAGCCAACGGTCTAAAATTTGAGAAGACACGTGCTGCTACTTTTTCAGCCCTTCCTGGGCTGGAGCAGAGGCTGATGGGAGTCCCAAAGCCAGGGAGTTGGGCAGCCTCCCTACCATGTGGAGGGCCCTGGAGGTTGGGACTAAGTGGGCTGGTGAAGGGCTCATCCTGCAGCCAATGGGAGTCACATTGGCATGGGAGTGGACAGCTTCTCTCCCTTGCAGTGGACCCCAGAGGTCAGGAGTAAGCGGAGCGGTCACGGGCTCACACTGCTGCCAGATAACACATAGCCAAATGCTTGTTGATATCATTAATGTGTTCAAATTATTCTGCCTTCTAGGATGACTGTTCTCCTACAAGTAAGCTTCAGCACTTGCTGGAGGAATCACGCCAGATGGTGGCAAATCTGGAACTGAGTACCATGCTCCCCATAAGGCTCGGTAGTCCCAGCAGCAGCCCCAACACAGTATGTATTTCTTTTTTCTGGTAAATAAGTTTGAAACATCTGAATAAATATTCAAATACATCTGTATGGCAGCACACACAGGCACACCACCTTCTGGGTTGCTGCCGTGAACAGTTGTTAGGGCCCGGTGGGTCGCGTGGAGGTGGAAGACGGGTGTCTCTCAATGCCCCAAAGTGGACACATTTACCTCACCCCTGTCCCAGCTCCAGCCTCTGCAGCCACTTTAGAGAAGAGGCAGCAGAGGTAAGTGCCCTCTGAGAGGTCTGGCTGTCTCCACACGCCACTCAACATCCACCCTCCACCACTCTTCTGTGACTGCTGTAACTCTTCTCCTCACACAGGCCCATTATAGGTTTTTGAAGCGAGGATCTCATCAGTTCCCTTCGCCTCCCTGATTCCACTAATTTTTTGACCTTCCCTCCAGTCCCCATGAGCCCTTCCAGAGTTCCTCTGCTTCCCACAGATCACCTTTTCTTTGGGTTTGAATGTATGGGTAGGTGTCCTGTGGGTGCCATAACATTGTGAATTATGGGTTTTTTTAGCTAGTATTATGGAATGGTAAATTAGGTAGTGGAGGAACTTTCTGCTTAAGTGAACAGTCAGTTTCCTTGACTGAACAGGGCCCTTAATAGTTCTTGATGGATGTCTCAAAATATTGGGCAGTATAATAAATTATGACTTGGAAGTCAGTCTTTGACCTGTGAGCTGTCAAACATTCAGCCGTTAAACTCCTGATGAAACTGGTCAATGACAGAAGAACATGATGTTGGATTGGAAGAGACCCTCCATACAAGTTTTGGAGAGCATTGTGAGACGGAGGCAAAAATGAAAATAGCAAACATATCACATGATTGTCATCATTATTATTTCCTGAACAGCTAATATGTACTAGGCTTTTGGGAGCAAAGAATATAAGTAGATGACTTGCTCCCAGTACTTGAGGATCTTACTATCTAAGTTTGAGACCTTGTGAACAAGAAAAAAAAGGGGAGTACAGATGGAAAAAACAAAAGAAAGCAAAAAATAAACTCGGACTGATGGGGTGTCATTTCTAGGGAGGTGGGAATTAGTCAGTGTTAGCCTAGGCCCCACTCTACTCTTCCTCCTGTTTCCATATGCAAACTGGCCAATAGGAAGCAACACCTATTGTGTGAATAGAACTGATAATAGAATAATAGAATTATTGCCTAGGGCTCCCTTGCCCTCAGCAGAATGGCCCTCTCTAGTAAATACTAAACAAATGACATTAAAAACACCAGATTTTGCCATTCCCAAACCTAGATTATTTCCCTTATGCTGAGATAAATGAGTTGTATACATTATAAAATAATCAATTATAAAGGATTTTAATTTGGAGAGGATTTTAAAAAACAATGTTCAGAGCTTTAGTAAGTTTCAAGAGATCATTCATTTCACTAATGGTTTTTGAAGTGTCTGGTAGGAAGCATTTGACAAGTGGCATCTAAGTCAGTGGTGCTTAGAGTGCCTGTTTGCAGTAAAATCACATGCCTGACAGGGAAGACAGTTGAATTACTTGTCTGGAGCAGTGATAGAATAATAATGTTGGTATTTGTTAAGCGCTTACTATGTGCCAAGCACTGTTCTAAGCGCTGGGGTAGACATAGGGGAATCAGGTTGTCCCACGTGGGGCTCACAGTCTTAATCCCCATTTTACAGATGAGGGAACTGAGGCACAGAGAAGTGAAGTGACTTGCCCACAGTCACACAGCCGACAAGTGGCAGAGCTGGGATTCGAACTCATGAGCCCTGACTCCAAAGCCCGTGCTCTTTCCACTGAGCCACGCTGCTTCTCTAGAATTGTGTGTCTGATTCAGTATTTCCCAGTGGCTGGACAGTGGAGGAGTCCACAGCCTACTCTGATTTGGCAAAGTTTTTTGTTAATAATATGTCTTGCTTCCAGATTGTATGAAAGACTTACAATCAAAGAAATCAACCTTTTATGATTTCTACTCATAACCAAAAAAATTGCTTAACTGAATGCATCCTTTTTATTAGTCTTCTTGGTCTTGAGTGTTAATTTTAGGTTATTTTGTAGACATCAGAACTTGCAGAATCGAAAGAAATTTGCAAAACACAGCTGCCAGCAACTGATGGAAATGAAATTCGGCTTGCCCGATTTTCTATATGATTTTGAGTAAGTCATCTTTGTTTATATCTCCTTTTGTCTGCTTTGGGATTTAATAAGGTAGCATGCAGCATGTGCTGGTTGGTATGTGCAGTTGCCTGAGTCACGAGACCTGGGTTCCAGTCTCAATCTACCATTTGTTCTGTGGCCTTAGGCAAACCACTTAACTTCTCTGGTCCTCAATTTCATCATCTTTAAAATGGAGATAATGATACCTGCTCTTCCTACTTCTTAGATTGGGGGTCCTTTGTGGGACAAGGACTGTTGTCTGAACTGATTATTATGTACCTATCCCAGCCCTTAGCAAAGTTTGACCCATAGTAAGCACTTAATAAATACTTCCCTATCACTGTGGATGGTACGACCATCCTTCCCATCTCTCAAGCCCACAACCTTTGTGTCATCCTTGATTCGGCTCTCTCATTCACCCCACACATCCAATCTGTCACCAAGGCCTGCAGGTCTCACCTTTATAATATTGCCAAGATCCGCCCTTTCCTCTCCACCCAAACAGCTATCTTACTGGTACAGGCTCTCATAATATCCCGGCTGGATTATTGTGTCAACCTGCTCTCTGATCTCCCTTCCTCCTGTCTCTCTCCACTCCAGTCTATTCTTCATTCCACTGCCCGGATCATCTTCCTGCGGAAACGCTCTGGGCATGTCACTCCCCTCCTTAAAAACCTCCAGTTGTTGCCTATCAACCTCCACACGAAACAGAAACTTCTCACTCTAGGCTTCAAGGCTCTTCATCACCTTGCCCCCTCCTACCTCTCCTCCCTTCTCTTTTTCTACTGCCCTCCCCACACGCTCCACTCCTCTGCCCCCCACCTCCTCACCGTCCCCCGGTCTCGCCTATCCCACCGTCGACCCCTGCCCCACATCCTCCCGCTGTCCTGGAATGCCCTCCCTCTTCACCTCCACCAAACTAACTCTCTTCCCCTCTTCAAAGCCCTACTGAGAGCTCACCTCCTCCAAGAGGCCTTCCCAGACTTGAGCTTGTCCTTTTCCCTGTGCTCCCTCTGCTTCCTCTCTGCCCCCCCTTCACCTCCCCTCAGCTAAGCCCCCTTCCCCCCTCTTTCCCTCTGCTCCCCCCCCTTTCCCTTCCCCTCCCCTCAGCACTGTGCTCATCTGCTCATTTGTATACATTTTTACTACCCTATTTATTTTGTTAATGAGATGTACATCCCCTTGATTGTATTTATTGCTATTGTTTTTGTCTGTCTGTCTCCCCCGATTAGACTGTAAGCCCGTCAATGGGCAGGGATTGTCTCTATCTGTTGCCGAATTGTACATTGCAAGTGTTTAGTACGGTGCTCTGCACATAGTAAGTGCTCAATAAATACTGTTGAATGAATGAATGAATAAATATTACTGTTTTAAATCAGATTTTGGAACTATTTATAAGGAAAAGGTAAGACCATCCATTTGCAAACTGGAGTCATCAACATACCTTTTTCCAATTTAATGGAAATTGAAATGGCAAAGAAGTGTAGAGGGAAAAAATCTGAATCCCAAAGCATGCTGACTTATTAATGTAGAGGAATGAAGACTACCAGTAGTAACTCCTCTAAAATAAGGTGCTCTATTTTTGGTTTAGAAATACTTCTAAGGAAAATCCTATGTTGAAAGAAATGATTTACATTTGATTATGTTTGTAAAAAAAACCCTCTGTAAGCAGTAAATAGTATTTATTAAGCACGTAAAGTGTGGAAAACACTGTATTAAGCCCTGGGAAAAGCCATATAGGTGAGAATGAGATATAGTCCCTGGCCCTCACGGGGCTCTCATCTAAGAATAAAGGGGAATGGGTAGACTGGTGACAGATGCATAATGAAAGATAAAACAATAAGAAAACAAAGACAACATAAAAGACAAAGACAGAAAAATCCCAAAAGAAAAAGCAAAATTTAACAATAGGGTACTGTGGCTAAGCAGCAGAGATTCAAGCTCCTGGAAGCTCACAATTTTTAAAAATGCCATTAGAATGATGATGGTAGAGTGCCTTGGCATGATTAGCCTGGATTTCAGTTTGCTTCTCCTTCATCAGGGCCTGAAGTGATTAATTAGTCCAGTGCCCACAGTAAATGTTCAATTATAGTACAATGGATGAAATTTCCAGGCATCCAATTTGAGCCGTTGAAAACTAGGAGTCATTTAAAGAGATTTAAAATCTGGGGGCTAAGCACCATATCATGAGTTAGAGCCAATAAATCTTGAGTCTGGATTTTTAAAAATTCAAATGAGCCCCTTTTGAAATAAAACAGTTTAATAATTCTGTTGCATATAGAAAATGAGAGAATATTCCAGCAGCACTTCACTGGTGGCATGCTGGGAAAGAGGCTTTTTCAGTAACCTCTCTATTTCTGCCAAAGTAGGAATAGTAATAGTATTTACTAAGTGCTAACTGTGTGGCAAGCCCTGAGAAAGACCATATGTTCAAGGTCTTCAAGGCGCTCACAGTCAATCCAAATTGGAGAGCACGGAGTCGAAGCAGACACATAAGAAAAAAAATGAAACAGTAAAAACACTGAAATAACAGAAAAGCAAAAACAAATACACCAAATACAAATGAAAAAGCAGTAGGGTTCTGTGTCTTAGAGGAGCAGTTTGGGGCTCGTCGCAGCCTTAGTAACTGCCACGGCTATAATAGCCATCACAGTCTCCCCAAGGTTGTAAAATCTGTGGAAGCTTTAGGCTGCTGCTGTTGGTGTCCTTCCCACTGCAGTGGTGCAAGCCAGACTTGGAATGAGTTAAAGAGATTTGATTGTCTTTCATTGATTATGTCTTCTGTTTTACATCTACTTATATTGTCAAGAGGCAAGCATTTAAGAACATCGGGGAATTATAGATTGTAAGTCAGTACTCATTGATTTTTTTAAATGTGCTTTTTCTCCCTCTTCAAGCAGGTTTTTCACCTATTATTTGGAAGGAAGAAAATGGATCTACCTACCTGATATTATCATCCTTCATTAGCGAAAAAGATCTCAGGGTTTGAAATTCCAGTATTTAACATTTGCTTTCATGTTGCCCAAGTTCCATTGAACTTTATATATATAAATGAACTAGAATTGGAATTATGCTCTAATAAAATGAGTTCCTGTACAGATGTGTATTTAGGTTAAATGTTAGGGAAGCCAGTTTTTAAAATATGTGCATATCAAAATGGGAACTTCTGTAATTGATTTTGAAATATATTTTTGGCTGAACATAACTGATTAGAATTGCCAGTCTTGTTTCCAGGGCCTACTTTAGTTGTACAAGAAAACCCTTATTCTCATATACCGCTATTGTTTTAACTCAGAACTTTGTCACAAAAATAGAAATGAACTATTGCATTGTTATTAACTGGAAAATACCTCAAAGGGGATTGAAAATCCAGGTTAAAAAAATGGCAGAACAATGCACACTCATAGTTATAAACTGCATAGGTAAAAAAAGTGTGTTGATAGTAGTTTTAAATGATCTATTTTTTACCACTAAGAAATATAAAGAGTATGAGGCTTAACTTGTAAAGTAATTTGGCATTTAAAAAAATATGTGATGAGCATTTCTGGCTACTTTTAAGAGAATATATCCACTGCCTTCAGTGAAAATATTTTCAACAATAAAGTGAGTTTGTTTTTCTTTTATTTCATTAACTAGCCATGGTTGTTTCTCAGAACCAAAGAATTGGAGGAAGGAATGAAGAAGAAATTGGTACTCTGAGACAACCATGTACTTATTATGTTCTTGAGGAAGGTTCTGCTAGTGTATTATCTTCCAAATCCAACAGCCTCTACTCCCTCCTAATCCTCCTCAACCTCTCAGATGTCTTTGACACTGTCGACCACCACCTGCTCCTGGAAACATTATCTAACCTTGGCTTCAGTGACATTGTCCTCTCCGGGTTCTCCTCCTATCTCTCTGGCCACTCATTCTCCATCTCTTTCACAGACTCATCCTCTGTCTCCCATCCCCTAACTGCGAGAGTCCTTGATCAGTTCTTGATTTCCTTCTATTCTCTGTTTACACCCACTCCATTGGAGAATTCATTTGCTCCCATGGCTTCAGCTTCCATTTCCATGTGGATGATTCCAAATCTGCACCTCCAGCCCTGATCCCTTTCCTTCTCTACAGTCTCGTATTTCCTCCTGCCTCCCAGACAGCTCCACCTGGATGTCCTACTGATACCTCAAATCTAACATGTCCAAAACAGAACTCCTTATTTTCCCATCCAAACCCTGTTCTCCCCTGACTTTCCCATCACTCTAGAGAGCACCACCATGCTCCCTGTCTCTCAAGCCCTAACCTTGGCATTATCCTCTGCTCATCTCTCTCATTCAACCCACACACTCAATCGGTCACCAGATCCTGTCAGTTTGACCTACTACTTCCACGTTAATCCAAGTACTTAAGTATTTATCGTATCCTGCCTTGATTACTGCATCAGCTTCCTTGCTGACCTCCCTGCCTCCTGTCTCTCCCCACTCTAGTTCGTACTTCACTCTGCTGCCTGGATCATTTTTCTATGGAAACTGTTCAGTCCATGTCTCCCCACTCCTCAAGAACTTCCAGTGATTGCCCATCCACCTCAGCATCAAACAGAAACTTCTTTCCACTGGCTTTAATCATCTTTGCCCCTCCTATCTTACCTCACTGTTTTCCTACTACAACTCAGCATGCTCACTTTGCTTCTCTAAAACCAACGTACTCACTCTACCGTGATCTTTTCTCTTTTGCCGCTGACCCCTCGCCCACGTTCTCTGGCCGGGAACTATCTCCCCCTTCATTTCCAGCAGAGTCACACTCTCCTCACCTTCAAAGCCTTATTAAAATTCCATCTCCTCCAAAAGGCCTTCCCCAACTGAGCCCTAATTTCCTCTACTCCCTCTCCCTTCTACGTTGTCCTTGCACTTACATTGTTTTGTCTGCCCACAGCACTTATGTACAGATCCATAATTTATTTATACTAATGTCTGTCTCCCCTTCAGACTGTAAGCTGTTTGTGGACAGGTGATGTGTCTACCAACTCTGTTTACATTGTACTCTCCCAAGGGCTTGGTACAGAGTTCTACACACTGTAAGCGCTCAATAAATGTGATTGTTTGATTAGTTTACCTTTTCCTAGTAATAGAGATTTACTTTTATAAGCATCGCAGAGCACCTTCCTGTTGTATTCAATAGATGCTTCTTTGTTCAAAGAAAGTTTTCGAAATTACTTCAGAAGATTTTCATGAATGAGGATTACCCAACCCTTTTGGTTTATAAAATCTGTGGACTGAAAACAGGAGTAAGATGGGTCTCTTTACATCCTTTTAATTGCATGCTTTCTGCCTTTGTATAAATTTCTACAACTCAGGAGCGCGAAACATATAATTTTTTTTCTGAAGAAAAATATGTCAAATAGGAAATCTAAAATGTCTCTAAGATCCTGAATTACAACAATCAATCAATCAGTATTTATTGAGCACTTCCTGTGTGCAGAGCACCATACTAAGTGCTTGAGAGAGTACAGTACAACAGAGTTGGTAGACACATTCCCAAACCACAGAGAGCTTGCAGTCTCGAAAGGGAGACAGACATTAAAAAATATATGAATTATAGGTATGTACTTAAGTGATATAGGTCTGAAGGTTGGGTGAATTACCAAGCCCCCAAAGTATATAGATGATGCAGAAGGGAGAGGGAGTTAGGGAAAGAGAGCTTCTTTGAGGAGATGAAGAAATCAAATTACAAAATAAAGTAAAAAGAAAGAAGCAGTTGTGCTGACTTGCTAGATATAATTTGTAGGAGCAAAAAAAAAAATTCAAGCTGTCAAAGTTAAGATTCCAAGAGGTCTGTGAATAATCACTTTCCAGGCCAAAGAATTTCCAAATTTGAGACCTTATTTATTTTGTTATTTATTCGAGCACAAGGTGTTCCAAAATGTTTAGATATGTGAAACTTTACCTTTTCTGATAATTTTAACAAATTACAGCAGAAATCTTTTAGCCTCATATACAACTCCTGGTTAATGATTAGTACTCTTTAAAAACTATGTTTTAAAATCAGTTTTCATCAGTCATTAAAGAGGGGAATTGAATTACCTACCAGAATTCATCCCAATTCTGATTGAGACTTTGTTTTCAGCCAGGGGTATTTTCAGGATTGTTAAAAGGACTTTTTAAAGGAAATAAAGTAGCAGAACAATTAGAATATTTGAACTCTGGATCAGTGGTATTTATTGAGTGCATACTGTGTGACATTTTTGTATAAGTAGCACATTTATGCTTCGAGACCAAAAAGGTCAAGCAAGTTGTGAAATTGCAAGATAAGGTCTGCAGCTTTACATTCCTCTTTATCTTGGGTTATCAATTCTTCAATTCTCCCTGAAGCACTTACCTCTATGTCTGTATTTTGATTTGACAGAAATAGCTTATTGATACTATTAGTATAGTGCATTACTGCTGCTTTTCAATCATTAGGTAAAGACCTATTGAAGTCCATTACAGAAGCGTAAATC
Source organism: Ornithorhynchus anatinus (assembly GCF_004115215.2). Lineage (NCBI taxonomy): Eukaryota > Metazoa > Chordata > Mammalia > Monotremata > Ornithorhynchidae > Ornithorhynchus > Ornithorhynchus anatinus. The sequence continues at coordinate 17,442,164 of NC_041729.1, read as the reverse complement.
ATTACTCCAGTTAAAATTGGGAATCTTAGCAACCTCCTCTGGAAGGAACTCAAGTAGGAAGTTGAGGGCATCACCTGATGCATAGAATTTTACAAGACATCTTCATCCAAAATAATTCATCTCCCTCTGTTTCCAGAGTGAGGACATTGGCCATGAAAATATAATAATAGTGGTTGAGCACCTACTACATTTCAAGCGCAGTAGTAGATACAAGATAATCAGGTCCCATATGGGGCTCTCACAGACTAAGAAGGAGGGAGGACAGGAATTGAATCCACAATTTGCAGATGAAGGAACTGAGGCACAAAGAAGTTGCAAGTTGCCCGGAGTCACACAGCAGCAGGTGGTGGAGCCAACATCAGAAGCCAGTTCCTCTGACTCCCAGGCCTGTGCTTTTTCCAAAGCAGTGTGGCTCAGTGGAAAGAGCACAGGCTTGGGAGTCAGAGGTCATGGGTGAGTCAGAGGTCATGGGTTTTAATCCCATCTCTGCCACTTGTCAGCTGGGTGACTGTGGTCAAGTCACTAAACTTTTCTGTGCCTCAGTTACCTCATCTGTAAAATGGGGATGAAGACTGTGAGCCCCATGTGGGACAACCTGATTATCTTGTATCTACCCCAGCGCTTAGAACAGTGCTTGGCACATAGTAAGCGCTTAACAAATACCAACATTATTATTATTAGGCCATGCTGCTTCTGTGAAGTAAAAGTGCTGCCACTTGTCAGGATCTAAGCCCAGTGCAGGATTAGAAAAATTTATTTTGCAGCTTGTAAGTGGGCTAAGCGCATGTTCTATTCTAATCCAGTCTTGCGAACGATGAAATTCTGTTCTAGGTTTTGTGAGTTTTTCCATTTAAATCCTCAAGAATACAGGGAAGCTTACTGTAAGCTCCTTGCGGGTAAGGCTGACATTTACCAGGTGCTTAGTATAGTGCTCTGCATGCAAGAAGTGCTTAATAAAGACCATCGATTGACTGATTGATCAATGGTTACTTAGTGAGACTGCTCTATTAAATGTGGCAGGTGTTTTCCATGAGTTTGCAAAACAAGGGCTTTAAGTCTATGGAAGTCAGCTGAACAGATGGAGTGGAAAAGGGGAAGCTTTTAGCCTCATTCAGAGTGCAGATCTTTCGGAAACCTAAATCATTTTGTGTCTAAACATATTTTTGTCCAATCTATTTATAAAAATAAGCAAAAAAGAGTTGGAAGCAGTCACAGAGGGTACCGTTATAGCTCACAGTGGGTGGCTGAGGGGATACTGACTAGAGAAAAATACCTATTTTGTAGACCGGTATCCCTGCCCTTGCTTCTTTCCATTTCCGTTTCACTCTGTAACTGGATTCTCTCTTCAGTGACCTACTCTGCAACTCTTCATTCCCTAAGTTCCAGGCCTCCTGCTCTCTGCCCCTCCCCTTCACATCTTTTCTCTTGCCTCTTGCCCCTGTTTTTTTTTTGTTGTTTAATGGTATTTGTTAAATGCTTACTATATGTCAAGCACTGTTCTAAGCACTGGGGTAGGTACAAGTTAATCAGACTGGACACAGCCCTTGTTCCACATGGGGCTCAGTCTTAATCCCCATTTTACAGAAGCATAGAGAAGGAAAGTAACTTGCCCAAGGTCACTCAGCAGACATATGGTGGAACCGGTACTAATACCCAGGGCCTTCTGATTTTCTGACATCTAGATGGGAAGCTCATTGTGGGCTGGGACTGTGTCTGTCATATTGTTGTATTGTAATAATAATGATGGTGTTTGTTAAGTGCTGGGTTATCAGATTGTCCCACGTGGGGCTGACAGTCCTAATCCCCATTTTCCAGATGAGGTAATTGAGGCACAGAGAAGTTAAGTGACTTGCCCAAAGTCACACAGCTGACAAGTGACAGAGTTGGGATTTGAACTCATGACCTCTGACTCCCAAACCCATGCTCTTTCCACTAAGCCATGCTTTCCCAAGAGCTTAGTACAGTGCCCCGCCCACAGTAACCGCTTAATAAATATAGTTGAATGATTGATTCCTGTTGAGATCCAGCTTTCCTAACCAATCGGCACTCTTTGTTGACCCAGATGAGGAAATTTCTATTGCACAGAGCTTATAATAAACAAACTCATGCGGAGTATCACTTTTTGGTTCATCAGGAGAAAAGCAATTGGAAAGTGAATTATTAGTAATACAAAATGTTGATGAAAACTATTAAGCGTTTGCTATGTGCCAGGCGCCGGGCTAGGAAAGAGAATGATCCCTACTGCAGTTACTTGCGCAAAACCGATTTTGGATTTCTGGATCATTAAAGTTGAAACTTTTAATTGGCCCAAGATTAAACATCACAAGTTGATTTTTTGTGGTGGGCAAGGAGGGAGGATTACTTGTAACTAGGCCATTTAAAAATATTTGCTGACATTGGGATCTTAGTTTCTTAGTTTTACAGTTTGGTGAAATGGCCTTCCCTCCTCAAATCCCACAGTGACTCTCCCCACCTCAAAGCCTTATTGAAGACCCATCTCCTCCGAGAGGCCTTCCCAGACTAAACCTCCTTTTCCTCATCTCCCGCTCCCTTCTGTGTCACCCTGACTTGCTCCCTTTGCTCTTCCCCGCTGCCAGCCCCACTGTGCTTATATCAATATCTGTCATTTCATTTATTTGTATCGATGTCTGTCTCCCCGACTCTGGACTGTAAGCCCAAGAATATGACAGTTCATTGCTGGGATCGTACTCTCCCAAGCGCTCAGTACAGTGGTCTGCACACAGTAAGTGCTCAACAGGTTCAAACGAATGAATGAAAGGGTGGTGCATAGACCACTCTCACTAGTATTGATTCCTCCAGGCAGGTTCTGGGTGACTGAGGCCCATCCACTGTTCCCCGAAGGAGGACAGAGTCCAGAGTCCTTCCCAACTGAATCAGCCGGTGTGAGCAGTGTGACCAAAGAGGTGATCAAAACCTCTGGTTTTCATTGGTCAAACCCCCAGTACGTATCCTGATACCGGTGGAAACCACTTTCCCACTGGTCTTTCATTCATTCAATCATATTTATTGAGCTCTTACTGTGTGCAGAGCACTGTACTAACCGCTGAAGCGATCCATCCCCAAACCCCAGTCACACTTTTTTCTTCATGCATTCATTTATTCAATCTTATTTATTGAGCACTTTTCATTCATTCATTCAATAGTATTTATTGAGTGCTTACTATGTGCAGAGCACTGTACTAAGCGCTTGGGATGAACAAGTCGGCAACAGATAGAGACAGTCCCTGCCGTTTGACGGGCTTACAGTCTAATCGGGGAGATGGACAGACAAGAACAATGGCAATAAACAGCGTCAAGGGGAAGAACATCTCGTAAAAACAATGGCAACTAAATAGAATCGAGGCGATGTACAATTCATTAACAAAATAAATAGGGTAACGAAAATATATACAGTTGAGCAGACGAGTACAGTGCTGTGGGGATGGGAAGGGAGAGGTGGAGGAGCAGAGGGAAAAGGGGAAAATGAGGCATTAGCTGCGGAGAGGTAAAGGGGGGATGGCAGAGGGAGTAGAGGGAGAAGAGGAGCTCAGTCTGGGAAGGCCTCTTGGAGGAGGTGATTTTTAAGTAGGGTTTTGAAGAGGGAAAGAGAATCAGTTTGGCGGAGGTGAGGAGGGAGGGCGTTCCAGGACCGCGGGAGGACGTGACCCAGGGGTCGACGGCGGGATAGGCGAGACCGAGGGACGGTGAGGAGGTGGGCGGCAGAGGAGCGGAGCGTGTGGGGTGGGCGGTAGAAAGAGAGAAGGGAGGAGAGGTAGGAAGGGGCAAGGTGATGGAGAGCCTTGAAGCCTAGAGTGAGGAGTTTTGCACACAGTGCACAGTGCACACAGTGAGCACTTAACTGTGTGCAAAACACTGTACTAAACACTCAGGAGAATACAGTAGAACAATAAACAGACTTTACTTGTATTCTGCAACCTGATCGCATAACTGGATCGCATACCTGGATTTTTTTAAATCCCACTTCCCTTTCGTTTTATTTGATTTATTTTACTTAGTCACAAGTAACCAGATGTAACTGCAGTTGGTGTTTAATGCTTCGCAGCAGTAATAAACTGGCCAGGTAACTGAAGCGGTTGATGATTGGTTTTTTTTTAACCAAAATAATCTAGGTAATCAATACAGCTGGACTTTCACCTTTCCTTCATTATGTAAGGATCTGGCCAATGTGGGAGTTGATTACCTTTTACCTCCCTAACCTGCAGTTCTGATAATGAAAGTTAATTGTGCAGGTGAAGTTGCCGGAACAAACCAGGGACTTGAGAAAGGTGGAAAGCGGATCCAATTAATCCAAAGTAATGATGTTTGTTAAGTGCTTAATATGGACCAAGCTATGTTCTAAGTGCTGGATAATAATAATGGTATTTGGTATAACGGTATAATTGCATCAGACACTGTACTAAGTGCTGGGGTGGATACAAGCAAGTAATAATAATAATTATTATGGTATTTGTTAAGCACTTACTAAGTGCCAAGCACTGTTTTAAGTGCTGAGGCAGATAAAAGGTAATAACTAATGGCATTTGTTAAGCACTTACTATGTGCAAAGCACTGTTCTAAACACTGGGGAGGATACAAGGTGATCAGGTTGTCCCATGTGGGGCTCACAGTCTTAATCCCCTTTTACTGATGGGGTAACTGAGTCACAGAGAAGTTAAGTGACTTGCCCAAAGTCACTTGCCCAAAGTCACACAGCTGACAAGTTGCTGAGTTGGGATTTGAACCCATGACCTCTGACTCCCAAGCCTGGGCTTTTTCCACTGAGCTACGCTGTTTCTCTCTCAGGTTGTCCCATGTGGGGCTCACAGTCTTAATCCCCATTTTACTGATGGGGTAACTGAGGTACAGAGAAGTGAAGTGACTTGCCTAAGGTCAAACAGCAGACAAGTGGCGGAGCCGGGGATTAGAACCTACAACCTCTGACTCCCAAGCCCAGGCTCTAAGCCACAAATCTGGTTGGACCCAGTCTCTGTCCCATGTGTGGCTCACGTTCTCGCTCCCCATTTTACAAATGAGATAACTGAGGCCCAGAGAAGTGAGGTGACTTGCCCAAGGTCACTCAACAGGCAAGTGGCAGAGCCGGGATTAGAACCCATGACCTTCTGACTCTCAGGCCCGTGCTCTCTCCACTACGCCACGAGCTCTGGGGGCTGCCCATATACCAAGATAGGCCTGTGAAGGCCTGGAGCCAGGCCTAGATGGAGTTTTGCAGGCCCTACTCATGCCCCTGCCTCTGGCCGGGCACATCCTCCCTCCTCATATCACACAGACAATTTACTCTCCTCTCCTTCAAAACCTTATTATTATTATCATTATTATTGCTGTAATTATTTATTTCTATTAATGTCAGTCTCCCCCTCTAGACTGTCAACTCGTTGTGGGCAGGGAATCCATCTGTTTATTGTTCTTTTGTACTCTCCCAAGAGCTTAGTCTGGTGCTTGGCACACACTAAGCGCTCAATAGATACAATTGACTGCTCCTCTTCCCCCCTTTAAAGCCCTTCTGAAGGTGCACCTCCTCCAAGAGGCCTTCCAGGACTAAGCCCCCACTGCCTCAGTTCCCCCTCCCTTTCACGTCTCCTCGATTCGTTCCTTTTCCCTGCTCCACGGCACTTATGTATATATGTATATATCTATAATTCTGTTTATAGCGATGCCTGTTTACTTGTTTTGATGTCTGTCCCCCCCACCTCTAGACTGGAAGCTCGCTGTAGGCAGGGATTGTCTCTCTTTATTGCTATATTCTACTTTTTGAGTGCTCAGTACAGCGCTCTGCACACAGTAAGCGGCTTACTAAAGAAGTAAGCGCCCAGTCCGTTGTCACTTGACTTCTCTGGGCCTCAGTTCCCTCATCTGTAAAATGGGGATGAAGACTGGGAGCCCTTCATGGGTCATCCTGATGACCTTTTATATCCCCCGGCATTTAGAACAGGGCTCGGCACATAGTAAGCACTTAACAAATTCATTCATTCATGTGTATTGATTGAGACCTTCCTGTGTGCAGAGCACTGTACTAAGGGCTTGGAAAGTAAGGGCAACAGATAGAGACCATCCCTACCCAACAACGGCTCTCAGTCTAGAAGGGACTAGACAAACACCATCATTGTCATAATAATAATAAGGGTGGTATTCGTTAAGCGCCTACTATGTGCAAAGCACTGTTCTAAGCACGGGGGGGGATACAAGGTGATCAGGTTGTCCCATGTGAGGCTCACAGTTTTAATTCCCATTTTACAGATGAGGTAACTGAGTCACAGAGAAGTTAAGTGACTTGCCCAAAGTCACACAGCTGGCAAGTGGAGGAGCTGGGATTAGAACCCATGACCTCTGACTCCCAAGCCCGGGCTCTTTCCACTGAGCCATGCTGTTTCTCTACCTCTAGACTCTAAACCCAATGTGGGTAGAGATTGTCTCTCTTGCTCTATCAGCTATGTGACTTTGGGCAAGTCACTTCACTTCTCTGTGCCTCAATTACCTCACCTGTAAAATGGGGATTAAGACTGTGAGCCTCACGTGGGACAACCTGATTAGCTTGTATCTACTCCAGCCTGTAGGACAGTGCTTGGCCCATAGTAAGTGCTTAAATACCATCATCATCAATACCTTCACCATCATCATCGAGAAGCAGCGTGGCTCAGTGGAAGGAGCCTGGGCTTGGGAGTAAGAGGTCATGGGTTCTAATTCATTCAGTAGTATTTATTGAGGGCTTACTAGGTGCAGAGCACTGTCCTAAGTGCTTGGAATGTACAATTCAGAACAGATAGAGACATCCCTGCCCATTAACGGGCTCACAGTCTAAATGACCTGGCTCTGCTGCTTGTCAGCTGTGTGACTTTGGGCAAGTCACTTCACTTCTCTGGGCCTCAGTTCCCTCATCTGAAAAATGGGGATGAAGACTGGGAGCCCCACGTGGGACAAACTGTTCACCTTGTATCTGTGCCCCCCGCTCCCAGCGCTTAGAACGGTGCTTTGCACATAGTAAGCGCTTGACAAATGCCATCATAATCATTATATTATGATTATCATTCATTCAATAGTATTTATTGAGCACTTACTCTGTGCTGAGCACTGTACTAAGTGCTTGGAATGTACCAACAGATAGAGACAGTCCCTGCCCCATGACGGGCTCACAGTCTAAACAGGGGAGACAGGAAAGCAAAACAGAACAAAACAAAAACAAGATGACATCACCAAGATAAATAGAATCAAGGAGACATACGCCTCATTAACAACATAAATAGGGTCCTAAATAATATATACAAATGAGCAAAGTGCTGAGGGGAGGAGAAGGGGAAGAGCGGGGTTGGGAAGGGGAGCAGAGGGGAAAGGGGGGACTCAGTCTGGGAAGGCCTCCTGGAGGAGGTGAGCTCTCAGGAGGGGTTTGAAGAGGGGAAGAGTCATCATTATTATGACTATCATCATCGTCACTGTTAATAATAATAAATACGATTGAATGAATGAATGAGGGAATGAAGGAGGGAATGGGTGCGTGCTGCGGGGCGCGGGCGGCCAGCAGGGGGCGCTGCCCCGGCCCCGGCCCCGGCCCCGGCCCCGGCCCCGGCCCCGGCCCCGCGGGGGTGGGGATGGTGACGCGCGGCGCTGCTCTGCGCTGCGCTCAGGACCGGCCGGCGGCGGCTCGAGCAGGAGCAGGAGCAGGAGCGAGGAGCAGGACGAGCAGCAGCCGCCCGCCACAATGAACAGCATTAAGAACGTGCCGGGTCGGGTGCTCAACCGCAGGCCCGGACACAGCCTGGAGGCCGAGCGGGACCAGTTCGACAAGACCCAGGCGAGGAGCCCGCGGGCGCGGGATGGGGCCGGGGAGCCCACAGGAGGAGGCCGAGGAGGCCGAGGAGGCCGAGGAGGCCTCAGGGGCCGCGCCGGAGCAAGGAAACGGGGACTTGGGAGGCCCCCCGCGGCCCCCACACCTCCCCGGGTTGGGTGTTTGCCCACGTGTGTGCGACCCGGGCCTGGACCTCTGCCTTGACCCACCTGGGTATCTAAGGGGGGGGTCGTGTATGTGTGCATGTGTGCAGGGTCTGGGGGCCTGCCGGGGCAGGGTGTTTGCAAGTGTTGTGTGCATAGGTGCAGGGTCTGGGGGCCTGGTGGGGCAGGACGTTTGTGTGCTGTGTGCAGTGTCCGGGGGGCCTGGTGGGGCAGGGTGTGTGTGTGTATGTTGTGTGCCTGTGTGCAGGGTCTGGGGGCCTGGTGGGGCAGGGTGTTTGCATGTGTTGTGTGCATAGGTGCAGGGTCTGGGGGCCTAGTGGGGCAGGGTTTTGTGTGTGTGTGTGTGTGTGTGTATGTTGTGTGCCTTTGTACAGGGTCTGGGGGCCTGGTAGGGCAGGGTTTGTGTGTGTGTGTGTTGTGGGCAGGGTCTGGGGACCTCGTGGGGCAGGGATTGTGTGTGTGATGTGTGCAGGGTCCGGGGCCCTGGGGGGGCAAGATTTGTGTGTGTGTGTGTGTGTGTGTGACAGAGACAAACAGACCTGGCCCTTTCCCGGGGGCCGGTGGAGGGGCCATGATGACATCAGTGACTGATGCGGAGGTCAACACAGAAGCCCTAGGGGTGTCTGGTCACCTCCCCCCAGGGGAGCCGGGGACCAGCTCGGAGGCTCAGCCCACCTCAGGAGCTCAGAGGCCGGACAGCAAGCCCCCCTCCCCTGGGACCCCCGCCAGCCTCAGGGCCCTGCCCTCAGCCCACCCTGGACCTGGTCTGGGCCTGGGCCTGGCTGGCTTCTCCCTGGGTGCTGTCTGCACCTTTCCTGGCAACAGGTGGCTAAACTATGTCACGTTTCAGGTTCGACCACAGAGAGAGAGGGTAGAGAGGATGCTTTGGGGGGTTCTTTTAAAGGCTAGGTGGATCACAAGTAGGAGCCATCACCCTTTCCACCAGCCCGAGAGAGAGGGAGCCTTCCGGGGCGGTCACCCCACACGTTTCCCAAAAGGGACCTTGTTTGTTTCCCCTCCACTGGGGCTCAGGTTGTTGGAGCCACTCATTATCTCATTATCGGTGAAGTGAAAAGTTTCACCCATGCAGTTGAACTCGTTTGCCAAAGTACAGCCTTGAATATAAATGCCTCCTCGCTCCCTTATTAAATACCCGAGCTGGACAGAGCTGTTTTTCCCCCGACTTCCCTGCATGGCTTTAAAATGACAAAAAAAAAAAACTCTCAAAGAAATATACTTCTACGTAGATACGTACATGGACGCTGTGAGGTGTGTGTGCTTCTATCTTTGTGTTCAAATGCATCCTTGGGTACCTCTTCCTGATTTGAGAGTCCATCATGGGGATGTTTGCCGTCAGGGTGTTGTGGGACGTGTATTTGACGCCTCCCACCTCGTGGGATGATCAGGGATCAGAGTATTTTGTTTTTCTGCCTATTAGGAAACCCGCGAAGACAGCATCTAAGATAGCTTTATACACGGTTAGTTAATTGAGGCTGAACTATCCCTGGTGCCCAAGGCTTGTTTATGGTTGGGGCTTCCAGCAGTAGGAGTTTGCCTTCCCCTGTGCATTGAGCTGGGATTTCTGGGGTTGGTTTCAAGTCAAGTCGGTACAAGCCACCTTTGACAATGTAGTTTTTAAATAAGAAAAAGGGAGTGGGACTTCTAACCTTTTAACGTATAATTAATTCTGATAAACCTTGGAATCCAGCGGCGTGATAGGTGCTGGAAAGTGCTTGGAGACTGCCTGCCTGCAAATTATTCATTTTTACGATGATTACTACTCTCAGCTGATGCAGAGTTTGTTTTCGTTACTGGCACTCACAAAACTCAATGTGAACCTTAATTCTGCCCACCCCTAACCTTCCCAAATCACCAGATAATGGAAACTGGGCCAGGAAATCTTCCGAGACCTCGATACCGGTACCTCTATTAGACAGGTGCAGAGAGAAATCCCCTTAGCTGGCCTGGAAGTTGAGGGGGCTGTCAGCGACTCCTTCGTTCCCTCATTCCGAGAGGTGGAGACCCGAAGGGGATGGACTGAGAAGCTGGGATTTAAAACAACCTCTTTAAAGGTAGATCTTTACTGATGAATTCACTGGAAGGATCACAGAAGCCAAATTAATTATTCTGGGCTTGTTTTGTAAATAGGCAAAAGTTGACTGTGTAATAGACCTCTCAGCAGGGCTTTTGAAACAGAGGAAGGGAGACTTGGGCATCAATTTTCCCTCTGTTCTAAGTGTTTCCTCCAAGAGGATTCTTGCTGCAAGTCAGGCTTTCCTGGCAGGTTGGACTGGAGCTTGTTTATTCTTCTCCAGGGTATATTGTTGAGGAACCTGGGCAGTGAGACTTTGTGATGGTTAATTTTTAATTAGATTGCTCCCCAGAATCTCAAATGGACTCCAGCTTCTTCCTATCCACCCTCTTTTCCTACTGTGCCCCAGATCACCCATTTGGCTACTGTCAAGTCCCTCTTCTTTGTGGCCTAGTGGCAAGAGCCTGGGCTTGGGAGTCAGAGGTCATGAGTTCTAATCCCAACCCCGCCACTTGTCAGCTGTGTAACTTCAGGCAAGTCACTTAACTTCTCTGTGCCTCAGTTACCTCATCTGAAAAATGGGGATTAAGACTGTGAGGCCCACATGGGCTTGTATCTGCCCCAGCGCTTAGAGCAGTGCTTGGCATGTAGTAAGTGCTTAACAGATACCATCATCGTCACCCCACCTTTCCCCTACCTAGAAGTTCCTCCCCTCTGTTTCACATTGGAGAGACCACCGCTTTCCCCATTTGCAAAGCTTTTCTGAACCACATCTTCTCCAGGAGCCTTTCCCTAATTGATTTCTCATCTCCCCGCTTTATTTTCTCCCCAACTGCCCCCCTTTTCCCCCTGCCTCTTCAGCACTTCCACTTCACCTAAGAACTTGGCTACCGCTGCCCACCCCTCCCCTCCCTCCTCCACAGCACCTGAGTATATCTTTGGACTCTATTACTTCCTCCTATCTGTGATTTCTTTACTTGTCCAACTCCCTGCTAGATCGGAAGCTCCTTGCAGGTGTGTGAAGGGGTCTTAGCTCCTAATTCTATTGTTGTCTTCCAAAGTGCTTGGTCCAGCAAGCACCTGGGAGAATACAGTAGAATTTGTAGCTATGATCGCAGCACAGTAGGTGTCCACTTCATACTATCGATTGCCCAGGCAACATTGTGGAAAAGGAACCAGGTTTTGCTGCAGTTGTGGCTCCTATCTCTCCTTCTATCCCTTTAATTCCGATTGAGTCTGGGGAGATTAAATTGAGAAATGCTGAAGTGTGTGTGTGTGTGTGTGCGGGGGGCAGGGGGGTGCATGCGTGCAGGTGCCCATTTGCAAAATGAGGGAAGAAGAGAGAGAAGGGCTGTCAGTGAGTCATTTTCAGTGGCATTTGAGTGCTTACTGTGTGCAAATCACTGCACTAAGCGCTTGGGAGAGTACAGTATAACGGAGTTGATAGGCACATTCGCTGCCCACAAAGAGCTTACTGTCCACTGGAAATATGTCTGTTCTAGATAGAGGAGAGAAATCTTGGCCTGGGACTCCCTGAACCTGTAACTGCAGGTGACCATGGGGAACTCAAATCCAAAGTCAAAGTGGGGCAACCACCTCTCTTCCTTTGAGAGGGAGCATGGCCAGGCATGATAAGGCATAGAAAGGGAGGGTGGGATGGGGAAACAGTGACCTGGAGGTTTGGGAGATCAGGTTGAAATCCTGCCTCTACCCATGAATGAGTGACCTACCCAGGGTCTCAGCCTCTGTTTCCCTAGGTAGGTGTGCCTGCAGACGTGGGTCATGAGTACATCTCCCGGGGCCATGGGGAGGAATAACCTTCAAGACGGGGGAATTGGGAAGCACTGGGCAACTAGGAAAGCCGCTGTGCTCTTGGGATCCACTCATGTGTTCTCATCAGACTGGGGAGGGCCGGGGGGCTCAGTGAGACTGTAGACTGGAATCTCTTGGTGGGAGAAGAGGGTGGATAGGAAGAAACTTGAGTCCATTTGAGATTCTGAAGAGTATTTTATTCTACTTTTCCAAGTGCTTAGGTCAGTGCTCTACACACAGCAAGTGATCAATAAATATCATTGATTTGGGAACCACAAATGTCACCTTCCCTCTCCCACATTCCAGCCACTCTTAAGGTTCAAACCGCTTTCTTCTCCCATGGGGAAGGAGTTATTTCTAATTGCTTTTCTTGGAATTGCATCCTGGCTTTGCTGATCAGGCTTCCCAGGTTGGTGGAACTCTTACTCAACAGGTCTTGTGGAGCAGAAATTCAGTAAAGATTAACCAGTCTGTACACACTCTCCAGTGAAAGCTTCAGCAACAGGAAGTGCTGCCGGATCCGATCGGAGGGCAGAGCAGGGCAGCGCAGCCGGGGTCATCACCACTGCCATGGCAACAGCAAGCTGGGGGATCTGCTTCCAACCGGGAGATCTGCCCCAGAAAGCCCCAAAAGAGAGAGATTTAAATCCACGAACGGCATTTATTGAGCACCCTCTGAGTACTGAATGGGTTACACTATTCTTCAAGGAGCTTTTGATTTAATGGAACGATGACAGAAAGGGGCAAAGAGAAGCACGATTATCACAGAGATCACAAACATAAAGAAACCATGGGAAAGTATTCATTCATTCATTCAATAGTATTTATTGAGCGCTTACTATGTGCAGAGCACTGTACTAAGTGCTTGGGATGAACAAGTCGGCAACAGATAGAGCCAGTCCCTGCTGTTTGACGGGCTTACAGTCTAATCAGGGGAGATGGACAGACAAGAACAATGGCAATAAATAGAGTCAAGGGGAAGAACATCTCGTAAAAACGATGGCAACTAAATAGAATCAAGGCGATGTACAATTCATTAACAAAATAAATCGGGTAATGAAAATATATACAGTTGAGTGGACGAGTACAGTGCTGTGGGGATGGGAAGGGAGAGGTGGAGGAGCAGAGGGAAAAGGGGAAAAAGAGGGTTTAGCTGCGGAGAGGTAAAGGGGGGGGGTGGCAGAGGGAGTAGAGGGAGAAGAGGAGCTCAGTCTGGGAAGGCCTCTTGGAGGAGGTGAGTTTTAAGTACTGCGTGTAAAAACAAAAGTGACAGGACACAAACTCCGTGCCCTCAATCAGTGATATTTATTGAACACTTACTGTGTGTGTAGCATTGAACTAGGGATTTGGGAGAATACAGTGTCATTGGAAGATGTGATCCCTCCCTTCAAAGAGCTTACAGTCTTGAAGCTATCTTCCCCAGAAGATAGTGTGGCCTACTGGAAAAAGCACAGTCCTGGGAGCTCCACCACTTGTCTGCTCTGCAACCTTGGGCAAGTCATTTAATTTCTCAGTGCCTCAGTTCCCTCATCTGCACAATGGGCATTCAATACTTATTCTCCTTCCTGCTTAGACTGTGAGCCCCTTGTGGGACATGATTGTCTTGTATCTATCTCGGAGCTTAGTACATTTCTTGACATGTAGTGAATGATAAGTACAATCATAACTGGTATTTGTTAAGTGCTTACTATGTGCCAGGCACTATACTAAGCGCTGGGGTGGATACAAGCAAATCAGGTTGGACACGATGCTTAGCAAATACCACAATTATTAAAATAAATTACAGAGGGGGAAACAGCGTATAAGGATGTGTACTTAAGTGTTGAGGAGGTGAGGTGAGTATCAAAGTGCTTAAGGGGTACAGACCTGAGTGCCTGATGTGGGAGTGCATGTATGTGTGCACGAGCGTGCATGGTGCACACTGCTGGAAGTTCCTGGAATGATTGATCCAACTAGAGCCCTCCTCAGCTCAGTATGATGAGCAGCTGTATCTTCAGCGTTCAAACCAAGGACAGGTTACGTGTGTCCTTCCCCTACTAAGTTCTTTGCTGTTTCATCTCCTGCTACTTCCCCAGAGGAACACTACAGGCCTCTTTGCTCTTTCTCCCTCCCCTCATTTCTTTCCCTTCACACCCCACCACCCCCAGCACTCCTTTGAGAGGAATGATGGATGCCCGAATCATTCCCTCTCCCCAGACAGCCACCTGAGTTCGGCCCCCAACCAGGGAGCTCCTGAACCCAGAAGAAGAAAACTGCGGCTAGCCCGAGCTTGCCGTGTTTTTAGCTCTTCTTTCAAGGTTTCTCAGGACTCCCTATTTTCATTTGGGAAATATCGGTGGCCTTGGCTGAGCCTCTGCTGGGTACAGGAAACAGGAGCAGGTGCTTTGGGGAGTTAGAACAAAAGGATGAGAGCATTTCTGCCTTCAGCTTACACACTTTTGAGAGAGATGGGGCACAGGCAAATATGTGCAAGTAAAGCCCTAGTTATGATGCTAAGAATATGATCGGGCCCTGAGTGCTGTGGGGTGGATAGAGCTTGGCACTGGAGACCTGTTCTCGGTGCGTCTCTACCAAGCTGCCTCTTTTGTAGGACGCAGAGTTCGGCCTCTCCCCAGGCCTCAGTTTCCCCATCTGTATAATGGAGAGCATGTGCCCACCCGGCGAGGTAGCTGGGACGTCCTTGGTCACGGGGCAGTGTGGCCAGCTTGAAAACATGATAACAAAGGAGGCACTGTCCCGGGAGATGAGTTTGTGTGTGTGTGTGTGTGCTCACGTGCACACACACGCACCTAGGCACACGCACGCATGCTCTCGTGTTGGGAACCTCTACTCTGCTGAGAAGCAGAGCCGAGCCAACTTGGCTTTTAGGAGCCAACGCTTCCCTTCCAGAGGAGTAGGCTTTGTGGGATCCCGTGAGTGACACCCTAAACTAAAGGAGCTACCAGAGGACGGAAAGCTGCCAGGGGAACAGGATATGATTTTCTGAGCAGAAATGCCAGCAGTTTTGAAATCCCCAGAAACTTGGAACCGGCCCTCCTCCGTCTTCCCCGTCCCAACCCTGCCCCGCAGGCTCTCCTCTACCAGCTCCCGGTGCTGCTTGCCGAGTGAAGCATGCCTCAGTGACTCGATTAGAGCAGCTCCAAGTGGAAACGGTTTCCCGGGATCAAGCCCCGTCCTGCCCCGCCAGAGAGAACCTGGGGACAGGAGGACTCGCCAGCCGATCCAAGCTTTGGGCCCGGCAGAAGCCGAACCTGGCTGTTGGCCGGCCGTGAGCGCTGCGGCCACGAGAGACCGAACTGACTGGTCCCCGGCGGGGGGTAACAGACTGTCACTGAGCTTCCCTCCCCCATCCCCACCAAAACCTGGCATTCCCCTGGGCACGCCCTGGGGAAGAGCTGGAAGTCCAAAAAGGGACCAGAAAGGGAAGATGATTTTAGGGATTTGGGTTTCTCAAGACCTGAGTCGAATTACCCAAGGGTGACTCAGTCCAGGGGCCCAGACAAATGGTAGGTGTGGGTGGTGACATCACCGGGACTGGAGGCTGCAGCCCGGAACCCCTTCGCCCCCTCTGGCACCCGAGTCATCACCCCGGTACGTTTGACTCCCAAGCAGCCGGGCCCGAATGGGGCAGACCCGGCCTGGTGGTCCGCGGGGCCCGGGTAAGGTGGAGGTGGTCCCGGCCATGGCAGACGTGGCCTGCAGACCCACAAGTTTCAATGAAAGTTAGGACGGGAGAGGTTGCTAATCCTCGGGTCCAGCTCTTGGCTCCTGCTGATTCCTTTGGGCTCCATGAGCCTCTCCATTCTCTGAACCATTGAGAGGAGCCGGTGGTCAGGAATAATGAGCTTCCGGTTCTTGGAGCCAGATTGGAAAATGGGCCCAGCCAAGGAGGGATTGGAGGGGAGGGTCTAGGTGTCCTGTCTGATTAAAGCAGCACTGACCCCGGGGCCTGGTTAGAATAGCAGCGTGAGTGGAAAGAGCCGGGGCTTGAGAGTCAGAAGTCATGGGTTTTAATCCCGGCTCCACCGCTTGTCAGCTGTGTGACCATGGGCAAGTCACTTCACTTCTCTGTGCCTCAGTTACCTCATCTGTAAAATGGGGATTAAAACTGTGAACCCCGCTTGGGACAACCTGATTACCTTGTATCTACCCCAGCGCTTAGAGAAGTGCTTGGCACATAGTAAGCACTTAACAAATACTCACATTATTATTAATAGGCAGAGCCTGGCACTGGGGCAGAGCCATGTCTACTTTCCAGCCTTGTCAGCTGTAAATAATGGGAGTTTGCTGTTTCATAAATGCCTTCTCAGGCTGAAAGGCCTTTATTTGAAGTGAGATCTCTCCCCTCTGAACATCACCCTAGAGTAGACAAACAGAGCGACACTTGTCTTCACCCTATTGCTGGGTTCTCAGCTCCTTTAGGAGGAGACATTTTCCATCTGTGGTGCTGTAATTAAGGCATTTATTGAGCAGTGACTGTGTCCTAAGCACTGGGGAGATACAAGGTTATCAGATTGGACATGGTCTCTGCCCCATATGGACTTTGCGATCTAACTTATCCCCATTTTATAGTTGAACTTGAGGCTCAGGGTGGTTAAGTGATTTGCCCAAGGTCACACAGCAGGCGAGTTGAGAGTAGACCTCAGGGCTCCCTGCTCCCAGTTTTGTACTCTGTCCACCAGGTAACGCTGCTACTGGCAATTACCGTAGGACAATAACAGTAATAATCCAACTCTAAGATTCAGTTTTGCTCAGCTGGTAGACTTGCGGAGCCGAGGAGATGACACGCGTACCTCCTTGAATTCGCCTCACCTGTCTCTGAAGGAACTAAAGTCAAGGAGAGGAACATTCTCCCTCTGAGCAGCCCGTCGCCACCATCAGACAGAACACTGGACTGGGTGGACAGTGGCCTGACCCGTTATCTGGTCCGTTCATCCTTCCTGTGAATCTCACAAATGTGCCGGAGAACTCCGGAACGGGCAGGGACTCTCATTCTCCCCTCTTTGCAGAAGGAGAAACTGAGGCCTAGAGTGGTTAACGAGCTTACCAAGATCACGCAGCGGCCTCCGGTGTGGTGGCAGAGCACGGTGCTGCGGGCCTCACTCCCTTCTTGCCGAACCCTTCTGCCCTGCCTTACCAGAGGAAGAAGTTGGATAAGTTTTCCTCCTTCTGTTCAGCTCCTGGCATCTTTTCCTGATAATTGATATTCTGACCTCCATGAAGTATTTAGGGAGACTACCAAACCCCGGCATTAGCCAGCTGCTGCCAAAGTTCCAGGGTCTGCAGCAATGGGGTGCTGCTGGGAACGAGTTAGGAGGGGCCATGGAGCCCTCCGACTCCCGCGGGTCTGGAGCAGTCAATCAGTCATATTTATTGAGTGCTTTGTGTGCAGGGCACTGTACTGAGTGCTTGGGAGAGGACAATATAATAATATAGCAGAGTTGGTAGAGACGTTTCCTGCCCATGATGAGCTGACAATCTAGAGGTGGAGACAGACAGTAAAGTAAATAAATTACGGATATGTACATAAGTGCTGTGGGGCTGAGGGAGGCAAGTGTGACACCCCCCCACACACTGTAAACCAGTTGCGGGCAGGGAATGTGACTGTTTATCGTTGTAGTGTACTCTCCCAAATGCTTAGTACAGTGCTCTGCACACAGTAAGCACTCAATAGATATGATTGAATGAATCCGTGATTTAGACTCTAAGCTCCTTGTGGGCGGGGATCACGTTTACCAACTCTGTTGTACTCTCCCAAACACTTAGTACAGTGCATTGCCCACAGTAATGCTCAGTAAATACCAGGGGTTGTTTCAGACCTATCCTAACTGGAATCCGAGTTTCTTCCTACCGCCCCCCAGTCTGACACTCCTTTGAGTCACCACCTCCTGGACTTTGGTTGCCTCCCCTGCCCCCTCTCCCGGCTATTGTCAAACTTCCTAGACAAAGGGAGTCCGTGTGGAGTTTCTAAGAGGCAGGGCCAGAACACTTGAGTAACAGCCCAGCCTGGTGGCTAGAACACGGGCCTGGACGTCAGAAGGACCTGGGTTCTAATTCCGACTCCACCTTGGCTGCTGTGTGACCTTGGGAAAGTCACTTCACTTCTCTGTGCCTCAGTTACCTCATCTGTAAAATGGGGTTAAGACTGGGAGCCCCATAAGGGGCAGGGACTGTCCAAACATTAGCTTGCCTACCCCCGTACTCATAACAGTGCTTGACACGTAGTGAGCGCTTAACTCAGAGGTTAGAGGTCATGGTCAGAGGTCATGGTCAGAGGTCATGGGTTCGAATCCCGGCTCAGCCACCTGTCAGCTGTGTGACTGTGAGCAAGTCACTTCACTTCTCGGTGCCTCAGTTCCCTCATCTGCAAAATGGGGATGAAGACTGTGAGCCCCACGGGGGACAACCTGATTCCCCTGTGTCTACCCCAGCGCTTAGAACAGTGCTTGGCACATAGTAAGTGCTTAACAAATACCAACATTATTATTATTATTATCTGCCATTATTATTATTGCCCTTGGGAACCACTGATCAGGAGAGCTCTTTGATGGCTTCAGAGGGGAATAGGTCCATGAGTGGGGTACGTGCTAAAAGCGTGTCCGTGGCATGTTATGTGTTGGGATTCTCTGCCCCAACCCCATCCACCCCTTGGCTTCCCTGACCCTCTAAGAAGCAAAGTCCATTTTAATGATGGCATTTATGAAGCGCTTAGTAGTTGCTAAACCTGGTGCTACGTGCCGGATAGATCAAGCACAGTCTCCATCCCATGTGGAGCTCCGAGTCTGAGAGCGGGAGAACAGGTATTTTACCTCCATCTTACAGATGAGGAGACGGAGACCCAGAAACTTGTCACCCTAGCAGTTGCTCCTTTCTCCATCTTGGAACAGGGAGCACTGGTAACTCTGGCCACCATGGAGCCAGGAGAAGGGCTCCTGCTTCGTGTAGTTTTGAGAAATTATCAGTTGGGACCCTCTAGGTTTTCTTCCCAAGTGCGAAAAGCGCTGGGCTGGCACCCCAGGGGAGATTTGGGGGCACAAACAAAGATGGGATCATTCCCAGGTGGAACTGTAGAGGTGCCCTGAGGGGTTAGGATGCCCCTGGCTAAACTAGCGATAAGGGGAGCAGGAAAGCCTCTGGAGCCCAGCCTGGTCCACCCCGTACCACCTGCTCCTCCAGGTTGAGTTCTCTCTCAGGCAGCTGCCGGGGAGAAGAGACGGGCCCGGTTGGGAAGGTCCCCAAGCTGGTGCTGGGTCTCGGGAACTTTAGCCAGAAGGGGCTGGGAGGCCGGTGGCGGATTCCTCCAGACTCCTTGGTTTGCTGTTCCTGGCCAAACATGCAGTGGGTCTTGTGCCTGGCTGTGGGTCTGGACATTCACACCGACTCACGAGGTAGGGCCGACTCCTTGGGTCCTGCCCCCATTATGCAACTGTTCGGCGGGGACTCCGAGTGATGACAAATAATAGCAACTATATAGTAATTATAGTATTTGTTAAGCACTTATTACGTGTTGTTCTAAGCTCTAGGGCAGATACAAGTTAATCAGGTTGGACACAGTCCCCGTCCCACATGGAGCTCAAACTCTTATCCCCGTTTTACAGGTGAGGTAACTGAGGCACAGAGAAGTAAAGTGACTTGTTCAAAATCACACATGGCAGAGCTGGGATTAGAACCCAGGTCCTTTTGATTCCCAGACCTGGGCTCCTTCCATTAAGCCACACTGCTTCCCATGCTTCCTCAGCACTGATTTATTCATTCATTCAATAATATTTATTGAGCGCTTACAATGTGCAAAGCACTGTACTAAGCACTTGGATTGTACAATTCAGCAACAGATAGAGACAATCCCTGCCCAGTGTGGGGCTCACAGTCTAAACGGGGGAGACAGACAACAAAGCAAAGCAAAACAAGACATCATCAAGATGAATAGAATCATGGAGAAATGCACCTCATTAACAAAATAAATAGGGTAATAAATAATATATACAAATAAGCACAGTGCTGAGGGGAAGGGGGAAGAGCAGAGGACCGGAGGCGGGGGGGGATGGGAAGAGGAGCAGAGGGAAAGGGGGAGCTCACCTTGGCCAGGGAGGAATTTCTGTGTTGCCAGCATGACTTTGGGGCAATGCGCTCCTGCAGGGTGGTCCTGTGGGGTGCTCCTGCAGGTTGCTCCCAGGGCATTGAATTACCGGTGGAGGGGTCATTTTAGTCCAACATCTGTGGTGTCCGAGGTTCAGCACAGGGAGCAGCCAGAGCTCAGTCCCCGGCACCGCATCCTCGAGCTGTAATTCAGAATGGCGGCAGAGGGCTTCTCTGCCCCCCAGGGCTGAGTTTCCCGGGGCAGTTGCGGACCGAGCCCCTGGGGCATGTCGGAACCGTGGACTGTAGCGGACTTGTGGATCTCTGTTACCTCTAGGACAACTTCTTGTTCTGGGGAGCAGAAGGAGTTTGGATGTGCCATTTCTCATCTTTTCATTCATTCCTTTAATGAACGCCTACTGCGTGCAAAGCACTGTACTGAGCATTTGGGAGAGTATACTATACCAATAAATAGACACTTTCCCTGCCCACAAGTTTATGTATAGAACCCCACGTGCTGGGGCTCTGGAAGTCAGGACTGCTTTCCAACATTCCTGGCTGTAGTCTTACCCAGTGCTTGGCACATAGTAAGCACTTAACAAATACCATCAATATTATTTCTACTCTCTCTTTCCCCCCACTTCCATCCCTTCTTGGCACACAATGGGTGCTCAGTAAATGCTTTTGATTAATGGATAGGCAGACAACCTCTTTAGCAAGAGACCTACTGCCTTCCCATTGCTCTTGGAGAGAATGGGTGGGTTCTGAGGTTTTGAACCTGTGGTCATTCCCCTCTCCTCCCCCAGATGCTGTTATTGGAGGTCCTGCTTTCTTCTGCCTGATCTAGTTGATGAGGGCTCTGTAATGTGCCACTCTACACGGACTTCAAATTTTCGGCAGTCTTTGCCCTGGAAAACATCAAACAGCTTGACTGAGCTGCTGGGAGACTCTGCATCTTTTTTTTTCTTTCTTCAATGGAACATTTTACAGATGCAAACTATGGATAACTCTTTTTTAATGGTATTTGTTAAGTGCTTACTGTGTGTCAAATGCTGTTCTAAGTGCCGGGGTATATACAGATGAATTAGGTCGGTCACAGTCCCTGTCCCACATGGGGCTCCTTGGTCTGCTTGGTATCCCCATTTTACAGTTGAGGAAACAGGCCTGGGGAGTTAAGTGACTTGCCCAAGGTCACAAGGTAAGCAGTTGGCAGAATTAGATTAGTTGGCAGGATTAGAAGCCAGATCCTTCTGACTCCCAGATCCACGCTCTATCCACTAGGCCGTGCTCCTTCTTTTCTGTGGAATTTCATTCTTCTCCCTTCTTATCTTCCTCCACACTAGGGAGTTAAAGTTTATCTGAAGAGTTTGGAACCCTGAGTCCATCTCCCAGTTGTGCTTGGATCCCCCCCACACTCCTTGCCTCAGTTTCTCCTTCTGCTTCACGTAGGTCCTAGTGGGGCCACAGTAGGCAGTTCCTGGTGAAATGAGCCCTTGGCCCCTCAATCACCGGACCCAGGTTTTACAGATATCGGCCTCTGAACCAAGCGACCGTTTAGAAGGTAAGCCGGTCAATGTACTGATCAAAAATAAGCAGAGCCTCATTCCCTGATCGTACTTTCCAGTGGCATGCCCTAGGGTATCTCCCTGACTTTGCTTCATTTGTCCTTTTTGTCAGAATCATTTTACCCTAATGTTCAGACTGAGAAACTGAGGCCCTGAAAAGGACAGGCTCTGGCCTGGGATTTTCTGGTGCTAAAATCAGAGTCTGTAAAAGGTGGGCAGGGCCTAGGGGTTTCCCCCATTTGCAGGTGGGGAAACGTAGGCACGGGATTTACTAAGCAAATTAGGGTACTAGAGAGTGTCAGTGGCAAGGACCTTGGTCTGCCCTGGGCCCTAGGGAGTCTCCTCTTCAATCTCAGGTCCCTCCTTCCTCCTCTTTCTCGTCTTGTTTCCATCTGCCCTGCCCCACCCCAACCCATTTTGGCTGAGGCCAAGATTTATTGGGCTGGCTCGGCTTCTCTGTGTGCTTGCAAAATGGGATTCTCCCAAGGCCTCACTCGCCGCTCGTCAACGGTAGAGCTGGGGGAAGGACCGGGGCTCTCTGGCCCTCCGAGAAGGAGGCGGAGAAGGAGGAAGAGGAGCCTCTTGCACACTCCCCTGGCCTCTTGAGGAATTTGTTGGAGGAGTGCTAACTTGTGAATTTCCATCCCTTCACCTATCTGCTGGGACTGCACTCCAGGGACCGAGGTTGCAGTTGAGAGGCCTGGTGTAGCCCTGTGGGGCTCTCCCCACTCCCGCCTCTGATGTGTGGAAACCGTGTGTCCACCCCGCCCACCCCCCGGCCTAAAATGGGCTGGGCACTGGATGGCCAGCCCATGGTCTCTGGGTTCCGAGCCTCAGATTTGGACCCACCAAAGTAGTGGTGTGGAGGACGGAGCCTCGCCCAAGAACGGGACTCCAGGCTGGGCCTCCAGATTTCTTGGGGTTCGATTCCGGCTTTGTATCTGGGAGATCGATGGGCAGTCTGGATCTCTCCTGGGCCTCCATTTCTCCGTCTTTAAAACTGGAGAGAATCAAAGTGCCAGAACTGGTGGAAGTAGAAAGCTTGGAGAACCAACCCAGGGCAGCGGATATCCATTAAGCATCTAAGAAAGGTCTGGCTTGGTCTTCCCGGACTGCCCCATATCCAGGGGGAGTTCACAGGGAAGGGAACCCGAGGCTGCTGCCTCTGGCGCAGAAAAAACAAAACAAAATGCAGTTTAAATCCCTGCCCCTCCTCCACCAATTGCCTTGCCCCGCCCCCGGTTCCCCTCAGGCAGTCCGGTGCTCCAGTGAACAAACCTGGAGGCTTTCCCACTAGGGTGGTTGGAATGCAAACTCTAGGCAGCGAGTAGAGGGGGTGTGCCCCGCTCTCCCCTTGCTTCCCCAACCTGTGCATGCCCCCAAGCCCCTCCTCTCCTGGGCTGGGGTCTGCCCGGCTGCCGCCCGGGGGAAAGCATGGCGGGGCCTGGGAGATGGAACAAGCCTCCACTGTGCCGAGGACTGTGTCCGCCTTGTATAGCATTGTGGGCCCCGGGGAGGTTGGAGCCCTCGCTCCTTCTGGCTGCCCTCCCCGCCCCCCGCTATCGTCGAGCCATCTGCCCGCCCAGCACACAACGGGGCTGTGTTTACGGGTGGGCGTGAAGGGGGGAGCCCGGCAGCCTCCGGCCTGCAATGAATCCCCTGTTCTGTGCTTGTTGAAGCCACGCGGGTCTCAGGAAGCATTGACTGTAGGGAGGAGCGGCATGGCCTGATTTGGTGAGGCCTAATGCTGAGGGCTTTGGAGAAAAGATATGGCCACAGAGGGCCAGAGGCGGGGAAGGTGCCTCGTGTAGAGCATGGCTTAGTGGCTAGAACCTGGGCCTGGGAATCAGAAGGACCTGGGTTCTAATCCCAGCCCCACCACTTGGGCAAGTCACTTCATTTCTCTGTGCCTCAGTTGCCTCAACTGTGAAATGGGGATTAAGAGTGAGAGCCCTATGTGGAGCAGGGACTGTGGCCAACCTGATTAACTTGTATCTCACCCAGTGCTTAGAACAATACTTGGCATATAGTACGAGCTTAACAAGTATCATTATTATTATAATAGTTAATAACTAGCAATCACAGACCCTTCCCCATACCCCTGATTCTGCCCCTGATCGTTTGCCTATTGAAGGTGGGCAGGGACTTCGGCTCTCAGGGAGCTGGTCCAGGGCAGGGTAGGATACGGCAGGGCAGTGGGCGGCTCTCATTAGCAGGGAAATGATCCCGGGCAGAGAGCTTCCTCATTCTTCCCCCTGGGCTTTAGCCTCCCCATTCCTACTCCAAAGGCTTCACCCTTTCCTTCTGGGTGATGCCATAGGCCTTGTACAGCGCTCCACGCACAATGACTACTGGGGAAGTGGAGGATGGTTTTCAAATCTTTTCCACCGAGGGCTCAGAATTAAGATAAAATCTTTTTTTTTTAATGGCATTTGTTAAGCACTTACTATGTGCCAGGTACTGTACTAAGAGCTGGGGTAGATAAAGCTAATCAGGTTGAATACAGTCCATGTCCTACATAAGTCTTACAGTAGTAATTCCTATTTTGCAGTTGAGGTGACTGAGGCAAAGATAAGTGAAGTGACTTGCCTAAGGTCACACAGCAAACAAGCCACAGAGCCAGGATCAGAACCCAGGTCCTTCTGACTCCCAGGTCCGTGCTCGATCCTACTAAACCATGCCGCTTCAAGTCTTCTCCTCATACACGTATTTTAAAAAATTCTGGCCTGGGGAGTAAGCTGACATGCCCCATGTTGTCTTTAGTCGAACCATTGCCGGGCCCACCACCAGGCCTGAGAAACAGCATGGCCTAGTGGAAAGAGCACAGGTCCTGCGAGTCAGGGAGCTAGGTTCTAATCAATCAGGTGTTTTGATCAATCATTCTTATTGAGCACTTTCTGTGTGCAGCACACCGTACTACGCACTTGGTAGTATAGCACGTATAGGAGAATTGGTAGGCACATTCCCTGCCCACAGTGAGCTTACAGTCCAGTTTGATCGATAACGGTATTTGCTGAGCACCCACTGAATGCCATATGCTTCATAAGTGCTTGGACAGACCTCCACCTGTCCTGGGTGGGTTAAACAGGAGATTGAAACTTTTGAGATCTTTCCAACTCCAGTCATTCAGTGGTATTTACTGAGTGTGTGCTGGGTGTAGAGCCCTGGACTAAGTGCTTAATACGCTCCAGGTTAGTATTTCAGTTCTTGAAGGGAATCGGGAGCCACCGGCAAGAATCTGCCATTGGCAGGAAAGATGGGGACCGGCTGGGATTTTGAGATGGCCCCTGGAACTTTGGGGGAGACTGAGGGCCCCTTGAAGCCCGGTGGCCCCATGGTACGGCAGTACCGGGTGGAGGGAAAGCGAGTTCTAATTTATACCGTTCAGCTGCTGCCCGGGGCTCTTGGAATCTAAATGAATCGGGGGCACAATGGGTGACTGTGTGAAAGGAGGTCAGCCGGCTGCCTCTGGAGTGTCGCTCCGGGGCCAGTCAGTGAAGGGCTTGGGAGGTGGGGTCCTGGGGGTGGGGTGCTCGGGTTGAAGGGAACCGCAGCAGCTCTGAGCCCCGAACCGGGGCGGGCTGAGGATGCATGTGAAAACGTAAATGGCTGCTCTTAAAGGGTTTCGGTCTTCTCAAGATTTTCTCTTCCTTCCAGGGAGATATCTGGCCATTCAAGGCCAGGGAGGCCTTGTAGATAAGCATCCAGATATACTGGCCCACAGCCCAAGTTCTTCCACCTACAGTTAAAAATGAATCATTTTTTTTATGACATAAGGTTGTGTCCTCAGCCACCTGGCCCCACCCGTCCACCACCTGGGAGGGTCCAGCGGAGTCAGTGGCGGCGGGAGGGGGGTCTCGGTGGGAAGGGGGCCGTGACCCATATTATCAGCAGGTACTGGGTACGTGGTCCATTGACCTTGGAGGCGTGAACAAAGGGAAAGCAAAAGTTCCTCTCTGTCTTAGTACGAGAGCAAGAGCATCTGCCTGCATGTGTTTGGCATTCCTGCCGTGAGTTTCCAGTGGCCTGTGGGTGGTAGTCACGGCTGTGTGTGTTTGGCTTCTGCCGGGGGTGTTGCTGTCCAGGGCCGAGTTAGGGCAGAGGCAGTGGATGCCTCCCTTGGCCCAGGTATTGCACCGTTCACCCCTGGGCCTGGGGCCGACAGTGACGACAGGTGGAGGGGATGAGACAGGAGGGGACCTGGATAATGATCTGCAAGTGGGTTGGCCCTGCCTGGAAACTTGGGCTGGGTGATTGGGTCACGTTGCCCTGGCCCCGAAACTCAGACGAATATCCCTCCCTTCTCAGGAGTTTGATTTTTGCATGTCTCTTCCCCTTCTTCCTGAGCTCACAACTGTTTTTTCCTGAGGTGGGAGGTCATCCCCCACCTCACTCCATCCCATACACACACATTTGTAAAGAACTCTCTCCCCATCGCCCCGACTCCCTCCCTCTGCTCTACCCCCCTCCCCGCCCCACAGTACTTGTGTATATATGTACATATTTATTATTCTCTTTATTTTTGTAATGATGTGCATATATCTATAATTCTATTTATATTGATGCTATTGAATGCCTGTTTACTTGTTTTGATGTCTGTCTTCCCCCTTTTAGACTGTGACACCATTGTTGGGTAGGGATTGTCTCTGTTGCTTAATTGTACTTTCCAAGTGCTTAGTACAATGCTCTGCACACTGTAAGAGCTCAATAAATACGATCGAATGAATGAATGAACTTGTTCGCACCCCTGGAGCCTCAGCCAGAATTACTGATCCATCCCAGCTCTTCTCTTCCCCTCTAGACTATAAGTTCGTCATGGACGGGGAATGTGTCTGCTAATTCTGTTGTTCTGTTCTATTGTATACTCCCAAGTGCTCAGTACAGTGCTTTGCACAGAACGCTCAATCAATATCTTTGATTGATTCATTCTCTCTGGTGTCCCCGAGAGGCTTTTCCCTGGTGGTCTTGGTTCTGCTGGCAAAGAGGTCTCATCTTGTTGGTGGGGTGGAGACAGGGGAGGGTGATGAGTCTGAATTCTTGAGTCAGAATCCTTGAGTCTTGAGGTTGTTTCAGTTTCTGTTCCTCCTCCCCGCTTCAGAGATGGTCCCTAGAGGGAGCAGAGGGACGAGCTGATCTCTGAGGCCATGGGCCCTGACCACCGCTTCTTTTTCCTCCCCTACAGGCGATCAGCATCAGCAAGGCCATCAATGCCCAGGAGGCCCCCGTAAAGGAAAAGCATGCCCGCCGTATCCTTCCCAGCCACTTAGGGGCCACGCTTATCTCCCTCACCTGGGGAGGGCAGCCCGGAAAGGGCAGAGCCTAGATGTGACTGCTGCTCCACCTCACACTTCCTCCCTGGGGAGGCAGGAGGGTCAGAGACAGGGGAGACAGAAAGAGGTTGTGGCAGGGGAGCAGGGGATACAGTGTTGCTCAGCAAAAGTGTGTCAGGAAGTCCTCTCCTAAGGCAGTTCTTGGTTAAGTTTCTCCTCACAGAGGGGCTGTGACCAGTTACTGAGTCTAGTGTGCCCTCTGCTTCCAGACTGAGCTTCTCTCACCCCTTGTCTGAGAGTCCTTCACAGATCAGAATCCCAGGGCATGGCCCAGTTCAAGCTGAGCCCAACCAGTAACCAGTGCTGGGTCTGCCCCGGGCCTGTGCCGGGCCTTTTCCAGACCTGATGTAACTTCTGGAGGGTGTTGGTGTGGGGGAGGGGGTGTGGGACTGTGTAAGGGACTGCATCAACTGTGTGATACAGAACTAGGTATGTAACTGTGTTACATGCACATGCATGTGCCTGTGCGTGCAGCAACAGCCCAGCCTGCTGGTCACCCTTCCCACACATAGCGTGATCTTGCCCCGGCACCTCTGTTAGCCTTGACTCCTCAGAAGGCATCATCTTGGGCACCCACCATGAGAAAGGAGCCTTCACCTTCTGGTCCTATGCCATTGGACTCCCCCTGCCCAGCAGCTCCATCCTCAGCTGGAAGTTCTGCCATGTCCTTCATAAAGTGCTCCGGGACGGACATCCGAATGTGAGTGACACTCCTTCATCCTCACCCTAGATGAGGTCCATGACGTTCTGAGTCCTGAGGAGCCCCCCTGCCTTCGGGGTCTTGTTGGGCCCTTGCTCCGCGGGGTTCCTCCTGACCTAAGGTAGGACAGGAAGAGGAGACAGTCACCCCAAGGATTGAGGCACTCTCCCCTCTGTGTTCAAACCCACGGGGCTCTTGAAGGTGTCCCCCAAGGAGGCCCCAACTGATCCAGGCAGGGCTGGGTTAGAGAATGGGGGTGGAAGGGGAAAAGTTTAGGGGAAGCTTCCCTTACCCATCACCACCTCCCCCACCCCAGTGTTCCCTGAACATCTTCACTCCTCTTCCACCTGCTTTATGCTCTAGGTTCTCCATGATTGCCAGAGGTATCGCAGCAATATCCGGGAAATTGGAGACTTGTGGGTGAGTGTTGGCAACCAGTGTTTCAATTCCTCCTCTTAGGGCCACGCTAAGGCCCCTGGCCCATCGCTCTTGCTCCCTGAGGTGTTTTCAGTGAGCACAAGAACTGGGAGGAAAAGTAGAGGTCAAAATTTTAGGGCTGTACAAACTCTCTACTTGCCCCTCCGACACAGCGGACAGATCAGAAGCCCAAGCTGAGGGCAATTTGATGTGTGGATTGTTTTTTAGCTTCTTTATTTTCAAATGGGCAAAGAGCAGATGCCAAACCCCGATTATTCTGAACCAGAGCAGAAGGGAGATAAGCATCAGTGAATGTTCAGAAGAAACAAATGCAGGGTCTTTTTTGAGTCTTGGAAATGAGAAGTTCTAGATGCATAAAGACCACAGGGCCCTAATCTCTCATCAGCCCACAGAGACTCTGTAACCCATCATGTTAGAGTGTGCCGTATTCTAGACTTCCCCCACAGTTCATAGGAAGTTCTCTCTGTTGACCCCACCTGCCCTCAGCCCCATTAACAGGAGGGCAGTCAGAGGGAAACTAAGAGAATGATTGAGAATGAAAAGCAGCATGGCCTAGTGGAAAGAGGATGGGCCTGGGAGTCAGAAGGACCTAGGTTCTAATCATGGTTCTGCCATGAATATGCTGGGTGATCTTGGGCAAGTCACTTCTCTGTGCCTCAGTTACCTCATCTGTAAAATGGGGATTAAGACTGCGAGCCCCATATAGGACAAGGACTCTGTCCAACCTAATTAGCCTGTATCTACCTCAGCACTTAGCACAATGCCTAGCACATAGTAGGTCCTTAACAAATAACATAAAAAAAGGGAGGTGGGCTTCCCTGCCCTCTGTCTCAGGGTCCCCAATTTAAAGAGCCCGTCAGGGTGGTGACCCTTGGGAGTCCTTAAAGCAAAGCGATGGAGGGAGGGGAAGTTGGGATTGGCTTTCCTTATCTTGCCGGCTTCTCCACAGGGGCATTTGCATGACCGATATGGGCAGTTGGTGAATGTTTATACCAAGCTGCTGCTGACCAAGATCTCCTTCCACCTCAAGGTAATTTACTTCTTAGAATCCTGCGACTGGAAGCACTGGAGAGTTGGTCTCGTCCAACTCCCTGCCTCTAGGCAGTTAAGACCTTGGTTCTTCTCACCAACCCCGAAAGAGGAGGCTCTGCAGCTTCACACCTTTGTCAGGGGTCCAGTCTCAGTGACCTCCCCAGCCTGCCCGAGCCCCCCGCTGGTTTGCTGAGCTTGGTTCTGTTGGGGTGGAAGGGCCAGCCAGCTCCTGGGATATGAAGAGGGGAGGTGTCTGGGAAGTCTCTCCCAGGCATGGCTTGACGTTGGGTGGGTGACTTTCTCCACAGCATCCTCAATTCCCCCCAGGCCTGGAGGTAACTGATGAGGTGCTGGAGAAGGCAGCTGGCTCGGATATCAACAACATGTGAGTTTCCTGGGTAGGCTGGTATTGCCGCGGGTCACCCAGGGGGCTGAGCTGTTCAAAGCCCAGAGTGAGAGTCGCTGCGGTCCAGACCAGCTTACCTCCATAAGGGGATGGGGGCACCAGCAGCTGAGCCCCTCAGTCCAGGGGCTGCCCGGAGCAGAAAGTGTGGACTCTGTGGGAGCTGTGGGCAGTTTGGAGACACAGATCCTGGGGTGTTCCATCCTCCACCCGGGATCCAGGAGAGCTCTGCTTCTCCCCGTCGGGTTCTTCCTCCAGACCTTCCCAGCAGCCAAGCTGGGCTATGCAGGGGTGGCCCGGGCTGTCACGGCCTCCCCTCTCACTCCGCGTCCCCCTCTTGGTCTCTAGCTTCCAGCTCACCGTAGAGATGTTCGACTACATGGACTGTGAACTGAAACTCTCCGAGTCAGGTGAGCATCAGAGAGGTACTGGCTGCTCCTGGACTCTGGGGGCGGGAGTGTGTGCTGCTCCCCACCTTCTTCGAGGGGACGGATTGGCTTCTGTGAGTCTAGTCTGGCTGTGCATTTAGCCTCTAGAAATCTTACCCACCACAATCATCTTTTCCAAGGAGCCTTTGAACTCGAGAAAGCTGTGGCTTGAGGCCAAGATGTGAACACCAAGCACCGATCCCTATTGGAGAGTCAGCTTGACCTCCCTTAAAGAGACTTTCTCTATTCCCAGCCCCTCCAGGTGGACCAGCAGGTTGGGACTCAGAGTAGTTTGATCCTTCCTTCCCCTTCAATTAATCAGTCAAGCCCAAACACCGGGCTAAATATTTGGGAGAGAGCAATAGAGATAACAGACACTATCCATGCCGTTAAGAAGCTTCCAATCCAGCAGGGGAAACAGACATTAAAATAATATTCTGCCTTTCCCAATGGAAGAGTGGGGCAATCGTCTAAACACTTGGATCCGTACCCTTTGGGCATTTGATATTCACCCCACCCTCAGCCCCATAGCACTTAAGTACATATCTGTAATTTATGTATTTCTATGGTGTCTGCCTCCCCGCCTAGAGTGTAAGCAGGGAACAGGTGAGCAGGGAACGTGTCTACCAACTCTGTTGTATTGTTCTCTCCCAAGCGCTTAGTACAGTGCTCAGCACACAATAAATACCCCTGATTGATTGATTGGCCTGTTGCAGGACAGAGCTCTGAAGGAGGCTGCTTGTGCAGGAAACCTCCATAGCCTTTCCCTTCGAGGCTGGTTATTTTTGGTGGAAGCTTCAAAGCCACCTGCGAGTGACTCAGTCTTGTCCTTGAGGGGAAGGAGGTGGGAGGAACTTTCCTTTAAGGAGAAATGGCAACAAGTGGGGAAAGGCCAGTATCCAGTCAGCCCTAGGGCCGATCCAAAGGACCCAAGGGTCTTTCTGGCCAGCCAGTCTGCTCAGATAGAATCCAAACTGGTAAAGAACTGGGTCTTTCCCAAACCAGGCCCTGGACCCCACACTGGGAGAGTGAAAGCTGCTGAGATTCCTAAACTCTGCTAGGTTTGCTTAACCTCTAGCCCAGAACAATAAAAGAAGCCAGCTGGTCCGGCTAGGGGCCCCTCACCCCATGTACACTTCTTGTGCTGCTCCAGAGAAGTCTCTTGGGACCAAATTGGGCTGAGAAACAGACTGGCTTCCCAGACGTGCTTGAGTGGACCAAGAGCCGAGGGCCGTCCCAGGCCCCACAGCCACATTCTGAATAATTGTGGTACTGAAGCGCTTACAATGGGCCGAGCACTGTGTTCAGTGCTGGGGTAAATGCAGAATTGTTAGGTTAGAGACAGTCCCCTGTCCCAAATGGGGCTCACAGTCCAAAAAGGGAGGGAGTACAGGTATTCAATTCCCATTATACAGATGAGGAAATGGAGGCCCAGAGAAGTTAAGTGACTTTCCCAAACTCACAAAGCAGGCAGGCGGCGGAGCTGGGATTAGAACCCAGGGATGCTCTGCCTCCCAGGCTCGGGCGCTTCTTGGTCCCGGGGACTGAGGCTTTGGGAGCGAGGTTCTGTACTCAACCCAGGAGAGTTCAGCCAGCCCACACGCCCAAGCCCCTGCTAAGGGCTCCAAGGTCACCGGGAAATCGATCTCCTGATAAGAATTCTCTGGAGAGGAGCAGAGCCTGGCTCTTGACTAGTTGTTTCCCTGCCTTTCTGCTCTCTTTGGGGTAAAAATTACATCGCTCAGCAGCTTTTCAATCAGCCACTGGCCCAGAGAGTGTAATGGCCCAGAAAGTGTAATCATTGCTGAATGAGGAGAAAAGAATGCAGTGTTTTGTTATGAAGCAAATTGCGACCATCAATATCCATCATATTATTAATAATGAAAGCCAATGTCTTGAGATTTTTTTTTTAGCTGATTTCTTCCCAAGTATCTAAAGTGCTTTTATTTCAGCTTCTCTTATCCTCACATCTTACCTTCCAGCTGGGGAGGCTAAAAGATTATTGGCTTATTTCACTGAGGCCCAGAAAAGCTAAGTGACTTGCTCCATGTTACACAGCGAGTCGGGGTCAGAGCTGGGGTTGAGATCCAGGTCTCTCGGCTCCCATTTAAGTGCTCTTTCCATTGTATCATACTATCTTGTTTCATTCAGTTTACCTCCTGGCCAAATAAAAGTGATTTTTCTTGGAGTAGTACAATTTTTGTACCAGCAATTCTCAGTTATTCAGGACTAATCACTCCATCTGAGTTAGGACAAAAAAGATCACAAAATCTTGAACAGTATTGTGAAGGAGAGAAGAAAATAGACCAAGGACAAAGTTTCCCAACTAAGTAAAAGCCTGGAATGGCCACTTGCAGAATACTGCGTGCAGGGGGTGGTTTCTACTTATCAATTAGTGGTATTTACTGAGCGCTTACTGTGTGCAGAGCACTAAGCACTTGGGAGAGTACACATATACAACAGAGTTGATAGACATGATCCCTGCCTACAAGGAGCTTAGTCTAGCTGGGGAAACAGGAAGGGCGAAATTGAGCCAAAGAAGGTACAGCAAACAATAGCTAGCATGATTGAGTACAGACTGAAACAATTAGACTCCTGAGACTGGAAGGAAAGAGGCTCAGTGAGGCCCTGATTAAAGTTTACAAAACTGGAATTAATCGTTTTTTAAATCCCCCAGTCAGGGTATGGTACACCATTGATGCTTGATGGTGGTCACATGGGAAGTTGTGCTGAGTGAAAATGTCAACAAGGTCCATAAGGGTTTGGATGATACATTCATGAAAGAGAGGTCCATGGTGGGTTACTATAGGAAGAGTTAGGGGTGCAGAAAGAAGTGCTGTGGATGTCAGGTGCTATTGAAGCTATTTGGTGGAAAGAGCCCGGACCTGGGAGTCCGAGGACCTGGATTCTAATTCAGACTCCGCCACTCTTCTGCTTTGTGACCTATGGTGAGTCACTTCACTTCTCTGTACCGTTTCTTCATCCGTAAAGTGGGGATTAAATTCTCCTCCCTCCTACTTAGACTGTGAGCCCCATGTGGGTCAGGGACTAAGTCCAACCTGATGATCTGGTACCTACCCCTGCATTTAGTACAATGTGTGGCATGTAGAAGGTGACTAACAAGTGCCATAATTACTATTGTAATACATTGCACCCTATTTAGGCGGATGAAAACCATGGTAACAATAATTATGGGATTTGTTAAGTCTTATTCCATTCTGAGCACTGGGGTAGATACAGTTCAGTCAGGTCACACACAGTTCCTTTTCCCTCATGGGACTGTGAGGGAGAGGTAGTCGCCACACGGTTCCAAATATCGCTATTGCTACTGTCAGAGACAAAATACCAGGCTGGATGGACCACTGGTCTGATCCAGCATGAAATTGTGTACGATTTTAAACTCACTTTGCCACTGTCTCCTCCTCCTCCTTTCCCCTGTTAACCATCTTTTGGCTACTTAGTCACTCAGTAGTATCTCCACCAAAAGGTTTGTCTCGGTAGGGGGCGGAGGGGAAATGCACTACCCTCTCTCTCATTCATTCATTCAGTCGTATTTATTGAGTGCTTACTGTGTGCAGAGCATTCCCAGTGGATAGAGCCCAGGCCTGAGAGTCAGAAAGTCCAGGGCACTAATCCACCCCCCCCCCTTCTAGACTGTGAGCCCATTGTTAGGTAGGAATTGTCTCTATCTGTTGCCAAATTGTACTTTCCAAGTGCATTGTACTTTCCAAGTGCATAGTACAGTGCTCTGCACACAGTGCTCAATAAATATGATTGAATTGACTTAATTAATGAATGAATAATCCTGGTTCTGCCACCTGTCTGCTTTATGACCTTGGGCAAATCATTTCACATCTCTGTTCCTCAAGTTTCCTCATCTGTAAAATGGCGAATAAAACTCTGAGCCCCAGGTAGGACAGGTGCTGTGTCTAACCTGATTTGCTTGAATTCACCAAAGCGCTTAGTAGAATGCCTGGCAATATGTAAGCATTTAACAAATACCACAATTATTATTATTATTATAATCTCATCTCAGGTTATCACTGACTTGGAGGAGAAGGTTGGATCTGTGGGCTAAGATGAGGTCTTTGGATTATCTGTGGATTTGAGTTTCACACTTTCCCTGGGCCCGCTTCTCCCTCTGGCTGTGGTGGTGGTTTGACTCTGCCTCTCGAGGGGATCGGCGAGAGCCAGGCAGGGTGCAGGGCAGAACCACGGCTGACCCGGTGGCCCCTCGCCTCAGGCTTCGGTTGGTCCCCTGCCCAGCCAGGCAGTGACTCTTTCTCCCGGGCCCCTTCCCCTGTAGTCTTCCGGCAGCTCAACACCGCCATCGCTGTGTCCCAGATGTCGTCGGGGCAGTGCCGCCTGGCGCCCCTCATCCAGGTCATCCAGGACTGCAGCCCCCTCTACCACTATACCGTCAAGCTCATGTTCAAGCTCCACTCCTGTGAGTCACGCCGGGCCTCCCCTGGCCGCTGGGGACCTCACTGGGCTCGGGAATGGCTCCCAGGCCACCTGAAGGCTCCGTACTTATAGTTGGAATCCCCTTTTTCTCTGCCTGGGGCAGAACTTGGTGGAGTCAGGGGGGTGCCAGGGAGGATATCTCTTACCCCCGGGACCCCAGGCCAATTGACTCCTTCTCCCTCCCACCCCCAACCAGGCCTAACGGCCGACACCCTGCAGGGCCACCGGGACCGGTTCCACGAGCAGTTCCACAGGTAAAGGAAGGTGGTGCTGTGGAGTGTGGGAGTAACATGGGGTAAGACCGTGAGACCAGGGTGGAGAGATCGGGTAAGGTGGAGCTTCCGGCAGGTCCTCGGGTTGGGGCTTGGGCTGGAACTCCCCCAACCTGGTCCATTTCTCCTCCCTGTGAGGTCCCTGACGCTTCCCATGGGATCCCTCCTCTCTCTCTCTCTCTCTCTCTCTGTGTCTCTCTCTCCAGCCTCAGAAACTTCTTCCGAAGGGCCTCAGACATGCTGTACTTCAAGCGGCTCATCCAGATCCCCCTTTTACCAGAGGTACTCCTCTCTTTCCCTCTGCCCCACTTGCCCGGACCCAGGGACTCTGCTTTATGGTCCAAGGCCTTTTCCCACTCAGGGAAGTGGGGACCATCCACTCTTACCTGCCCACCTCCCCAGCTTCTTCCCCTGCTGTTGAGGAATGGGGCCACAGGGCACAGGCCAGATGGGAGGGCTCCCTCTCAAGGGCCCCTTTTCCTCCTCTCTTTACCGCCCCAACTCCCAAGCCTTCCCTGGGCATTGTCAGCAGGTGAAGTTACAGGGGGGAGCCTCATTTCTCACCACTGTGGTTGCTGCCCAGTAGTAGCTAACTTCAGGTCGATTAAGGGGTTAAGGGGTCTGTTCAGGGGAGAGAGTGATCCAGGTAGCAGCGACTTGCCTCACATCCCCTCAGTCAGGGCTCTTACTGACCAGGCCCCTGGGCCGTTGTCTCAACCCAGCCCAGCCCCAACCTTATCCTGATGTTTGCCGCCTAGGCTGAACAGCTCTCCCTGTTGGGGATCCAGTGCTTGTCCTTCCACTCCCTCGTTGCTTGGGCAGGTGACCCTCAGCTCATCACCGTTCCACATCCTTCCTCCTCTGGTCTCTAGAACATGACAAGAATTCTGGCTTCTTCCCATGTGGTGCTTTACTATCCCCAGACCCAACTCTCAGGTCCACCTTCAGACTTGGACTCCGAGCCCCAGGGACCCCGGCTTCCCCTTTCTCCCCTCTGCCCGTGCTCCACCTCCCGGATCCCCGGGCTGTGTTGCTCTTCAGGTCCTCGGGGAGGAGGGTGATGGGTGGCTGAGTGGCACGGGCTGCTCCCTTGCAGAGCCCCCCTAACTTCCTGCGGGCCTCAGCTCTGGCCGAACACATCAAGCCAGTGGTGGTGATCCCGGACGAGGCTCCCGAAGACGAGGAGCCAGAGAACCTCATTGAGATCAGCACCGCCCCTGCAGCTGGGGAGCCTCCGGTGAGACAGTCCCCATTCGTCTCCTCTCTCTAGTCCCAGCCCTGGACCTGGTTCTGTCCCTGGCCTCACTCCTTCTGCCCAACTCCTTTCTGTCCCCTTCTCTCCAACATCCTGGAGGTAGTGGCCGAGAAAAATCTCATATCTCCCTGTCCCTGGACAGGATGCTCTGCCTAGCACCCAATGAGGTGCAAACTAAGTGGGACCCACTCATTTGGGCAGGGCCCCCGAGGGGTCTCAGCTTCTGACTCAGGTCAGACTGGAGGCACAAGGTCAGCCTTCTCCATCAGGCCTTTCGTCTGATCCGCCCTGCTCCTTCCCCTTTGGGTGAGGCTGAACAGCTGGGCCGGACAGGGAATGAACCAGACACTTGGGTTTGGCCCCAAGCAGGTAGTGGCTGACCTCTTTGAACAAGCCTTCGGGCCCCCCAATGGCACCGTGAAGGACGACAGGTGAGGAGCTGGCCAGCCTTGGGGGAGGAATGAGGGAAAGGAAGGGAACAGGAGGGAGGACAGGGACAAGGGGCCAGGAGGAAGGGCAAGGATGAGAGGTTGGGGGGACGGGGAGAGGCCAAGGCCCCTTGGGGCTGACTGTCTCTCCCACCTGTCCCACCTGTCCTTAGAGACCTCCAGATCGAGAACCTGAAGCGGGAGGTGGAGATGCTCCGAGCCGAACTGGAAAAAATCAAACTGGAGGTGCTTCCCTCAGGGCTGGCATGTCCATCGGGTGGATTGGGGGTGGGCGGGTAGGCCTGAGGTAAGGTCTACCTGCTGAGACAGTGACCTTGAACGTGTTCACCCTGGCAGACCGGCCCTGCTCCCTGGGCCCTGGGCCCAGAGCTCCCACAGCTGCTATGCCCCGTTTGTGATCTCCCAAATGGACACCTTTGCCCTCTTCTCTGACTCCAAAACCACTTTGGGCCACTTTCTACTGCCCTGGGGAAGCTCAGACTTCAGTGCTCTTCACCCCACTCTCCGTGGTCGGGAGGGAGGAGCAGCCGTCACCACTGCCGGAGAGGACTTCCCAGACCTCAGTGCTGTCTGTCTGCCCTGCCCTCTGTGGCCTGGCCTGGTGTGACCTGGCCTGCGGTCTCTGATGCTGACCCAGGGCTCATGGCTGTGGATATTTTATTAGCACTTTCACATTCGTATTTGGAGCACGTTCATGGTTCAGTAGCACAACTCCACCAGTTCACAAGTGCTGTAACCTCTGAGGGGATCCAACAACCAGGGTCTAGGATTCTCAACAGAGGGGACCCGAGGGGGCCAGGCCTTGGGAAAGTGGGCCACCCTGCTTGGGGATCCTGGCTCAGGCTTAGGGCCTCCATAATGGGTGGGTGCTGTGGGAGGCCCGGGGCTGGCTGGCGCGGGGGTCTGAGCGCTGTACCCCGTACCCTCCATACCCTGGTAGGCCCAGAGGTACATCACGCTGCTGAAGGGGCAAGTGAATGAGCTGGAGACGGAGCTGGAGGAACAGCGCCAGCAGAAGCAGAAGGCCTTGGTGGACAACGAGCAGCTCAGGGACGAGCTGGGGCAGCTGAGAAAAGCCAAGCTGGAAGCTGACCAGGCCCAGGTCCTCTACGTGGAGGCCGAGAGTACGTGCCAGCCCAAAAGCCCTGGGCAGTGAGAGGCTGCACATGACTACATATGTGCACCAAAGGTGCTCTGTCTTCCTGGGCAGACCTGGGACTCTCCATCCTGGGTTCTTTGGTTGCTCCCTCTCGTTGGCTGCCCTGGAGGACTGGTCTGCAACAGCAAAGGAGAAACCAGGCAGGGGCCCTTCTTGTCAATCAGTCCATTGTATTGATTAAGCCTTTACTGTGTGCAGAGAACTGTACTAAGCACTTGGGAGAGTACAATATAACAGGATAACATATTCCCTGCCTACAACGAGTTTATGGTCTAGAAGGGGAGACAGACGTTAATATAAATAAATAAAATGGCAGATATGTACATAAGTGCTGTGGGGCTGCAATGGGAGATGAAAGAAGGGAGCAAGTCAGAGTGACACAGAAGGGAGTGGGAGAAGCTGAAAGGGGGACTTAGGCAGGGAAGGCCTTTTGGAGGAGATGTGCCTTCAATGAGGCTGTGAAGATGGGGAGAGTAACTATCTGTTGGATATGAGGAGGGGAGGACGTTCCAGGCCAGAGGCAGGACGTGGGTGAGAGGTTGGCGGTGAGCTAGATGTGATAGAGGTTTTGTGATTCTTTCCAGGAAATGAGAGGGAGGAAGGGAGGGAGGAAGGAAGGACTTTCTCTAGGGCATTTCTATGGCAATGACCTCTGACCTGTGCCTGTCAACCTCAGGAAAGGCCAATATCACAGAGGTACGGTACACCAAGCTGAAGGAGAAGCACAGTGAGCTCATCACCACCCACGCTGAACTCCTCAGGAAGGTACGGGCACTGCGGAGAGGGTAGGCTCCAGAACCACAGACGGAGGGGATGCTGGGAGACAGAGCTGCTGAGGCTTGAGTCTCCTGGGGCCACTAAGCCACTAGGCCCTGGATCACTGACCTCTAGTGTTACCCATCTGTATAGTTTGGGGGGGAGTCCATCCCCGACCCCAAGATTGCAGACATACCAGATGCCTTCAGGATCCAGAGGAAGGGGGGCACTTTCTAGATGATGATGATGTGGAAAATTGCCCCTTCTCCTCCCTGACCCTGGGGCTAGAACGCAGACACGGCCAAGCAACTGAGCGTGACGCAGCAGAGCCAGGAGGAGGTGGCTCGGGTGAAGGAGCAGCTGGCCTTCCAGATGGAGCAAGTGAAACGCGAATCAGACATGAAGGTGAACCAGGCTGGGGCTGGGGATCCTTCTGGTCTTGGGGAGGAGGGCTTCTAACCCTAGCCCCTCTCAGAGGAGGCTGCCCTGCTCCTCTGACTGCTGCTTCTCCTGCAGGGCACTAGGAGTCTCAGAACGGTGGGCCCTTGTCTCTGTCTTCTTCTCTTCCCACCTACCCCTAGCTAA
Organism: Ornithorhynchus anatinus; assembly: GCF_004115215.2. Classification (NCBI taxonomy): domain Eukaryota; kingdom Metazoa; phylum Chordata; class Mammalia; order Monotremata; family Ornithorhynchidae; genus Ornithorhynchus; species Ornithorhynchus anatinus. Next base: position 17,403,446 of record NC_041729.1, on the reverse strand, counting down.
TCCAATCACCTGGGACGCTCCCACCCACCTCCCAACCCAGCCCTTGGGGAGGACCAGTTGACAGAGGTCTGAGCAGAAGCCCCTGCCCCACTCCCACTAACTACCCTGGGTGGGCAGAGGGCTGAAAGCTGCCTCCTACTGATCTCTCGGTTCTAGCTGGAGGACCAGAGCTACCAGCTGGACCAGCTGAAGCGAGAGCTGGAAGCCAAGGCGGGTGAGCTGGCCCGAGTGCAGGAGACCTTGAGTCACTCAGAGCAGGTACGGTACTCTTGGGTCTTGATCTCCCTCCTCGGCACACGCATGCCGCTCGGTGTCCCCGGGGAGCCCAGAGCCCAAGGAGTTGAGTGGAGCTTGGCCCACCTGGGGGTGATCCATTCTCTAGTTAGGTGAGGCCTGGGGGTCAAGCTCAGCTCCAACTCCCTGAGCTTGATCTTTCCCACCCCTGGGCAGGTTGCCCAGCAGCCCCATCTCTGTGCCCGCCTTACCTCCTTCCCTGCCTGCCCCCCTGCCAGGGCTAGAAGGTGGCACCTCTCTCCCAAGGATTGCTGCTCCAAAGCTCTGAGCAGCAGATTGGCCATAGCTCTGCCCCCACCCCCCACCATCCAAAACACACACTCACAGACACCTGAGCTGCTGGAAGCTCAGCTCCTCTGCTCACCGGCCCACTCTTCCCTGTGGGGATTGTGGGGATCTGATGGTCTGCGGCCTCCGGCTGTGTCCGCAGAGCGGGTCGGAGCTGAACACCCGGCTGGATGCCCTGCGGACAGAGAAAGACTCCCTGAGCAGCTCCGTGCGGCAGCGAGAGGCTGAGCTGCTTTCGGCCCAAAGCCTCGTCCAGGAGAAGGAGGCCCTGCTGAGCCGGGAGCAGGAACGCAGCACCCGCCAGATCGGGGAGCTGCAGGGGAAGCTGGCGGAGAAGGTAGCAGTCCCGGCCCCCTCCCCGCCCCCACCATCTTCCACCGTCCCGGAGTGGCCCAAGTCAGGGTTGGGGTCAGGGAGCCGGGATCTTGGCAGCAGAGCCCCCAGCTCCCTGGTTCCCACAGGGAGAGAGAAGCTTCCGGGGAGATGGGGGGGTGGGGGGATCGCTCCCCACTGCAGCCAACTCTTGCTCTCTCTCTTCCCCATCGCAGCAATCCCGGGAGCGGGGGCTGCAGCAGCAGATCTTGGACGGCCAGTTCTCAGTGCTGCAGGGGGCCGTGGCCGAGGCGGAGAGCATTGTGCGGGACGCGCTGGGCAAGCTGGATGACCCCCTGCATGTGCGCTGCACCTGCTCCCCAGGTAGGGAGGGGCCCCCGGGGAAGCTGCCGGCCTAAGTCTGAGTGGAGCCTGGGCCATGAAGTAGGGGCCAACTCTGGCCAAAGTGGGGCAGGGAGGGCATAGGCTTCAAAACCACGGGGCCACAAAACCAGTTTGGGTTTTCTCAACTCTGGTCAGAACCCTTTGATGGCTAGGTTTGGGAGTCCAACTCAAGCAGCTGCGGTGGCCATCGCCTGCCATCCCCTGTGGATGGACCCCCACCCATGGCCATCTTCCACCCTCCATCCCTCTCCGAGGCTGGCCTGGCCCCAGACCAAGTCTTCAGTGACTCGGAGCCGAACCGGAAGAGACCCACGTCTCACTGCGGGGCTAAAGGGAGGGGGTGCACTCCCACGTAAGCCCATTTTCTTCAAGGGGCTGCTGGTCCTTGTAGTCCCAGCAGCCCGCCCAGGGCCCAGTGCCCAAGGCTGAGGGTGGCTGGGTTGGCTGGAGAGGAGCCCTGTATGGACCTCTCCTCCCTCTGACTTTCCCGGCGGGGCTGTGTCCACAGATTACCTGGTCAGCCGGGCCCAGGTGGCGCTGGAGGCTGTGAATACCTTGGAGAGTGGGCATGCGCAGTACGTGGGATCCATGACAGGTGAGTGCCGGGGGATGCTGGGGATGGGGAGGGAGGCAGAGATGGGAGGAAGGGGCCAGCCCGTGGGGTTGGGAATACCACCTCGACAGTCCCGGGGTAGGGGTAGGGGGCAGGTAAAGAACAGGAGTAGGTAGGTAGACTCTAAGCTCCTTGTGGACAGGGGTAGTGTCTACCAACTCTGTTGTATTGTACTTTCCCAAGCGCTTATTGCAGGGCCCTATACATAGTAAGTGCTCAGTAGATACCACTGATTGATTGGGTGGGGGAAGATTGATCTGGCTTAGGCCACCCCTTTGGGTGGGTTCACTGGGGACTGGTGGAGTTGGCGCAGACTGGGAGGGTCTCGGGACCATCAGCTGAGAACAGAGAGCGGCTGTTCAAACCAGAACCTTTAGCCCAGGCTCATTGGGTGGCGCGGGGAAAGCTTCTGTTCCTGGCACTCTGGCCGCATGGCCGGGCGCTCTGACTTGTGTCCATCCCGTTCCCTGTGCCGGACAGACGTGAGCGGCCTGGTGGCTGCGCTGGTTCAGTTCTCACACCTGACGGCCGACGCCATCATCAGTGGCAGCGCCACCTCCCACCTGGCCCCCACAGACCAGGCCGACCGTAAGTCTCAGCCCCCGAAACCCCTCACGCCCCCCGCCCCACTCTCCATTCCCTCCCACCCACCTCCAGGCCTGCTTATTGGACACAGAATCAGTTTGGGGCTGGGAGGTATAACTCCTGGGTTCCACCCCCTGAGAGACCCCCTGCCTTGGGGTGAGGTGTGGGCCTTTGTTTCCTGGAGAAGAATAAGCCTAGCATGCTGGGGGCAGCGAGAGAGTCGGGGAGGCGACAGCCCAGCCTTAGCTGGGCAGGGGACCTGCGGTGGGGGCCTGATTCCGGGTCGTTCATGGGTGGGGTCGTTCCTGGGTGGCTTCCCTGGGGGCTGCAGTCCATAGGACCCCATGGGGCGGGAGAGCCCGGCTCTGAGGCCCCGATCTTCAGCTCCAGCCCTTTGATCAAGGATCCAGAGCAGGGAAGAACTGGGGGTTGTGGCCCGGTTCCAGCCCGATGCCTTTCCCGTGTCTGTGTGTCTGGTGCTGTCCAAACCCCTGAGGGTTAAATGCCCTGGCCCTGGCCTCACTAAGTTTTTGCCGGGCTCCTCCCCTGCCTCCTCCCCCCACAATGGCCACAAGAGGCTGACCGGTGCTCCGGCCACTCGGGTGGGCAGGTGCCCCGGGGAGGCTGTCACCACTGCGTGTGTTCCCCACCCCTGCCCCGCCTGGGCCCTTGGATGGGCCATGCAGCGTACCTGATCCAGCGAGGCCTTTCCCTTGCCCTCAGGGCTGGTGGACATGTGCAGGGATTGCGGGGCCTGCAGCCTGGACTACCTGGGGGACCTAAAGGACCGGCAGTTGCTTCAGGGAGCAGACCCCAACCCCGTGAGAAAGGCCCTCCAGGGCATCCTGCAGCTTGGACAGGTAGGGCGGTACACTGGTGTGGGGTGGGGGAGAGCTGTGTTCATGGCGGGGGGGGGTGTTGCTGTGTGCATAGACCCAGGTGTGCCCGTGGGTGGAGGTGCATGTCTGAGTTCATATAGAAGGGGATGATGTAGTGAAAAGAAGCAGTCCACCAGGCCAGTGTCTCTGGCAGCCCGTTTCACGGTGAGGACAAAGAAATAGGAGGAAGGAGGTGATGCCTCCGGAATCACCACGTTTTTATGCTGGGCTCGACCCACGTGCCCCAACCACGGTCTGATCCGACGGCTCACTGCAGGGCAGGATTTGATCCCCACCTGACCTCCACTGTCTAGTGACAGTAGCTCCTCTGAGGCTTGAGGACGCTGGGAATCCCCCGGAGATACCCTGCTCTGCCTGCTGGTGATGGCTTTGTCCCTGAATGTCTGGTAAACGCAACCTGGCTCCTTACTCTAATTCTGCTGGCCACCCCCTTTCTCGCTCAGGACCTGAGGCCCAAGAGCCTCGACGTGCGGCAGGAGGAGCTCGGCGACATGGTGGACAAGGAGTTGGCCTCCACGTCGGCTGCCATCGAAGATGCCGTGCGGCGGATCGAGGTGGGAGCTGTAGGGAGCGGGGCTCGAGGTGACTGGGCCAGGGAGAGGGAAGGAGGAGAGTTGGGGCACACCCCCTGCCAGGCCCCCAGATCTTCTGGGACACCTGATAAAGGATCCCCATTGTCACCTGGCTGCTCTGGAACAACCACCGATATGGCGCTTGGGGTAGTGGGGCGAGAGGGCAGGTAAAAGAGGACAACTGGGTGAACAAGGACCCAATCCTCACCTTCTTTCCCACCCTCTACTTCCCCGCCCCCCCAGCCCCTGCAAAATTTTGTGGGCATTAGGTCCTGGGCTGGGTCCGTTCCCCACCCTTGACCACTGCCATCGGTGTCTCCTTGGTCTCCAGGAAATGATGAACCAGGCCCGACATGCCAGCTCAGGGGTGAAGCTGGAGGTGAACGAGAGGTGAGAGTCTGTGTCCCAGTGCTTGCTGGACCTGGGCTTCCGTGCCTAGCAGTCCCAGGCTCCCAGGACTTTCCTGCTCCCCAGACACCTTCCCTCTACCCGCTTTCCCGTCCCCCACCCCCGACCCCACTTCTTCCTCCATGGCAGTGCTGGGCAGGTCTAGGACTCTGGGGGCTGCTGCTTCCTGCCTCTCCTAGGAAGCAGGGTGCCCTCGCTCTTGTTTCCTTGTTTCGCTTAGGTCCCAAAGCCAGGTGGGCCCAAGCCCCACCCAACTCCTACCTGCCACTCTTGGGGTTCACTAGCTCTTCAGGGGGATTGCCAGGGGTTCCAATCCTGCCTCTCCAAGCTCAGGCAGGGCATGTCTTGTCTCCCTGACCAATGGAGACATGTTTCACCATCATACTTCAACTCAGGGCTTCCATAGCTTTGCCCACTTGGCTAGTGGCCTGTTTTCCCATTATTGAGTGTGGATGGCTTGGCTCCAGCCATTTGTCACATTGTGTGTGCGCTTGCGCGCATGTGCACGTGCTCACGTGCACGCACACACTTCTCTGTTCCCTGCAGAATCCTGAACTCCTGCACTGACCTAATGAAGGTGAGTTAGGCTGGGAGCAAAGGGCAGCTGACTACTGGGCCATTGGGATGGTGTGTCGGTGGGGATGGGGAGGGTTGGGGCTCCTCGAGGCAAAACCCACCCTCGACCTTTGCAGGCAATCCGGCTCCTGGTGATGACATCCACCAGCCTGCAGAAGGAGATCGTGGAGAGTGGCCGGGTAAAGCCAGCAGGGGACCGGGGGAGTGAGTGAGATGGAAAATGACCAGCTCGGCTAAAGTGGACAGGCTGGGCCCAAGGGGCTCCTGGTGACCTTTGCTTGGGGAAGGGGAGGGCCAGATGGGGCGGGGCATCAGTCACAGGACCCCTCCCGTCACGCCCACCCTTGCCCCTCCCCGGATGTGGAGAATGTCATGGTTGCATTTTCTTTTTCTTTCCGGGAATTCCTGTCCACAGCTGGTCTTCTGGGGCTCCTGGCGGGTGGGATCGCAAGTGTCTCTACGCTGGTATTTGTTAAGCACTTACTATGTGCAGAGCACTGTTCTAAGCGCTGGGGTAGATACAGGGTAATCAAGGTTGTCCCACGTGAGGCTCATAGTCTTAATCCCCATTTGACAGATGAGGTAACTGAGGCACAGAGAAGTGAAGTTACTTGCCCACAGTCACACAGCTGCCAAGTGGCAGAGCCGGGATTCGAAGCCATGAGCTCTGACTCCAAAGCCCGGGCTGTTTCCACTGAGCCACGCTGCTTCTCTACGTGCAAATCTTGGGTTATTTTCTGAGCTCCAGGACCCCAGTGGGCGGGTGAGGATGGAGCAAGGAAGGGTAGAGGGCTCGGGGCTGGCAGAGGAGGAGGAGGAGCCGCGTGGCTCAGTGGAAAGAGCCCGGGCTTGGGAGTCAGAGGTCATGGCTTCGAATCCCAGCTCTGCCACTTGGCAGCTGTGTGACTGTAGGCAAGTCACTTCACTTCTCTGGGGCTCAGTTACCTCATGTCTGTCAAACGGGGATTAACTGTGAGCCTCACGTGGGGCAACCTGATCACCCTGTGTCTACCCCAGCGCTTAGAATAGTGTTCTGCACTTAGTAAGCGCTTAACAAATAACATTATGATTATTATTAGGAGGAGGTGGTTAGGCCGGAGTAGGGCAGGGTCGGTCGTTGACTGTCGCCTTTCCCCTTTGTGTCACTAGGGGGCAGCATCGCAGCAGGAATTTTATGCCAAGAACTCGCGCTGGACCGAAGGGCTCATCTCGGCCTCCAAAGCTGTGGGGTGGGGAGCCACGCAGCTAGTGTAGGTACCAGGGGGCTACCGGGAGGCTACCGGATGGCTGGTCGGACGGGGGCGGGGCGGGGCCGGCCCCAGAGGACACCCAGCAGGCCGGCCGGGGGTAGTAATTGGCCTTTTTATTAGAGAGAGAGCAGATTTCTTTAGATAGTGGGCTATTAAGCGAAGCAGCGTGGCCCAGTGGAAGGAGCACAGGCTTGGGAGGCAGAGGTCGTGGGTTGTGATCCCGGCTCTGCCACTTGTCTGCTCCGTGACCTTGGGCAAGTCGCTTCACTTCTCCGTGCCTCGGTTACCTCAACTGGAAAATGGGGATTAAAAGTGTGAGCCCCACGTAGGACAATGCGATTATCCTGATTCTACCCCAGCTTGGCACATAGTAAGTGCTTAACAAATACCATAATTATTATTTGTTAACCACTTACTGTATGCCAGGCACTGTCCTAAGCACTGGGGTGGACACAAGCAAATGGGATGGACATGGTCCCTGTCTCACGTGGGGCTCACCGTCTCTCCTCTTCCCAGATTGGGGAACAGAGCACCCAGCGTGGGCCCGGAGCTTTGGGGGTGGGGGGGGCGGCTTTAGGCTGGGGGTTGGTAGCAGCCGTGCCCAATCGATCAGTAGTATTTATTGAGCACTTACTGGCTGCAGTGCAGAGCAGTGTGACTCAGTGGAAAGAGCACAGGCTGGGGAGTCGGAGGTCATGGGTTCAAATTCCAACTCTTCCACTTGTCAGCTTACTCTGGGCAAGTCACTTCACTTCTCCGTGCCTGTTAACTCATCTGTAAAATGGGCATTAAGACTGTGAGCCCCACGTGGGATAACCTGATCACCTTGTATCCTCCCCAGCGCTTAGAACAGTGCATTGCACATAGTAAGCACTTAACAAATGCCATCATCATCACTGTACTAAGTGCTTGAGAGAGTATAATATAACTTCAGGTAGATGTACTCCCTGCCCACAGCGAGCTTATAGTCAAATGGCTGGGCTTGTGGGCCGTCAGGGCCCCCCACCCCGTTACGACCCATTTCCCCTCAGGGAGTCTGCGGACAAGGTGGTGCTGCACACGGGCAAGTACGAGGAGCTCATCGTCTGCTCCCACGAGATTGCTGCCAGCACTGCGCAGCTGGTGGCTGCCTCCAAGGTGAGCCCGGCTGGCCAGCCAGGACTCTTCTCCCTTCTCTTCTCCCCTTCCCTCCCCACCTCTACTCCCTGCGGGGCAGCAGGAGAGGGCTTCCAGCCTACCCGGCTGGAGCTCAAGCCCCAGCCTCCGGGCGGGAAGCAGGGATGGGAAAGCCACATGCCCAGGTCTCTGACTCTTACTTCTCTGGCGTCTCCCCTCCCCGGCTCCCCTTGGTGTCGGCAGGTGAAAGCGGACAAGCACAGCAGCAACCTGGGCAAGCTGCAGGAGTGCTCACGTACCGTCAACGAGATGGCCGCTAATGTGGTGGCTTCCACCAAGTCGGGTCAGGAGCAGATTGAAGACAAAGGTGACGGGCTCTCCGGGATGGGGGGAGAAGGGCCCAGGAGCCCAGCTGGAGGAAAAGCAAGGATCCCACGGGGCCTAGTAGCTGAGGCCAGAGAGCTGAAGCCCAGGGCTGGCTGTTCAGACAGGGTCAGAGGTCAGAGGGGCTGGGGTGGGGTTCGCTGGAGGCAGTGGCATTGCCCGACTGGGATAGCGCTGACTTGAGATGTAAGGGCTTTCTGTGTCTCTGTCCCCCGTAGACACCATGGACTTCTCGGGCATGTCACTGATCAAGTTGAAAAAGGAGGAGATGGAAACCCAGGTACCGTGGGCACATAGTTCTTCCCATGTCTTTCCGGGGCCACGGCTCCACTCCAGGCTCATCCTGCTGAGGAGATTCCAGGTCTGGGCTGTGGGCCGGGCTGTGCTGGCCCACTGTCTCCTCTGCAGGGCCCAGGAGTGAGGGAAGTGGGGAAGGGAGGTGAACAAAGGGACCCACAAGCCCTTCCCCTGTGGGCCTCGTGCCACCTGCCCCGCTTTCCTCCTCCCGTGCCCTCTGGTGTGCAGGGGTGTGGGCGAGGGGGCACACGACGACAGTCTGAGCTGATGCCAAGGTGGGGTTCGGCCCGGCAGGTGAAAGTGCTGGAGCTGGAGAAGACGCTGGAGAATGAGCGGATGAAGCTGGGGGAGCTGCGCAAGAAGCACTATGCGCTGGCGGGCGTGCTGGACCAACCCCGGGACGAGGAGCTGAGCCGCCCGGCCCCCTCGCCCCGACGCGGCATCCTCAAGAAGCCACCCCTGGCCCAGAAGCCCAGCGTGGCCCCCAAGCAGGACTACCAGGTGCAGCAGCGGGAACGCGCGGTTAGGTGTGGGCCCCCCCTCCCAAGGTTGCTATAGTGAAGATGAAGTGCACTGAGCCCTCATCTCCCCTGCAACCAGGCTCTGGCCTGGAAGCCTGGGCCCCCTAAGCCCAGGCTCATGGGGGCTCCGGCAATCCTCTTCCAGCACCCGCAGGCCTCAATTGCCCGCCTCCTGTCTTTGCAGCTCGACAAGGACGACGGTGTCTACCAGGCTCATCTCATCAACTACTAGGAGCTCCGGGCACGAGAGGGATAGGGCTGGTGGGGCCCTGGCAGGCGTGGGGAAGCTGGCCTCCACACCCGGGGGCGAGCAAGGAGGAGGTCCCCCAAAGCCAGGACTGGGGCTGGGTTTTAAACAGGCTGTGGACCTGAGTCGGGGCCGGGGCGGGGCCGGGGACTTGCCAGCCAGCTCCTGCTCATGCGCTCCGCTCATCTCCCAGGGCGGGAGCCCACCCACCCCAGCTGCTTCCCAGTCGTCAGGTGGGGTGGGAACCGCTCATGGTACCACCCTGCCAGCCGGCCGGCTTGTCCGAAAGCAGTCGGGCCAAGAGAGGTGCTGGCCCCGGGCACAAGTCTGCACTAGGACTCTTCTGAGGGAGGTTGAGGTCACTGTCCACTGGAGCTGGGTCTCTTTGGGCAATACAAAGTCTTTTTAAAACCCACACGTCAATCTTTTCTTAACTCCACTCTTCTATTCAGCTCAGGGGTAAGGAGCTGCTATAGGGGTACTCCCCCGTGTCCCCGACACTGGCTCCACCGCTCTGTTTTGTCACAAACATTAAACAATCTTGGCTGCCAGGACGGGGAGGAGAAACCTGTTGCCTGCTAATCTTTATGCGTCGCTCTGCGGAACCTCACGCTGCCGGATGACATCAGACCTGGGGCCGGTATCGAGGTGGCCCCGCGTCCGTGCTACCGAGGGTGGGATGAGGGAATGACCTTCCCTGCGGCAACAGGGATTCAACTTAAGCAAGTAGGGGAGGGACTAGAAAATGTTAAGGAGGGCTATGGCGGCAAGAAGCTCGTCTGAGCTGCTTCAGCTCCAATGCATCCTTTCTCTGGTACAGGGGTCGGGCTGGTGGATAGGGGAGGGGTTCGGTCACTCATTAGCTTCCCTGTTTTTCTCCTATCTCCCCCTCATTCTGGGCACGCTCAATGGGGAAAGCAGGCCCCCTGGCCTGGCAGAACACAAGAACGGGGTTGTCCCGATGGGACCGAGCCAGCAGACATGGTTAACTGATCCATCCCTTTTTCCCACTTTACGTACCAAACTGTCCCCCCCTTTTCCAGCCTAGTCCTTCACTGCAGGGAGAAAAATGAAAAATGACACCCAGTTAGAAAGTTGCACCCAGTCAAAGTCACCTTTACAGGGAGACCTAGTTCAGCAGCTGAAATGCTCATTTTACTACTGGCTTTGGAAGTGACAGTAAGCAGTAAAACTCATTTCAAGTTGGGTTGATAAATGGAATAAGGGCAAAGAGGTTGAGAAACATAATCAATCAGCCTTTCTCCAGCTGACTAAATGTAGCCTGCTCTGTCCTTCCCCTGGCCTTCTGAGTCGCCAGGATTTTTTTTTCTTTTTTACGGTATTTAAGCACTAACTGTGGGCCAGGCAAACGAGGTAACTGAGGCACATAGAACTGAAGCGACTTGCCCAAGGTTATGGGCAAGTGGCAGAGCCGGGATTAAGACCCAGTTCCTTCATGTTATTCATGTCAAGCTAATTAGCATTTTTGACAAATGGCAGAACAGGTTGGAACCAGAGAAGGCAATGGATACTGCTTCCACTCCTGCCCAGAAGCTGGCATGCCTCAGCATTCTTTGGGAGGTTTTGCAACTTGATAATAATATTAATAATGATGGCATTTTTTAAGTGCTTACTATGTGCAAAACACTTTTCTAAGCACTGGGAAGGATACAAGGTGATCAGGTTGTCCCATGTGGGGCTCACAATCTTAATGCCCATTTTACAGATGAGGTAACAGGCACAGAGCAGTTAGGTGATTTGCCCAAAGTCACACAGTTGATAAGAGGCAGAGACAGAATTTGAACCCATGACCTGACTCCCCAGCCCATGCTCTTTCTGCTGAGCCATGCTGCTTCTCGTGACAATGCCACAGGACTGAGATGACAAGGAATTTTGTTGCCCTTGATTTATTTACATTTTAGGGGCAGGCTGTGACTCTCCAGCAGGCTTTTGGGATAGGAGAAACGGAGAGCAGCTTGAGGACAAGAGTTTCTGTGACCTGATAGCCTCTTTGCTCCAATTAAAGAGAAAGACTGTGGGATGAAGGAGGGAAAACACATGATTTTTTAAATGGGAGAACTGTTTCTTGAAGACTTTTAAGGCAAACAGGAAACTGCTCCCTGTAGGCGTACAGTAGAGTCACAGGGCAAGTGGGAGCTGGGGCTATCTCCTTTTTTGTCCAGATGTTTCCATAAGATCCTCTGGCTTGGTTTATCTCCCTCCCTTGGTTAAAGTGTAGCCCGTGGACAAAGTTAGGGACTGCAAAGTTTCAGCTCCTTTCTGCCCCCTTTCCCAGTAAGGTATTGTTTTTCCCCAAATGCCGCCCCCTCCCCCACCAACTAGTAAAAGTTGATTCAACCACTTAGGGAAGTGAAAACACATTCAACCTGATATATAAATAGCAGGTTGGTCACTTCAATCAATTGTATTTTTTAAGTGCTTACCATACACGGAACACTGTACTAAGCACTTGGGAGAGTACAATATAAGCCGGTGGGCACGTTCCCAACCACAAGGAGCTTAGAGTCTTAGCTTAGTCTTACCGGACAAGGGCAGCAGCTGTGAGGGAAGGGGATCCAGAATGTCCATTTCAGGGTGAAGGTCTTACACTTACTGAGCCAACTGAAATCCCATTTGTCTGAGTGTAAATTATCCACAGTGAAACTGGGCCTCTGACTCCAAGCAAGTACAGGTTTGAGTGAAGATTTCCAGTGCGTGTGTGTTAATTCCACAAAGTCCTGTGCTTAGGAGAATGGATTGGAGAAGGGGTGGAATGAGATCCCTCTTTATACAACTGCCCTCTATTGAGCCTGGCTTCTCTTCACATCTGGGCCCAGTTCTGTAGCCAATAAGAAATACAGCTTTTTCTTTAGAAGGAATTTGGAGGTGCTGCATGGCCTATTAGAAAGCACACAGGAGGGGGAGCCCTGTCACTAGTCTACTGAGTGACTTTGGGCAAGTCATTTAACCAGGCTGGGCCTCTCTTCCTCTGTAAAATGGGGATGAGATTAGGAGCCCTGGGTGGTGGGACAGTTCTGTGTCCCATCTTGCAACCTTGTGTTGACCCCAGTGTTTAGCACATAGTAAGCACTTAATGAATGTCTAATTACCATTAAGGAAGAGAAACAAGTGGAAGGAGGCAAGTGTCAAGTCTATATGACTTCATCCCCATTTGACTGTAAGAGATGCTTTGTCATTACAGTCAATGAAACAGGCATTTTTGTAGCTGAAAGAATCGCAGACACTAAGCTCAAGCCACATCTTCCCTAGTCCTTGGGCATTAACACCACACAGCCACCGTCTCAAGCCCTTCTTGCTCTCCTTTTTTTCCTCAAAGCAAAGAAAAGGTCAAGTGCTCACTATCCATCAAGTGTTCTGGGGTACACTGAAGTCTAGCAGGTGGGACACGATTCCTCTCCCACATGGGGTTGAGTCCAACTACTGGGAAGAAAAGGTTTTGAATCCCCATTTTACAGAATTAGGTAACTGAGGTACAGAGAAGTGAAGTGACTTGCCCAAGGTCACACAACAGGCAGTTAGCAGAGACAGAACCCAAGCCCTTCTGACTCCCAGGCCCATGCTCTTTCCACTGAGTCACGCTGTTACTTGTCCATTCCATACCTGAGCGGAATGGGCACGAAAGCCAAAACCGAGGCCGACAGCTGTGCACCAGTGGAAGAAAAAAAAGATAAGACCAGCAACACCTGGCTGCCCAGAGCTCAGCTGTGCCTGCCTCTAGGCCACTAATCCCTCATCACAGCCTGGTTACAGCTCCCAACTTGGGCCACTGCGAGGAGGACGTGACTTCACCCACACTTTGGAAAAGGCTACCAGGTTGCATTGGCTTAACCTCCCCAAGTAAAGTCAGAACGGCATTCAACTTTTATCATTTATTTGAAATAACCAGCGATCATCTTAACCACTTAAGTTTCCATTAGTTATACAGCACAAATCAACCTCTCAGGCCACTATATACTACAATATGAACAAATGTTACTGAAAGTGTAGTGCTTTTCCACTGCTCCAAACTCGTCCGGTCCCCCTGGAAGTAATAAGAAAACCAGTACAGAGCTACGGGCTCAGAATTGTGTGTGTTGTCTGGGCAAACCCACTGGGATTTACTAGTCCCACTTCCGCACGGCCTAGAAACACATAGGCCTGAGAACCTGAAAAGCATGCCTTCCTTACCCTTGACTAAGAAGCATACCCTTTTCATCGCATGTTTTAAAAGGGCAGGAGGAGGCTAAGAGGAAAGATATGTACACCGGTTCATGACTTCAAGCCTCAGAGCCAGAGGGGATCAAACTTTAGCACCGTGACAGTTGGCCATTTATTTGAGAACAGATGTCCGTGTTAGCAACACCTGCCTCGGCTTCTCTGTCATCAAACACCTCCAGAACATTAACTGTTGGAATTCTAGAACAAACACAAAGTGAACATTTCCTGGGAAAATCGATGACAGCCCGGTTCTTTATAATCCCCAAGAAGAAAGGGTGCTACTCCCCTCAGACCCCAGGCTCAACCCAGCTACCCTGGAAGGGGTGACAAAGTGAGCCCATTTGTGCCTCAAATGAATAAACCAAACACAAGATGTCCAAAGGATTTTCCCCGATGCTTATCACTGATGTTATTCCATCTGCAGTGGTGATGCTTTGATTGGCTGAGCACAACCAGGGAGGTAGAATGAAAACAGACGTGGCTTCCCTTAAGCCCGTCGGGAACATGGCTAGTCTCTCTATCAGCGGGGCACCTGGAGTGTCCTATGACAGTTTTGTTTTCTTTTTTTAAAAAAAAGTGTCCACCGCGAAACACTAGAGTTCAAGTGTACAGGAGCTTAACCAAAACAGAGTCAGGAAAGGAAACTGCAATCACCCAGAAGCCAGACACAGAGACACACAGAAACGCACACACACACACACACACACACACACGTACACACCCGTGCCAAATGGACCAAATTTTAGTTGTAGTCACATCTCACCTCTCCAATCACTCGAGCCAGTTTGGGCATTTGGTCTTAATGGGAGTCTTAAACCTAATCAACATGTGACCCTATGAGGACTTAACTGCCATCGGGAGCAGCGACACACCTAATTAATGTAGGAATCCTGAGAAATGGTCCACTTTGGCCATCCGGGGAGCATCTTCAGTTGGGACCCACGACACTGAGCTCTGAGATTTAACCGGATGCTGTGACACCTTTCCGAACGCAAACTAATCTCCATCAGGGACCCCAAGCCAAATGAGAGGCAAAAGGGCTCTCTCGCCGTGAAAGCCCTTGACCCTCTGCTGTTTTTCCATAGTGTGAGGAATTCCTTCTCTGGTCTCACTGGAAATGTTTCTACATAAGCTTCCGTCACCTACCCCCGGGCCCTGAGTCAGAGATGTTTCTATCTATGATCTGGGTTCAGTGTTGTATGGTTTTCCCACTGGATGAGGCTCAGGCCCTAGCTGGGCCCCGAGGAGAGGAAGTCCCCTAGGGAGAAGAAAGTGGCTTGCTCGCCGTGCCCAGCGAACAGAGTCTACCTCTAAGCTACACTGGGTAAAAACCTTACCTTACTCCCCACCTTCGGGAGTCCTTGAGAGTCAAAAATGAAGCCGTGGCTGCTGATGGGATTGACTGCTAACAGGCAGGAGTCCAATCACACGTGATCTTAAGGCACATCCCGGGCACGGGCACAGTGACGATGCACTGCTTACAAGAGAGGGAATGGCACCCGCCTCATCAGCGTTTCAACTTGCACGCTACAGTATTTTTAATTGACAAAATTTCCCTGAATGCTAATTTTTTTAATATATATATACATATAAAAAACAGGAAAGTTTCATAATAAAAATATTTTTGGAGAATTCCACAACAGAAATAGTTGGGTTGTCACCCCTTGGGGACGGGGGAGGGCAAGTTGAACACAGAGCGTGTCGGGCAAAACTGAGCTCGCCTGAACCCCTTCATCCTGGGGCTAGTTTCTAAGCCTCAGAGGGACAGAAGAGCCAGTGTCTGGCCAAGGACCTCCTTGGCCCTGTGGCTTCTAAGCATCTTAAAAGCAGCTCAATTCAGGGTGGGGAGGGCTGATTCTTGCGGACTGGTTGCCGTTAGGCTCCACGGACAATGAAAAGAACACCAAACTCAACCATCCTCGGGCCTCTGTCCTGCAGGACTGTGAGACGGATAATTCCAATGCAGCTGAGCATTTCGTCTGACGGTTGCCACTGACATCTCAGGAGATGACCGGAAAATCGTCCTTTGTACACGACGGTTAGAATAGACCATGATAACTAACGAAGCTGCAATGGGAGCACAATTCTAGGGAAGGGGCAGAGCGGGTAGGCAGGCTCCTCCACCACTCCCCCATAGCCCCAAGAGTTTCCAGCGGTAACGTGAGCGAGCTTATTGAATCCCAATATGGCAAATCGTCTCCAGACTGGCCCATGTGACCCGGTTGCCCCAAATTCAGGGCCCACCACCCTCCCGACCCAACACTCCGGAGACGCCGATTCGAAAAGTAGAACGCGCGCTCTCCCCGGTTCCGAGCGGGCAGCCTCGAGAAAAGCAGTCTTGACTTCTGCACTCGGCCGCTGGTGCAGACAGAGCCCAGAGGTGACCCCCTGCCCCTGCCCCCACTCCCCCGGCCTGTAGGTAAGAGTCTAGGGGACGGGACTCATTAAAATGGAAAGCACCAAAACCCCGGGGAGAGGTGGAGTCCGGTATTCACTGAAGGATGAAGCCGGGGTGGGGCGGGAGCCGCGGGGGCGGCCTCTGAGGGAGGGCTGGCGGGTAGGCCGGGTATCCCAGCTGGGAACTGGCGCCGGCGGGCGGGAGCCCCACTCGCGGCGGGAGGGGAGGGCACTGCAACCCCGGGTACGGAGTGCCCTGCCCCGAGCCCATGGCCACCGTAAACGGAGTCGCAGAGCGTCCTGCGGGGACCGGAGGGGGCGGGGGCGGTATCCGCCGGGGCATGACAGAGGGTGGCCCGCTGGGATCCGAAGTGGGGTAGGGCATCGGAGGGGCCGGAGTCGGCTCGGGCAGCCTGGGCTGCATCTGGGCCGGGGCCTGGGGAAGTCTCTGGCCCTTCAACACCAGCTCTTGGAGTTTCTCGATTTTCACACGCCGCTGGTGGGCCAGTTTCCGCTTACTCTGGTACTCGTCGATGAAGGAATCCAGAGGGACTTCCCCATCGAGGAATTTCTCTGCCATGTTCTGGAAGAAATACCGAATGACTGGTTAAAGGGAGGAGGGAGAGGAGGGGCTCTGGGGAGGCTCTGCAGAGAAAGACACATGGGAAAATTCTCCTTCGATTTCAGACCTCCATCAGGGATTGGGCCTACCGTCTCCTGTGGATTGTACACCCCTAAGCACTGGGTATGGCGCTCTGCACAAGGCAAGCGCTCAACAAATTCCATAGATAGAGCAGGAGCGCCTGTTTCTCAGGAGCATCATCATCATCATCAATGGTATTCACTGAGCACCTCCTCTGTGTCGAGCACTGTACTAAGTGCTTGAGAGAGTACACTCCAACGGAGTTGGTAGATGCGCTCCTTGCTCACAGTAAGCTTACACTCAGCCCCAAATCCCTTCTCCCACAGACTGCAGGGACTGACTGCTCAGACAAAAGCCACTTGGGGGCGATGGGGCGAGACACGGCCCATGTGCCGGACTCCCGGACGCCACCACCGGGCATTTTCCCGGCACCCACAGAGCGGAGCAGGACCTCGTCCTCTTTCGAATTCGCTTTCTGGTCTGATTCCTAGCAGGTGACGGATGAGGTGGCCAACGTGTCCTCAGTCAGACACTGTTCAATGAGCTTAAGAGTCACAGGCCTCAATGAAGAGTTTCCCAGAAATGGCTTGTCCTAGAAACTGGGGCTCCTAGCTGCCTCCTCTTGATTTCTTGCATTTACCATCTCAGTAGGGCAGATCAACCTGCCAATCAATCCCCACCCTTCCCACTGAGTGCTCTTAGGGTCACCAAAAGCTGGGTTCTGTCTGAGCTCCCATTTGTAGCTCTGAATACCCAAATCTGACCCACTGGGTCTACTTGTTTTGCTCAAGAATGCCTGAGAGCAAATTTGCATAGAACCATGTCAGACGACATTAGGCTCCACGCTTAGTATTCAACCTGGCCCATTTAGAACTTTGAGTTCCCTCTTAACACCCAAGTTAACCTCCCAAGATAGAATCTCCGACCTGCAAAACATCCTTCTGGTGAGAGAGGCACTAGTTCTCCCTCTGGGTGGGGAGGAGGGGAAGAGACATACTTTCGGGCCATTTGGGTGCCCCCCAAAAGGAACAGCAAACTTCCTTCTTACTAAGACTGAGTCTGCCTGAAGGGTGTCAGGAGTGTGGCAGGATTTTACCTCTGTGTCTTCTTCGATCTTGGCCCCTTCGGTTTGAAGAAGCGCTAACAGGGTCTCCAGGGAAGCATTGCTGGATTGCTTATCTGAGAAAGCAAAGAAAGGAAGATGACTACAGCGCCAGAAACAAGGGCATTTCAAGGTCAAAAGCCAAGGCTATGACCTTCTGCCTCCATGTAAGTTGCCCACGTCCACCCTCGGGATGTATTTATTTCTCCGAGGCCGGCTGTTAGTGGGTTAATTTGGACTGGAATTTTTAAATGAGAGCCCCACCCTCCTGTTGATAGTTGTCTATCCAGGAAACACAAAGCTTCAGAACACAGGAAACACTGCAGGAGAATTCCAGTGAAGACAACTAAGAACTCCACCACAAAACAGACTCCATTTCTGGACAGTTGAGGGAGTAATTGGTGTTAAAATCGTTTAATCGCTTTCCCTCTACCTAAACACCACCGTACTATCGGAACTGAGGGCTTTTCACTGATTGCTTTTATGCCAGATTCAATATTTTGTGGAGGAAACTATAAAGGCCTGCCGAATTCCCAATATGCTTATGAAAACAATAAAGCTTAAAACAATAGATTTCACTTTTGTACGGTAACAGAAAAATCCCAGGAGCCTGTCGGATTAGGAGAGAGGTGTCAAGATACCAAAGACAGTTTTCAACTGAAAGTTTTTGGAGCAAATGAAGAGGACCACAATGAGGATCCACTCTTAAGGACTTTCTGCAGTAAAATGTCAGAAATGTCTGGTTTTTAATAGCAGGAGTAGCTTCCTCAGTGCCCTCCCCAGGGTGTTTCTGTGACCCATACACATGACCCTGACAGAATTCCCTGCTTCATTTTGATTCTCAGAAACCACACCACAGGAAACTTACCCAATTTGGTCTTCTTTATCTGATAGGCTTCAAAGAGTGCCTGGAGTTCCTGGTATTTTTGGGTCAAACTCGCTTTCAGAGTGTCCAATTGTGGTTGGTACAAAAGATTTCCTTCTGCCAGGCTTCGGTTGTTGGCAAGAGTCATTTCTTTGTTAAGCTGAACACTCTGAGCCTGCGAAACACAGATGCACCAATATAATAATCAATTGGTATTTTTGAGCACTTACTGTGTGCAGTGCACTATGATACGCATTCGGGTGAGTACAATACACGTTCCCTGCCCACAAGGAGGGTTTGGATATGACATGAACGTCACTGGTGAGCTCACAGAGTGTAGTGAAAGGAGAGGAAGCCTGGTTGGAGCGGGGTTGAGAAGACAGTTGGAGGAGATGAAGTGGAGGCAATGGGTCTCGAGAAGAATAGTAGGAGGTAGATGGAATGATAACTGGAGTGACCCGTGGGGTCAGTGGAGGCTTTATTAGAGTAGGGGATATATGAGCATATTTGAAAGCAGTGTGGAGAAGAGCCATTGGAAAGAACTGCTGAGGATTGCGGTCAGGGAGGGAAGAAGGAAAGAGGCAAGAGTTTTGATGGGGTAGGAAGGGATTGGGTTGGAGGCGCAAGTGGAGGGGGTAGGTTTTGAAAGGAGGCAGATCTCCTCTTGCGATACTTCTGGGAAAGACGGGAGAGTCAAAGGGAGGGAAGGAGGAGGGAGGGGAGGGCTGGAAAAGACCAGGGGAGATTTTAGAGAGATCTCTCCTGATGGTTTCTATTTGAATCAATAAAGTATATGACCAGCTCATTCATTCAGTGGTATTTATTGAGCCCTTACTGTGTTCACAGTAATGTACTAAGCACTTGGGAGAGTACTACACAACAATAAATTCCCTGCCCACAATGAGCATACAGTCCAGAGGGGGAGATAGACATTAATATAAATAAATTCCAGATATGTACATACGTGCTGAGGGGCAGGGATGGGGTGGGGGTTGGGGGTGTATAAAGGGAGCAAGTCAGGGTGACGGAAAAGGGAGAGGGAGAAGAAGAAAGGAAGGCTTAGTCAGGGAAGGCCTCTTGGAGTAGCTGTGCCTTCAATAAGGCTTTGAAAGTGAGGAGAGTAATTGTCTGTCTGACACAAGGAGGGAAGGGCTTTCACGCCAGAGGTAGGACACGGGTAAGAGATTGGTGACGAGATAGCTGAGATCGAGGCACAGTGAGATCGAGATATGCCAGCTCATTAGGGGAAAGAGGTGAGGAAGGGCAGGGGGTTTGAAGACAGTTTAAACATCTAAAAAAGCTACCATAGGCAATGGATAATGGAGTCAAAAAGGATGGGGAAGTATTATTGCTGGGGGAGGAGAAGGAAATTAAAGCAGGTGAGGATTAATTTGAGATAGACAAGGTCTGCCTAGTGTCTGGAATGATACCAGCAGTGTTCCACAGCTACAGCACAGGAGCAGAGGAAGAGTAAGATAAGTGCCTGGCAGGACTGTTCAGTGTCACGAACAAGTCCCAAAAGGCACAGTACCTTACTCGGTTGCCATCTTGTCCCTACAAATTTCTTCAGGTTCTAGCAGTGAGGAAAGGTTGCATTCACCTGCCCCAGAGGTCCTTTTGGCTTATAATAAGAAGAACAACAACACAATAATAATGGCATTTGTTAAGCACTTACCAAGTTTCAGGCACTCTTCTAAGTGCTGGGGTAGATACAAGGTAATTGGGTTGGATACAGTCTCTGTCCCACATGGGGTTCACAGTCTTAATCCCCATTTCACAAAAGAGATAACTGAGGCCGAGAGACGTGAAGTGACTCGCCCAAAGTCAGACATCAGGCAAGTGGCAGAGCTGGGCCAGAACCCAGGACCTTCTGACTCCCAGGCCCACACTCTACCCACCAGACCATACTGCTTCTCTATGGCTGCTGAACTCTCCCATCCCTCAGCAAAGAACAGCAAATCTTCTAGAGGGAGGGAGGGAAGGAGGCCAAAGAGTTGTACAACAGCACAGGCTTGAGCCAGGCAATTGGTGATGGAAGGCACATAAATCAACCAATGGCATTTACTGAGCACTTACTGTGTGCGGAGCACTACAGTAAACACTTGGGAGAGCACAACCCAATAAAGTTGGTAAACACGATCACTGTCGAAACGGAAAATGTTTCATTTTCCCCAGTTCCGGAGGGCAACGGCAAATCTGCCTTCCCCTGAAGTTCATTCCCTGGACTAAGGGCTAGCTGTCCACAGGGCCTAAAAGCTGAAGCCAAATTATAGCTCAATCTTTTCTGCTTGAGAGTCTCCCCTCACAACTCTGGGATATGGGACTCCTTGGGGGAGTCTTCCCTTAGGGGCTTATTATGCTCCCATTTCCAGGCTAACCTCCGGATTGCACCATTCACTGGTAGCTCCGCCTCCCAGCATGCCAAGACCAGACCTTAAAATGCCCCGGAGGCTTGACGTCTAGGGCTTGCCCCAAGGGTGCCCCTGTAGGAGTGGGAATTAGGGCGGAGAGGGCATTCCTTCCTAGCGTGGTATTCTCAGTGGGCGTTTGGGGCTATTACTCATCCTGGAGCTGTTCAGGATCCACCCTGGAACATAACCACGTGGTGCAAACTGAACAACGGGCCCAATCAATCAATCATATTTATTGAGTGCTTACCGTGTGCAGGGCACTGTACTAAGCCCTTGGAAGAGTACAATATAACAGTATAAAGTCTCGCTGTCTGATCACAATGAGCTTACAGTCTAGAGGGGAGGCTTATGGAAAGCCCCGGAATCTTAATGGGGCTGGGCATGGAATTTGCTACTAGATCTTTCTGGTTAATGGGGCTGGGTGTGGAATTTGTTGCGAGTCCTTTCTGGTTCTGGTTCAAGGAACAGGGGCAAGAGGTGTTTGAGGTGGTGCAGTTTGAGTGGGGGAGGTCTTGGATTGCTTCACTGTGCACAGGCCTCCTTTTTGGCCCAGATGTCTCCACCCCCCCCACCCCCCACCGCTGATAACTGCTACCTGTACTCTCCCAAATGCTTAGTACAGTGCTCTGCACACAGTGTAAATACGACCGACTGACTAGGGTTTCAGGTGTCCGGCGGCTCTGCCCCACCCAGAGAGTGGAAAAACTCTTAAATGCTCCCTAGCATGCAAAGCAGTTCATGGTTCTTGCTTTCTTTCAAGAAGCAATCCCCGCTACTGGTCAGTTTGGTCACACTTCAGTTTGGCCTTTGATCATGCAGACTTGGGTCAAAAAAGAAATTTAACTGAGAAAAGTATCTTCAAAAAGCATGCTGGCCACAAGCAAATAAGGGAGGAAGGGGGGATATTTTCAGCTGTCTGCTTTGGCAAGCTCTGAAAAAGCAGGGGAACATACCACTCCAAGAGATTGGCACGGTGTCAAATCTGACTTCATCATTAGATTTAGCAATCAAAGGAAAGAGCTTAAAAAACCTTTTTGAATTCAATTAAGTCTGAAAAGCTGCTACTCTTCTTCGAACCCAGGGTGTCTCTCCCTCCTAATGGGATTGGGGTGGAGGGGGAGAGGAAGAAGGGATAGAAGTAGGTGTGAGCAGAGAAGACAACTGGTAGAGTGGGAGAGGAGATATTTTTCACATCCTACCCTTTGGTTATGTCAAAGAGGGATGCTATAACCAGTTGGGAGTTATTTATTCCTTGGCCTTCAGACCTAACATGATTATCAAACACCACCCTGCTCTCTGTGGTTTCCTTCACATTTTTCTTCCTGGCAGACAGCAGATTATACCCGACCCCCAACTTGGAATCATTCATTCTTCCTGTCCTTCTCAGTCTTGGAAAAAACAATGGAAGGTCCTGTGAGGTTATGCAAAATCAAATCCATTATCTCCCACCGATAACAAATATTTTGTGAAAGTGGCTGTAGCAAGATAGTCTTTAAGAAAAAAAATCAGCTTAGCCATAGACTTCTAGTTCCCTTTTTTCTCATTTATGAGCTCTTTTGTACACCACATCCTCACCGTCACGATTTTGAATTTGGTTGGCCCAAGACTCTTCCTCAATTATTTGTTCTTGTTCACTCAGATACCCTTAACCTCCGCCTGGGGTCAATTTCACTCTTTAATAATTCCACAGCTGCATCCCCTACCCACCTCCCCAGCCCTGCCATCCAACTGGCTTATTTCGGCTGCTGTTTCTTTCCTCTATACCCGCCAGGGCTTTAAAAAATCCTCGTAGTTTATAAAACACATACTTCCTGTGAACTCTCCGAGAATCACTCCAAGTCCACTTTCTATAGCAATAGAAGAAAAACGCTGTCAGATGCAAAGACTAGATTACCAAATAGTCTCTCTGCCATGCCAAAAGGCAAACTGATTCTAGTTCTGACACAATGCCTTGAATTGTTATAGCACAACCACGCACAGTTCCACCCCTAAAAGAAGCCAAAACTTAAAATCAAATTAGGTAAAGGATAAAAAAGAATTTAAATAAAAATTAGTGTTTTAGAAATAAACAGAATTTAAGGGTAAGGAAAATGAAGAACTACTATGAAATAAATTAATATATTTTCTATACTGGGCCTCGATCTCATCTCTCCCACCTCTACTTGGCTGTCCTGCTGGCACCTCATATTTAACATGTCCAAAATAGAACTCATCTTCCCACCCAAACCCTGTCCTCCTCATCACCAGAAACAGTAGTATCTTTCACTGGCTGGTAATGAATCCCCGTTTAACAGATGAGGTAACAGGCACAGAGAAGCTAAGTGATTTGCCCAAGGTCACATAGCAGATAAATGGTGGAGCCGGAATTAGAACCCAGTTCCTCTGACTCCCAGGCCTGAGCTCTTTCCACTAGGTCTGCTCCTTCTCAATGATACTTACTGAGTACTGTGTGCAGAACACTAGGCACTTGAGAAAGTAAAACAGAGTTGGAAGACGTAAGCCCTGCCCACAAAGAGTTTACAGTCTAGTGGGGGACACAGGATATTCAAACAAATTACAGACAAGGAAAATGGCAGAATGCAAGGATATGGACAGAAGTATTGACAAGCTCTGACAGCTTCCCTCCTATAGTGCATTCTCGGGGTTTCATTTATTATCTCTGCCACTTTCCTCCCTCCATTAATGGGGACAAAGGATAGCTGACTTTTCAAGGGTGAAAGGGAGGTTGTTCTCAGTATAGTGATTAGTACAGATGCTTTCCAAGCTATTGCCCCGGGTTTGATTCCTGGCCAATGCAGTTAAAAAATTTAGAGAGCAGCATGGCCTAGTGCCTAGAACATGGACCTGGGAGAAAGAAGGACCTGGGTTCTAATTCCGGCTTTGCCACTTAATAATAGTAATAATTATTATTATGGTATATAAGTGCTTACTATGTGCAAAGCACTGTTCTAAGCACTGGGGTAGAATCAGGTTGTTCATTCATTCATTCAATTGTATTTAATGAGTGCTTACTACTTGCAGAGCACTGTGTCCCACATAGGGCACATGGGGCACTTTTAATCCCCATTTTACAAACGAGGTAACTGAGGCACAGAGAGGTGAAGTGACTTGCCCAAGGTCACACAGCAGACAAGTGGTGGAGCCGGGATTAGAACCCACGTCCTCTGACTCCCAAGACCGTGCTTTTTCCACTAAGCCACGCTGCCACTTGTCTGGTGACCTTGGGCAAGTCACTTCACTTCTCTGCATCTCAGTTACCTCATCTGTAAAATGGGGATTAAGACTGGGAGACTCATGTGGGACAGGGACTGTGTCCAACCTGATTTGCTGGTATCCACCCCAGTGCTAAATACAGTGCCTTGCCCAGAGTAAGCACTTAACAAAAATCACAATTATTTCCTTTTTTTCTCCCCTTTCAACACTTGGAAAACCCTATCTTTGGCAAAGCTTTCCTATTAGAACTATTTAAATATGCATGAGGCATTTTAAAACGATTACAGTTCTCAGGCAGAATGGGAACCAAAAGTCCAGCATCACCCATCCTTTGCAGAATTCCACAAGATAACTTACTGCTGCTTTCCCAACTGGCTACTTAAGTGGAGCTGTTCTAGAATACAAAAATAACCATTTATTTGTCCCATGGCTACTGACTGGAACTTTACCCTGGCTTTTCCCAAGTTTCCAGGGGTGAGAAGGACTACAGAGGCCTGCCCGCCCAAATTAAATGGGCACATGGCCCCCAGAAAACTGCCAGGTAGAAAGTAAACTCTTCAATCTAGAAACTACCAGTTAAGAACTCCAATGCAAAAATGAGAATGTTCAGTAGTTACACACTGCCGTTTCAACTAACCCTTACTGACTTTTACAGTCTGAAACCTCTTGGGCCAAGGACTAGAAAATATTCATCAGCTCTCAGCAGAGAAACCTGAGATTAAGGTCCTTTTCAACCCATCGATCAATGGAATTTATTGAGCATCTTCTGTTATATATAATACCACAAAGTTGATAGACATGTTGGCTGCCCACAGGAGCTTACAGTCAGGTTGAGAGGTAGAGAGACATAAATATAAACGAATTATGGATATGTATACAAATGCTGTGGGGGTGAGGTGACTACCAATTGCTTAAAGGTACAGATGAAGGTGCATAGGTGAGGGAGAAGGGGAAAGGAGGGTTTACTCGGGGGAGGTCTCTTGGAGGAGATGTGATTTTAATAAAGCTTTTGAAACCTATTAAATCAAATCATTAAAACACCTCAAAGGAAGAAATCAAAATTCTGGTTAAACTAAGCCTGGCCAAAAATGAGAGCTGATTCTTTTGTCCTCCCATTTGGACTGCCCACTTGAGAGTTTTAAGCCATCCGCAGGGAGCAAACATGAAAGCAGGGTGGGAAGCATTGCACTTTGAAAAAAGAAAGATGTGGCAAGCTTAATTCCAAGC
The DNA here is from genome assembly GCF_004115215.2 of Ornithorhynchus anatinus. Lineage (NCBI taxonomy): Eukaryota > Metazoa > Chordata > Mammalia > Monotremata > Ornithorhynchidae > Ornithorhynchus > Ornithorhynchus anatinus. The sequence goes on along the minus strand of NC_041729.1, from coordinate 17,378,603 downwards.
GGGGCCCACTGGAGAAGGTCGGAAGCTTTGGAATTGCCGCCGGCCTTCTTGTGAAGCTACCCCACCCAGACCTTCTCTAAGCCCTCCATTCCTCTTCTCCCACTCCCTTCTGTGCCGTCCTCACTTACTCCTTTTATTCATCCCCCTCTCCCAGCCCCACAGCACTTGCGTATATATGTGTAATTTATTTATTTATATTAACGTCTGTCTCCCCCTCTAGACTGTAAGCTCTTCATCGGCAGCAGGGAATGTGTCTGTTTATTGTTTACCGTACTCTGCACACAGTAAGCGCTCAATAAATACGATAGACTGACTGACCTTCCATGGGGGTCTGGGCGAGAGCCCCACTGTCACAGTTCCAGGGCTGGTCTCAGCAGAGGAATCGTTTCCATCTAAGAATAAATTTTGCTGGATGTCTGCAAAGCAGTTACATTACCTTGGGGAGTGACTTCTCTTTCATTCTCATGCAAACGGACTCTATTTTTAGTTAAGAGTTTGAAAGCTGGAAAGAAGGAAAATGTGGGCGAAAAAGTCCAAGTACGTATGAGCACGTTTAGATAAGTCAAACAAGATCCGAAAAGGTTACCAAATAACAACCTTCCGGGAGCAATGACAGTCAGAGCTAGGTCAAAGATAAGTGTTCCAAGCAGCTTTCCAAGCCACCCGCCCACCACAATGTGAAATGTGAACAGGGGTCTTGGCTCAAAGGTATCCCGTCTGGCACTTCTGTCTATAATTGCATCAAAGGTATCCCGTCTGGCACTTCTGTCTATAATTGCATCTCCCATTTGCAAGACTCCGGTAAAAAGTCTGCTAACATTTCCACTCTAAGCCTTAATTTTTGAGGAAAAATTCCAATCCGAACTCTGGCTGCTTCTGTAGGGCCCAACCTTCATTTGATACGATACAAGATAACACGGACAAGAAACCCATTGCATCAAAAAGCGGTCTCCAAGATGCCAAAACATTAGGCGCCCAATGAACAGAGACCCTTGCAAGGAGCTCTGCAGCTACGCTACCACAGTCTGGTTAGACCAAGGGACCCCGATCTCCAATGACAATAATGATGAATGAGCATTTCTCCACAATCCTGTCCACTGGGCAGCCTTCAAGATACTAGTGAAGACTGGCGCAATGAAAATGGCTTGGAGGTAATAATAATAATAATGTTGGTATTTGTTAAGTGCTTACTATGTGCCAAGCACTGTTCTAAGCACTGGGGTAGATACAAGGTAATCAGGTTGTCTCACGTGGGGCTCACACAGTCTCAATCCCCATTTTACAGATGAGGTCACTGAGGGACAGAAGTTAAGTAACTTGCCCAAAGTCACACAGCTGACAAGGGGCAGAGCAGGTATTAGAACCCACGACCTCTGACTCCCAAGTCCGTGCTCTTTCCAATGGGCCACGCTGCTTTTAAGCAGACTTAGAAGCAGACTGCTTCCAGCCATCAATTGATGATTTATTGAGCACTTACTGTGTGTAGAGCACTGACTGAAGCGTTGGGGAAAGCACCATGTAATAGCGTCGGTAGGCATGTTCCCTGCCCACGAAGAGCTTATTGTTTAGAGGGGGAGACAGATGTGAAAATAAATGACAGGGGAAAGGATACATAAGTGCTGGGGAGCTGAGGGGGCAGTGAATATCAAATGCAACAGAAACATTTTAGAGCACGAGCCTGAAAGATAGGGCCTTAAAGAAACACAACTTGTGGCATGCATATCAAATTAAGGGACCTATACAACAAGAGGTAGGAGGAAACCCAATGGCCTGCAGACCATCACCAAACAAAGCTGTCTACACATTGCAGAGGAGCAACCCACTGCTTCAACCTTTGCACAAGCTTTTCTGCAGCATGTGGAGCACTGAAGAAGAGAAGCCCGAGACCGCTAGGTTGTTGGCTCTAGAACGTGTCCGCCAACTCTGCTTCACAGACTCTTCCAAGTGCTCAGTACAGTGTTCTGCATACAGTAAGCGCTCAATAAATACCACTAGTTGACTGGAAACCTCAGAGATGCCACTACCATCCCCATCTTGAAGGAGCCTGGGGAAAGACCAGGCTGCAAGGAGAATCATGGCCTCTCATTGCAAAATTTTAGAGAGAATTCTTCTAGATCAGTTGCTGAAGCCCAACATTGAAAAGGGGCTCCGGCAATCACCAACGCCACACCAGGCGACATCTTTAACACTCAGCCAATAATTAAGGGATCAGTTGAGCACTTACTAGTTTTCAAGCTCTGTTCTAAGCGCTAGAGTAGATGCAAGATGATCAGGCCAGACACAGTCCTTGTCCCATTTGGGGCTTGCGGTTCAAGTAGGAAGATGCAGGAAAAGTACAGGGAGCAGCATCGAGCATTTACTGTGTGCAGAGCACTGTACTAAGTAGACACATTCCCTGCCCACAAGGAGCTTACAGTCCAGAAGGGAAGACAGACAATAAAATAAATTACAGATATATATGTAAGTGCTGTGGGGCTGAGAGTGGCGTGAATAGCAGGTGCTTAAAGGGTACAGATGCAGGTGCATAGGGGATGCAGAACGGAGAGGGAGTAAAGTTTTCGGAGGCATTACAAGAACATTTGCTACAGGAGAAGATCTAGGCTCTTGACTTTGTTTAGTAAATATGGCTGACCTGAGAAGTTCATCAAGATTCTGAGACTGCTCTACCCAGGATGAATGGTCCTAGGAGATAGAGAGTGCTTTCTATGAACAGCGTGGCTTAGGGGATAGAACACGGGCCTGGGAGTCAATAGGACCTGGGTTCTAATCCCGGCTCCACCATATGTCTGCTACATGACCGTGGGCAAGTCACTTCATTTCTCTGGGGCTCCAGTTACCTCATCTATAAAATGGGGATTAAGAGTGTAAGCCCCACGTGGAATAGGGACTGTGTCCAATCCAATTTGCTTGTATTCATGCCAGTACTTAGAACAAGCACCATCATTGTTATCTGAGTCATTCCCCAATATCAGTGGGTCAAGCTGGGATGTAAAATTACATTATTTAAGCCATTTATTAAGCCAACACTATATGTTAAGCACTGGGGTAATCAGGTCAGACACACTCCCTGTTCTTCATGAGCCTCTCAATCTATCTTACTTTACAGATGAGGAAACTGAGGGCTAGAGAGATTAAGTGACTTCTCAGGATCACATGGCAGATCAGTGACAGAACTGGGACCGTAACCCAGGTTTTCTGGCTTACAGTTCCACGTTCTTTCCACTCAGTCACACTGTCCCAGCCCTGTTCACTTTATTCCATATAGCCATGCTGAACGACGCAATGAGGGGTCTAGGATATGTTTCTGATCCTTTTTTAATTCCAATTCTGAAACTTTTCTAATTCCCTGGACTGGGGGCATCAGTAGTTGGTATTTATTGAATACCTAGTGGGTGCTTCCCCTCAGGGGTCGCACCTGGAGAGTTTCCAGTACTCTACCAATCTCAACTACAGGAGGGAAAGAATCAAGCAGAGGTCTACCCGTTCAATTCCTAGCTTGGCCAGTGGCTAGTGAGTGGAAGGCAATCAGCTACAAGTCAAAACTCCCCTTTGCTTGGCAGCAGCGGCATGAGAAAGAGTCGAGGGAGGAGATTCAAGTTTACTGCACGGAAGGAGACGATAGTAAACCACTTCTGTATTTTTACCAAGAAAACTCTATGGATACACTACTGGAACAATTGCAGATAGAGGTGGGGCATTCAGAGAGAGATGTGTCCATCGTTTCGCTATGGGTCAGAGACAACTTGATGGCATAAGACAAGAGTGGATGCTAGGTGCTGTACTAAGGGCTTGGGAGAATACAGTAGCACAGGGCTCACATCCCTTGCTTTCAGGGAGCTTACGGTTTCAAGGGGACCACAAATTAATTATTCACAACTAGTGAAAGCAGAAGGAAGAACAAGGACAAGGCAGGAAGCAGTACCAACACATGAGAAGGAAACATCTGAACAAATAACTGCATGCATACACAGCTGATTCAAGAAAAATTTCCACACTGGGTATATTACGGACACATGTGCAACACCAAAAACACAGTCAAGAATTGCCAAATGTTGTTTCCCCACCCCTCAAGAACCTTCAGTGGTTTCTCACCTACCTCCACATCAAACAGAAACTCCTTACCATCGGCTTAAAAGCATTCAATCACCTTGCCTCCACATATCTCCCCTCCCTGATCTCCCACTACAACCCAGCTTGCACACTATGCTCCTCTAATGCCAACCGACTCACTGTAACTCGATCTTACTATATCACTGCTGACCCTTTGCTCACGTCCTGCCTCTGGCCTGGAACGCCTTTTTATATCTGACAGATGTTATAACCTTCAGAGCCGTATTGAAGGCACTTCTCCTCCAAGAGGCCTTCCCTGACTAAGCCATCATTTCCTTTTCTCCCACTTCCTTCGGTGTGGCCTTCATTGCTCCCTTTATTCATCCCCTCTCAGCTCCACAGCCCTTATGTACATATTTGTTATTTATTTTAATGTCTGTCTCCCTCTTTAAGTTAGTTATTGGCCAGGAATGTGTCTGCTATATTATTATATTAACACAGTGCTCTGCAAACAGAAAATACTCAATAAATACAATTGATAGATTGACTGTGTCCTTGAGGCAGATACCCAAGGTACAAACCCCTTAAGAGAATCAGCCAGAGGTATGAACTGCAAAGAAGTCAGAAGAAAAGCAAGGTAATGTAACAGCCTGCATCACAGAAACTGCATACCACCAAAGACGCCATTGACAACCTGGAGCTAAATGATACAATGTTAGACCAGGAAATAGAAGAATCAAAATCAAGAAGGATAGGGTATCCTTTCAGAAGCTTTACGCCAGAATGTAGTAGCAACATGACATCGGACCAGACTGAAGGTCTTCAAATGCTGTGAGGGCTAGTGGATGGAGATGGGTCTGGGTTCTAATTCTGGTTCTACCAATTGTCTGCTGTGTGATCTTTGGCAAGTCACTTAACTTCTCTGTGCCTTGGTTACCTGACCTGTAAAATGGGGATTAAGACTGTGAGCCCCATGAGGGACAGGGACTGTGTCCAACCCGATTTGCTTGTATCCACCCCAGCACTTAGTAGAGTGCCTGGCACATAGTAAGAGCTTAAATACCAGAATTATTAATATTATTATTATTATTATTATTATTAGAGTGGTTGGGCTGTCCAACTTTCTCCAGGATTGAGAGACCTGGACCCCCCATCAAGTTCCCCCATTCATCCCTTAAGCAAGTCCATCAGCTTCATGAACAATCCATATTCAACATCAAGTGGCAAGACAGGCTCACCTTAAACCAAATCCTTCCAACAGGCTGGAAGCCATGCTCACCTCACCACAACTTCATTGGATGGGCATGATGGGAATGGGGGACAATAAGCTATCCAAACGGCATGCTGGGGGAGAGGTGAAAAGATTGACCGAAAAGAGGGGGCCTTGGAGAAATGCAATAACGATATGGCAAAGCAAAACCTCAAATAGTAGAAACTGGAGCGGGGTGTCCTTATAGAAAGAGCACAGGCCTGGGAGTCAGAGGTCCTGGGTTCTCATCCAGGCTCTGCCAATTGTGAGACCTTCAGCAAATCACTTTTTTATGGTATTTTTAATACGCTTACTCTGTGCCAGGCACTTAATTAGATACAAGCTAATCAGGTTGGACTTGGACCCTGCCCCACATGGGGCTCACAGACTTTTTCCTCATTTTACAGGTGAGGTAGTGGAGGCACAAATAAGTTAAGTGACTTGCCCATGATCTCACAACAGACAAGTGGCAGAGCTGGGATTAGAACTCAGATCCTTCTGGTCCCACGGCCCATGCTCTATCCACTAGGCCATGCTGCTTTTCTGAACTTCAGTTCCCTCATCTGTACCTTGGGATTCAATGCCTGTTCTCCCTCCTATTTAGACCTGATTATTTTGCTTCTACCCCAAAGTTGGGAATAGTGCTTGGTACATAGCAAAAGCTTAGCAAATATTATACAAACCATAACTGCGAAAGAACCATCAGCATAGAGTATGGAAGTTATCAGAAGCTCAAAGAAGATCAGAAAACAGAGGCAAATCTCCAAACCGCAACAGGTGCTGCAAACTAGAAACCTAACAGCCCAAGCCCAAGGATGTCTGTATGGGTGCCGGGGGGGGGGGGGGGGGGGGGGGGGGGTTCGGACCCCCTGACAATGGCATCACTTTCAGATACAAAAGACAACTTCTGTGAAATAGACCCCTCGCTTGCTCTTTCCTTTCGTGTTCCAATCCTAACATGAAATATACAAGCAATCTACACTACTGTGCATCAAACATTGGCTAGGAAAATCCTGTCTCACTGGCTCCAGCTCGCAGAGGCTGGAAATAAGCCAGGGGTTAAAGCTGCAATTTAACAGAACCCTCAGTCTGAACTGGTGGTGATGTACTTTGGAAGAGTGTACCTCAGCCTAGGAATAGAAATCTTGAACCAACAAGAAAGAGTAATCCTCCTCTTTAGCACAATCTAAGGAGAGTCAGAAACCGGGAGTCAGTTACATAAAGTTCCTCTCTGTTGCCACCCCACTCAACAGGCTCTTTGGTAAACAAATGAAACACTTCAGTCAATCAGTGGTATTTATTTAGGGCCATAAAGCGCTATAATTTTTTTCCATAGGCTAGTGATAGCAACACAGCATAATTTCCCTCACATGACAGCTGCTCAGCAAGAATAAATGCAAGAAATGGGTCGGCCAAAATTATCCTCATTGGCAAGAAACAGCTGAGAAGCAGCATGGCCTAGAAGTGTGGCCTGGGAGGCAGAGGACTTACTTGCCATGTGAACTTGGACAAGTCACTTAACTTGAATATGCTTCGAATACCTCATCGGTAAAATGGGGATTAAGCCTGAGCTCCATGTGGGACATGGACTGTGTCCAGAATGATTAGCCTGTATCTGCCACTTGTCAGCTGTGTGACTGTGGGCAAGTCACTTCACTTCTCTGTGCCTCAGTTCCCTCATCTGTAAAATTGGGATTAAGACTGTGAGCCCCCCCGTGGGACAACCTGATTCCCCTGTGTTTACCCCAGCGCTTAGAACAGTGCTCTGCACATAGTAAGCGCTTAACAAATACCAACATTTTTTTTTTTTTATTTTACCCCACTGCTTAGTACAGTGTCTGGCATATAGTAAGTACTTAACAAATATCACTTAAAAAAAAATCACCACCTAGGTGGGCCCAGTTTTCTCCGTTGCAAAAAACTAACTTTAAAAGACAGTAAAGCATTATGTCACCTTAAATTGTTAAAACCATGCAAAGGACTGACAAAACTGGCAAGCATTCCTACTGATATTCATCTACCCACACTGGTGCCCAGGGTGTTTCTGGCACTGAAACCATTCACAGGGCAAGGGGCCCCACAGCTATTTGAGCCGGACTTCTGACCTGCTCACCTCAGATCCCTAGGAAGTCCATTTTGGGTTTTCTGAGTCCTTATTGGAAGCAACTGACAGGTTCGGAGTGCTTCCAATCAGGACTGAAAAGGCCCAAAATGGAAGCTTCTGACTCTTCCCTCCTAAGCCCCACCCTCCCCCTCCTCATCCCCACATTCAAAATAAAGTCGGCACGTATGGCTGTGTTTCTCATTCCCAATCTTCCAAAATTATAATCCTAATGATGACATATTGGCTTTTGGTACTACAGCATACTTCCTCTCCAAATACTGAATCTAAATGGAAACAAAATTCCCAAAACACCCAAAGAACTAGAAAGGATAGACAATTATTAATCTCACAAAAGACTCCTCCTGTCATGACCTTCTACATTTGGATTTTGATTCGCACACAGAATGTCTGCTTTCTACCTAAAATGACAACTGGGATGCCACTGGTACTTTTGTTTCACATTGCCAGTTATACAATGCGACGCTATCATATTGTACTCTTCCTAATGCTTAGTACAGTTCTCTGCACACAGTTGGTGTTAGACTAATTTCACTGATTGACTGACTTCCCATTCTTCCACAGTGATGCACATTATGAACTAAAGTCATACAAATTCCTTAAGAACATGCCAGTCATGCTTCAACCATCAGTAGGTGGCGTTCACTCCCATGGTCTCTCCTTTTCCTCCAATCAATCAATCGTATTTATTGAGCTCTCACTTTGTGCAGAACACTCTACTAAGTGTTTGGGAGAGTAGAGTATAACAATATAACAGACACATTCTCTGCCCACAACAAGCTTACTGCCTAGAGGACTGCACTAAGCACCTGTGGGAGGACAATATAAGAGAGTTGGTAGACACGTTCCATGCCCACAAATGAGTTACAGTCTAGAGGAGTCCAAAGAGGCCAACTAGTAAGTCACAGCTTTATCCATGTGCAATCAGACACACCAATTCACTGCAAATGAAACCAGATCTACTTCTCTTACCCTCTTTTCTACTCCTCTTTCTCTCTTTGTTAGATTGGAACAAAACAGGTTTTATGGATTGGGATACAAGAAATTGCCTGAATTAATCCAGGTTAATTTACTTTCACTAATAAAAACAGTACAGAACAAGACACACACATATTGATTCATTTAATTATAATCTCAGAGCCATCTGTGAATTCATGCTTAATTTTAGTTCAGCAGAGAACCTAATCTACTCTAGCTAGTTCATTATTTTCTCTAAACTAAAAGCTTATTGTGGGCAGAGAACGTGTCTGCCAACTCCGTCGTTTTGTACTCTCTGTTGTAATAGAGCTCTGAACATAGTAAGAACTCAATAAATACCATTGATTGATTAATTTTTGTTCATTAAAAAACAAATCTTGTCAGTTAATTTCTCCATAATTTCAGGCAACCTTGTGCTTCAGCCTAGAATTCAAATCTTCACATCCACTCAGAGTTTCTCTCGGGGAAAGGGGAGAGTAAATGGAAAATGTAAGCAACATGCCAACTGGAGATAAGATGGGGTCAGGTCAAACTCTTGTGCTCACTTTATTGAAAAAAAACTTCAACTTTTCAAAATTTCAACTTTTCTTCAAACGGTGTGACACATTGCAATCAATATGCAGTATCTAAAAGTTTTGGAGTGTGAAAAGTCCCAAAATATACTAACTCTGGAGGCTGTGTGAAATCTCCTTGGTTACTGCCTATTCGTTTTTTTTAAAAAAAAATACGCCCACCAGCCATTTATCAAGAATTCAACAAAAAACCCAAACATAAAAATATATTTTCTGCACAAATGATGAAAAGATTAATAACCAAGGCTAAAATCAACTATGCTTAGCTGAGGACATAATAATCCTCCTTACTGAGATTAAATGTGTTTATCTCAGAAAAGTTAGCTAGCAGGGAGGTGTAACTGGAACAAATCTTTTACATATGGAGCTGATTTTCATTTTAAAAGTCAGTAAACCATTAACATCACAAGAGACTCAACAGGATAAACTCGGGAATTATACTTGAAAAGAAGCACAATCAAGTGGTCCTGGTCAAGAAGGGGAAAGAGACAGATGGGAAAGAAATGAAAGCTGACCCCAATGCCCTACACAATTTTCCACTTTAAATCAAGGCAGTCCTGTGTACTAATTTTTAAATTTTCATCTTTATGCTTCCTGGTATTATGACATCTAATATTTGACATCCCTGCCTCTTTCCATTCCAATTTTTTTTTAGCAGAACAGAATCATTCAATGGTATTTATTGAGTGCTATACACACAGCACTGTTCTGTGCATATGTAATTGCCTGACGGATATGAAGAGGGAAGGTGCTCCAGGACAGAGGCAGGATGTGGGTGAGAGGTCGGCAGTGAGATAGACGAAACAGAGGTACGGTGAGTAGGTTAGCATTAGGGGAGCAAAGTGCACAGGCTAGGTTGTAGTAGGAGAGTAGTTAGGTGAGGTAGGAGTCAAAGGTGAGTGACTGGTAAGGAGTTTCTGTTTGATGCGGAGATGGATGGAAGTTCTTGAGGAATGGGGAAACACGGACTGAACATTTCTGTAGAAAAATGACCCGAGTAGCAGAGTGAAGTATGGACTGGAGTAGGGAGAGATGGAAGGCAGGCAGGTCAGGAAGGAGGCTGATGCAATAATCAACGTGGTATAGGATAAGTGCTTGTATTAACATGGTAGCAGTTTGGATGGAGAGGAAAGGGCGAACTTTAGCGATGTTGTGAAGATGGAACCGATAGGATTTAGTGATAAGACTGAATACATGGGTTGAAATACAGACAGGAGTTAAGGATAGCACCAAGGCTACAGGCCTGTGGGATACGAAGGATTGTGGTGCTGTCTACAGTAATAAGTCAAGGGAAGGACAGGGTTTGGGTGAGAAGATAACTTGTCCAAAACAGAACTCCTTAAGTGATGGCAGGTCATCAAGTAGAGATGTCTTGAAGGCAGGAAGCCTTAGAAGTTCCACACGGAGCTTAGTATTTAAAGGGAGAGATAGACTAAAATAAATTGCAGATGAGAAGCAGGGCAGCCTAGTGAAAAGAGCATGGGCCTGGGAGTGAGAGGACCTGGTTCTAATCCCTGCTCTGCCACTTGTCTGCTGTGTGACCTTGGGCAAGTCCCTTAACTTCTCTGCACTTCTGGTAAAACGTTCAGACCATGTCTCTCCATTCCTCAAAAACCCCCAAAGGCTGCCCATCCAGCTCCGCATCCAACAGAAACTCCCTATCATTGGCTTTAAAGAAGTGGATTAGGTCGCCCCATCCTACCTCACTAATCTCCTACAACAGCTTAGCTTGCACACTCCGCACCTCTGGCACCAGCTTACTCACTGTGCCCTGATCTCATCTATCTCACCACCGACCCCTTTCCCACATCCTCCCCATCGCCTGGAACTCCCTCCCCCTCCATAATAGACCAGACCACCACTCACTCTCTCCACCTTGAAAGCATTATTAAGGTCACATCTTCTCCAAGAGGCCTCCCAGGTTACACCCTCCTTTCCCCGGCTCACTCTCCCTTCTGCGTCATCTGTGCATTTAGTTCTGTGACCTTTGGATATTTGATATTCACCCCAACCTCAGAGCACTTACGTACATATCTTTAAATTACATATTATAAATTATTTATTAATCTTAATGCCTGTCTCCCCCTCTAGACCCTAAGCTCATTATGGGCAGGGAATGTGTTTGCTAATTCTGTTGCATTGTACTCTCTGAACGCTTAGTACAGTGCTCTGCACGTAGCAAGCACTCAAGACCATTGACTGATTGATTACCTGATCTGTAAAATGAGGATTAAAATTGTGAGCCCTCGTGGGACATGGACTGTGTCCAACCTAATTAGCTAGTATCTACTCCAGCATTTAGTACAGTGCCTGGCACATTGTAAGCACCTAAATACCATAAAAAAGGGGGGAAAATGGCAGAGTGTAAGGATATGTATATAGGTGCTGCAGAGCTGAGGGAAGGGTGAATATCAGGAGCTTACTGGCAACAGATCCAGGTGCATAGACAGCACAGAAGGGAGAATGAGTAGGGGAAATGAGGGCTTAATTAGGTAAGGCCTCTTGGAGATGTGGATTGAATAAGACAGATGAGTCAACAATAACGTCAAGATTACAGGCTGGTGGATGGACGGTGGTGTTCATCATGATAAGAAAATCACGAGGAGGACAGGATTTGAGTTGAGAAGATGAGGCATTCTGTTATGGCTTGCCGAATCAGGAAACTGATCATGATAAGAAAATCACGAGGAGGATAGGGCTTGAGTTGGAAAGATGAGGCATTCTGTTATGGCTTGCCGAATCAGGAAACTGATAATCAGCCACGGAAGGTTTGTTTTGGTGGTGGATTTTAGGATGGCTTTGACGAACGCTGAGGTTTGCCAGGGATGGGGAAACAAATTGAGCAAGGGGGTGGAGGGGGAAAGGTGAGAGAAGGATTCAATTAGCAGGGGTCTGGGATGAGTGAAGGCTGCAAGTGAAAAAGGAGTGAGTAAAGTGGAAAGAGCTAGTGGAGAGCTTTAAAGCCAATGGAAAGGAAACTTTCCTTGATATGGAGGGAGGCAACCACTGAAAGGCTTTTAATAATAATATCAGTGGAATTTAAGTGCTTACTATGGGCCAAGCATTGTACAAAGCGCAAAAGTAGACTTTTATCACACACAGTAAAGTAACATAATAATGCTGATCAATGTTTGAAATTTAGTTACCAATTCACTGAAGTCTTCAAAATGGGCAGATGACGGCGGGGGGGGCGGGGGGGGGGATGATACAAATTTTGCTGCTTTTCACCTCTTAAAAGCAAGTTCATAGAACCATGTTCATTTGTAACAATTTCCTGTTATTCCAACCACCCTCACATTCATACGCCGAACACTAAACTTACACACGGAGTTTTATTTACTGAACACATATTGTGTTCTGAGCGCTGGACTAAGCACTTGGGAGAGTACAACAGACTTGGGAGACAATCTCCCTGCTGCCAAGGAGCTTACAGTCTACCGTTTACTACAGGTTGGAAACAGTAGAACTACTAATAGTAGGAATAGTATTTATTAAGCACTTCCTGTGTGCAGAATACACAAGTGGGAATTAAACACAGTCTTTGATCCTCACGGGGCTTACAATCTAAAACTATGGATTACTTTCTCCTCTCCACAAAACATTTTCAAAGAATCTTCCAGATTAGGCTATTTACCCAAAAACAAAGAAGTAAATTCTCAAGTCATGTTGATCACGGATTGTAGTTCACTGGCAATCTACAGGTTTTGGCAGTTTCATTTTACATTTAAAAAAACTCACCCCCTGTGCTAAAATGGAATTTCAACACACGGCTCAGGAATTTAATTCAGCAGCCAAGAGAAATTCAAATTCCCAAGAAGTCTGAAGTTCGTTTTGATCTCTCATAATGGGTGGGAAAATGTTTTCATTCAAATAATGGGAATGTTCAGTTAGTGGGTGTGGAAAAAAATGGTTAGGGGATGGGAGGGAGTATGAGGTTATTTTAGTTGATCTTAAATCCGCCTTAAAATAAAACAGAAAATTAAAGATTATGAATTTGGAAAAATACTACAACAAGCTAAATTACATGAATTTAATGTTTTCAAATCCCACACTTTTACCCTTGTGGTTCTTCAAGAAAAGTTTTTATTTGACCCAGATACACATTATACTTTGCTATAACGCAAGGTTCTGACAAGAATGAGCTGATAATAATGATTACTCTTGATAATGATGATGACTATAAATAATAATAATTATGGTATTTGTTAAGCACTTACTATGTGCCAGGCACTGTACTACACGCTGGGGTTTATACATGTAAATCGGGTTGGACACAGTCCCTGTCCCGCATGAGCTCACAGGCTTAAGCTCCATTTTAAAGAGGAGGTAACTGAGGCATGGGGAGTGAAATGACTTGCCCAAGGTCACACAGCAGGCAAGTAGCAGAACCGGGACTCGAACCCAGGTCACTCTGTCTCCCAGGCCCGTGCTCTATCCACTAGGCCACACTGCATAACTATGTCAAATGCTACCTATCACCTACCTCTTCACTTACACCAGAAGGCAGAGTTTTGTTGTTTTGGGTTGTTTGTGTTTTTTTGCTACATAATGATGGAATCTGAAAAGCCACATAGCTAATTGTCCCAAGAATATGAGCCAAATACAACAAATGGGACTGGAAGTCTCACATGTGGGGGAAAGTTAGTGATTACACAGGTGAACATTAAAATTACACATAGGTAATTGAAGGCATTCTTTAAACACAGTCCATGTAGAAACATTCTAGCAGAAAACCCAAATAAAATAGTGAAACAAAGTTTATACCATCATCATTTGTGAATGGAAGATCCACATATTTTATTTGGTCAAAACCCTCTAAAACTGTTTTTGATTTCCTCTTTCCAATATTCTTAATCTAACAGGCTAACTTTCACGGATAATAAGGGACAGATAGATAAGTTGCTTATGTTTTAATGAAACCAAAACATATGAAATGATACAAATGTCATTAATAAAATAAGCTAAAATAAAATGAGGAGCTAATCAACTTGAATCCTCTCCGCAATATATATTTAAAATGTTCCCCATTAGAGGGAGTTTCTAGTGCTTTACAAGATTAACTCTGTGTTTTGGAATACAAAATTCAGAGCCATTTGAATAGTGTAGAAGTAACAGAAGAGAGTAATTTTTCTTCCACGTTTTAGATATGGAAAAGTTAGTTTATGGACAAGAGTTACTGTTGGCTTTCAAAGCCTGAGTCCCATCAGTGCATGTGCTTATGAGCCATGAGAACAGTACTACTTTTAGTGAGGCATTATGATTAATGTTAGAGGTCTCAAATCACTTCAGAACATGCCTCAGAGAAACAGTCCCTTCAAGCCTGGAGTAATTCATCTTCCAAACCCTCAAGTCTTCGAATACGCACAGTCACTCGGAATCCTCCTTGGCACAGGGAGAACAACAGAATAAGGATCAGAATCCATAGTGTTCTCACAGTATGAACCAATCAATCAGTATTGCAACTGAATGTGTAAAGGAATGACTGAAGTACCTCTGGAGACCTGATTCAGAAATTGATTCCCTGGAGAATATTTATCTTATGGAAGTATGTTCAAATCCAAATGGGTTAATGAATCCAGACGAAGACAAGTGCCATTGCTATGTAAACAAACTTTAAATATAAAACTGAAATTTTGGTATAGGATGAGGATAAGGATGATGGTATTTGTTAAGCGCTTATGTGTCAAATACTCCCCCTCCCCCCACCCTCTGCTCTCCCCCCTTCCCCTCCCCTCAGCACTGTGCTCATTTGTATATATTATTTATTACTCTATTTATTTTGTTAATGAAGTGTATACCTCCTTGATTCTATTTATCTTGATGATGTTGTCGTGTTTTGTTCTGTTTTGCTTTGCTGTCTGTCTCCCCTGTTTAGGCTGTTTAGGCTGCGAGCCCGTCAATGAGCGGGGACTGTATCTTTTGACAAATTGTACATTCCAAGTGCTTGGTGTAGTGCTCTGCACATAGTAAGCGCTCAATAAATATTATTGAATGAAATACTATTTTAAGCACTGGAGTAGATAGAGGCAAGCTAATCAGGTTGGACACAGTCCCTGTCCCACATGGGGCTCACGGTCTCAATTCCCATTTTACAGATGAAGTAACTGAGGCATAGAGAAATTAAGTGACTTGCCCAAGGTCACAAAGCAGGCAAGCAGAGGAGCTGGGATTAGAACCCACGTCCTTCTGATTCCCAAACCCAAGTTCTAACCACTTAGACCACACTGCCCTGAAAGTTAAATGCAAGATCAGAAAAGCCTGGAAACAGATCACTATCATGTCACTTTTGAGGGACTGAATCATGGTCAGACAGAAGAGGCAAGGTGAGTTGACCAAATCGCCCTTAGAAATAAAAATTTCTATAGTTGTTATACAGGCTCTTTTTAATGGCATGAACTATTATAAACTCACACACAGAGACCCAATAAAAAAACATACTAGCAAGGCATAATGTACAGTTGGGTTTAAACCCAACTGGAGGCCTTCAAACCTAGCCACACTTTCCATATACCACAAAATATCCCCTCAGGCCTGAGCAATCTTGCTCTACAATTTAAACTGCGTTTCTCTCGCCAATTAAAAAAAAAAAACCTCTACATTCAAGCTAAGAAGCGTTGGACCATGAAAGGCTCCGTCTTTTATTGCCTTGTATCTTTTCCTCAGGAAGACAAACAATTTTGATCTTCTTTGGGAAAAAAAAGAAGGGTTACACATCTTACAGAATAAGTAACCTCCCAGCAGTGGCCCCTCTGCCTTAAACTTCCCCATGGGAATCCATTATCTTGTCAGGATGCTCTCTTCCATTAACCGTGTCTTCATGAAATCGGTCCAACACATCAAACCATAATAAAATCTATGAAACCCCTTGATGTTGTGAAAATAATATGGAAGGAATTGAAGTTATACCAATTTAATCCACGGCACATGTGGTCCTGCCATAACCAGGCACTATATGCATCATCTCACGCCACGTATGCCCGAGTCACTAGGGGAGTTAAATTCTCAAAGGTGTTTTAGTCTGAATACTGCTTCCTTGTTTCAGAGGGCTAACACCCTTAAAGGTATATCACTGTTCAATGATTTAACCAGAACTAGGTGGACGCACAGGAATAAGGTCAGTCCTTGGAAAAGCACTGGGTGACTCTGTGTAAAAAGCCCCTTAAATAATTAACAGAAGAGTTTTCTCTTTTTGTTTACGTTAAAACTTTAATCCCTCTTCCCCCAAGAACAATGAACTCATTTGCATTATCTGATAAAGGGTTCCAAAAAGCAACCAGGAGTTAACTTGGGCTTTCCCCTCCAGGCCCCCCAGTCTCCTTTCCCTACAAATACACTGTCGGTTACTGTTAATGCTCTCTGGCTGCCCTAGCTATCCTGCCTCATGGTAATACCACAGCCCAGTAAATGGATTTTGGTATCAAACCTGTATAAGGGTTCCAAGCAAAATATGTGTGTATATATATGTATATGTATATATATGGAGAGAGATAGAGTAAAACAAAGTAATGGAACTTTCGAGGACTTTATTATTAAAGTTAGAAAGGTACCCAGCTCTATTGCCCAGCTCAGAGAAGCAGCGTGGCTTAGAGGAAAGAGCCCGAGCTTGGGAGTCAGAGGTTGTGGGTTCTAATCCTGGCTCTGCCACTTGTCAGCTGTGTGACTTGAGTCAAGTCACTTCACTTCTCTGTGCCTCAGTTCCCTCATCTGTAAAATGGGGGTGAAGACTGGGAGCCCTGCATAGGATAACCTGATCACCTTGTACCCACCCCAACATTTAGAACAGTGCTTGGCATCTAGTAAGCGCTTAACAAATACCATCAACATTATTATTATTATTATTCTACTAAAGGTCTTTCAGGACTGGAAAGGGCCCCCCCTACCCTCCCAAATAAGTGCCTTCCCAAGATTTTCCTTATTTGAATTCTCAGCTTTTCTGCAGTCAAGGAGGATGGATTTTGCGTAGTCGTTTGGATTATTATTCAAAAGAAAAGGAGCGACATTGGATTATTATTCAAAAGAAAAGGAGCGACGCCAAGACCAAAAATGGGCTAACCCCGAGCCCGGCACTATGTGCCAAGTTCCAGAGCCCTTGAATACAAGGGGGGTATTAATGGAAAGACTCATACCATCTTACTACAGTGGCGTCTCTGTAGTTCCAACAACGATCTGTTGAGGATTTTCAGGGTTTCTGAATCTGTAACCTAGACACAAGGCCCTTTGAAAGGGGCGGGCTGACTTCTCCCCCAGTGACTTCACCCAGCTACTGGGGGGACAGACCACCCAAAATGGGAAGGCTCGGGTTGAGGGAGACAAAGGAGCCCCGGGAGGGCTTTGTTGGAAGGAGTGTCCGCCTGTCTGTCCACTTGTCCTGGACGGAGGGAGACTCCCCATCCTGCCTAAGATCTTGGGTCGGGGATGGAGGGGAAGGGGGGAGAAGGAAGGGAAGTTCCCCAACTTGCCCACCGACTCTGCCTGGGGGTGGGAAACGCAGGAATGGAGTAGAGGGAGGAGGAGAAAGAGGAGGAGGAGAAAGAGGAGGGGAAGGAGGAGGAAAAGGGGAAGGAAGAAGGGGAAGAGGGGTGCGTGGCTGCCCAGGACTGGGCCGGACAGGGGCAGTAAAAGGACGGATGGGTATAGACAGGATCCTAAGGGGGCAAAAAAAATAGGGGGGAACTAGATGGAAATGGAGAGGAGAGGCCCTGGGAGGAGGAGAAAGAGGGGGAGGAGGAGAAAGAGGAGGAGGAGGAGGAGGAGGAAGAAGGGGAAGGAGGGGTGCATGGCTACCCAGGACTGGGCCGGACAGGGGCAGTAACAGGACAGATGGGCAGAGACAGAGTCTTAAGGGGGCAAAAAAAAAAGGGGGGGAACTAGATGGAAATGGAGAGAAGAGAGGCCCTGGGAGGAGGAGGAAGGAGGAGGAAGAAGAGGAAAGAAGAAGAAGAAGGGGAAGGAGGGGTGCATGGCTCCCCAGGACTGGGCCGGACAGGGGCAGTAACAGGACGGATGGGCAGAGAATAGGGCCTAAGGGGGAAAAAAAAACAAAAAAAGGGGAACTAGATGGAAATGGACAGAAGAAAGGCCCTGGGAGGAGAAGGTGAAGGAAGAAGAGGAAGAGGGGTGCATGGCTCCCCAGGACTGGGCCGGACAGGGGCAGTAACAGGACGGATGGGCAGAGACAGGATCCTAAGGGAGCAAAAAAACAAAAAAAGGGGAACTAGATGGAAATGGACAGAAGAAAGGCCCTGGAAGGAGAAGGAGAAGGAAGAAGAGGAAGGAGGAGTGCATGGCTCCCCAGGACTGGGCCAGACAGGGGCAGTAACAGGACGGATGGGCAGAGACAGGATCCTAAGGGGGCAAAAAAACAAAAAAAGGGGAACTAGATGGAAATGGACAGAAGAAAGGCCCTGGGAGGAGAAGAAGGGTGAAGGAGAAGGAAGAAGGGGAAGGAGGAGTGCATGGCTCCCCAGGACTGGGCCGGACAGGAGCAGTAACAGGACGGATGGGCAGAGACAGGGTCCTAAGGGGGAAAAAAAAAGGGGGAACTAGATGGAAAAGGAGAAAGGAGAGGCCCTGGGAGGAGGACAAGGAGGAGAAAGAGAAGAAGGAGGAGGAAAAAGGGGAAAGAGAAGGAAGAGGGGGAAGGAGAAGGAAGAAGGGGAAGGAGAAGGAAGGGGGGAAGGAGGAGGAAGAAGGGGAAGGAGGGGTGCATGGCTCTCCAGGACTGGGCCGGACCGGAGCAGTAAGAGGACGGAGGGGCAGAGACAGGGTCCAAAGAGGGCAAAAAAAAAGGGGACCTAGAT
Organism: Ornithorhynchus anatinus; assembly: GCF_004115215.2. NCBI lineage: Eukaryota > Metazoa > Chordata > Mammalia > Monotremata > Ornithorhynchidae > Ornithorhynchus > Ornithorhynchus anatinus. The sequence continues at coordinate 17,359,832 of NC_041729.1, read as the reverse complement.
GGAAATGGAGAGAGGAGAGGCCCTGGGAGGAGGAGAAAGAGGAGGAGGAGAAGAAAGAAGGGGAAGGAGGGGTGCATGGCTCCCCAGGACTGGGCCGGACACGGGCAGTAGGAGGACGGATGGGTAGAGACAGGGTCCTAAGGGAGAAAAAGGGGGGGGGGGGGGGAGGACTAGATGGAAATGGAGAGAAGAGAAGCCTGGGAAGGGGAATGGCAGGGAGAGGCAAAACTTACCCCCGAACCCCCTTGCCCCCAGAAACTAAACCTCGAACCCCCGAGGAGAAGCGGGGTGAAAGAGGCATCAGGGGAAGGGTTCGGGCTCGATCGTACTGACTGAGCGCTTACTGTGTGCACAACGCTTGGGAGAGTGCAATAAAGAGGGCTCGGAGTACAGTAGGTGCTTAAGAATCACCCTGGTTGTTCATAAAGGGACAGGCTCCTGCCCACGACGAGCTTCGACGCTAGAGGAGGAGGGAGGTCGGGGCAAGAAGGGAAAGGGAGGAGGGAGGGGGAGCTGGTAGAGCATGGGGAGGGGTCCCCGGGGGCAGAGGGCGAGGGTTTGCTGGGGCTGCCGGCCCCCACCCGCCGCTCTCACCTCCTCCATCTCCTGCACCATCCCCGTCAGCTGCTCCTCGTCCTCCAGCAGCTCGTGCAGCTGCATCAGCGACATCGCGGCGAAGCGGCTGCCGTTGCCCGCCATGCCGTCGGGGAGCCCAGCCCAGCCCAGCCCAGCCCGGCCCGGCCCGGCCCGACCCGGCCAGTCCTTCGCCGAACCGGAAGTGGCGCCCCAGCCCCGCCCCCTGGCGGCCAGAGGCGGTGGCGCCCGGCCCCTCTCCCCCTCTCCGCTCCCCCTCCCGCTCGCGGGGGGCAGGTGACGTCACCGCGGCCCCCAGCGCGAGGGGCGACGGGAAAGGAGACGGGCCGTTGCCATGGGAGACCCCGTTAGGATGTCAGAGCCCCCCCCCCCCGCTCCGTGATGTCACGCGGGTGGTGGTGACGTCATAGGTGTGATGCCTATAGAATAATAGCGATGACGGTACTTGTTAAGCCCTTACTATAATAATAATAATAATGTTGGTATTGGTGAGGTGTTTCCTCTGTGCAGAGCACTGTTCTAAGCGCTGGGGGAGATCCAGGGTGTTCAGGTTGTCCCACGTGAGGCTCACCGTCCTCATCCCCATTTTACAGATGAGGTCACTGAGGTACAGAGAATCATAATGTTGGTTAATTTTGTTAAGGGCTTACTATGTGCAGAGCACTGTTCTAAGCGCTGGGGGAGTTACAGAGTAATCAGGTTGTCCCACGTGAGGCTCCCAGTTAATCCCCATTTTACAGATGAGGTGACTGAGGCACAGAGAAGTGAAGTGACTTGCCCACAGTCACAGAGCTGACAAGTGGCAGAGCCGGGATTCGAACCCATGATCTCTGATTCCCAAGCCCAGGCTCTTTCCACTGAGCTACAGTCACAGAGCTGACAAGTGGCAGAGGCAGGGATTCGAACCCATGACCTCTGACTCCCAAGCCCAGGTTCTTGCCACTGAGCCACGCACCGTCCTAATAATAATAGTAGTAATAATGTTGGTATTTGTTAAGCACTTACTATGGAAAGCGCACTGTTCTAAGCGCTGGGGGAGATACAGGGTCATCAGTTTGTCCCACAAGAGGCTCACAGTTAATCCCCATTTTTACAGATGAGGTCACTGAGGCCCAGAGAAGTGAAGTGACTTGTCCACAGTCCCACAGCTGACAAGTGGCAGAGCCGGGTTTCGAACCCATGACCTCTGATTCCCAAGCCCGGGCTCTTTCCACTGAGCCACACTGCTTCTTCAATAATAATGTTGGTATTTGTTAAGCGCTTGCTATGTGCCGAGCACTGTTCTAAGCTCTGGGGGAGATACAGGGTAATCAGGTCGTCTCACGTGAGGCTCACAGTCCAAAGCGCTGGGGGTGTGGATACAGGGTGATGAGGTGGTCCCACGTTGGACTCGCAGTCTTCATCCCCATTTGACAGATGAGGGAACAGGCCCAGAGAAGTGAAGTGAAATTCATTCATTCAAACGTATTTATTGAGCGCTTACTAGGTGCAGAGCACTGGACTAAGTGCATGGAATGGACAACTGGGCAACAGATAGAGATCATCCCTGTCCCACAACGGGCTCACGATCTAAAGAGGGGGAGACAGACAACAAAACAGAACAAGACAAAACAAATAGTATGCGGTCTGTATCCTCAAGATACATAGAATCACAGATATATACACAATCATGAATGACGTTATATAATAATAATGGTGGTATTTTGTTAAGCGCTTTACTCTGTGCCAAGCACTGTTCTAAGCACTGGGGGTAAATACAAGGTATGAGGTTGTCCCACGTGGGCTCACAATCTTCATCCCCATTTTACAGATGAGGGAAACTGAGGCCCAGAGAAGTGAAGTTCATCCACTTATCAATCATATTTATTGAGCGCTTACTCTGTGCAGAACACTGTACTAAGCACTTGAATGTACAATTGGGCAACAGATAGAGACCATCCCTGCCCAATGACGGCTCACAATGTAAACGGGGGAGACAGACAACAAAACAAGACAAAACAAGTAGTCTGGCATCAATATCATCAGATAAATAGAATCATAGATTATATACAACATCATTAACAAAAATAGAGTAGTTAAGTGACTTGTCCAAAGTCACGCAGCTGACAAGTGGAGAGCCGGGATTAGACCCATGGTGTTTGACTCCCAAGCCGCGGTTCTTTCCACTGAGCCACACTGCTTCTATGTATCTATGATTCTATTTATAATATAATAATAAGTTGGTATTTGTTAAGCACGTTGCTATGTTGCCGTGCACTGTTCTAAGCACTGGGGTAGATACAGGGTAATCAGGTTGTCCCATGTGAGACTCACAGTCTAATCCCCATTTTCCAGATGAGGTCACTGAGGCACGAGAAGTTAAAGTGACTTGCCCAAAGTCACCAGCTGATAGGTGGTGGAGTCAGGATTAGAACCCATGACCTCTGACTCCTAAGCCCGTGCTCTTTCCACTGAGCCACACTGCTTCTCTAACTATTTTGATGGCATTAATGCCTTGTCTACTTGTTTTGTTTTGCTGCCTGTCTCCCCCTTTTAGCCTGTGAGCCCGTTGTTGGGCAGGGATTGTCTCTATCTGTTGCCCAGTTGTACATTCCAAGTGTTTAGTACAGTGCTCTGCACACAGTAAGCACTCAATAAATTCCATTGAATGAATGAATGAATCCCACCTCACCACACCCCGTGGCTCAGGTGATGGTGATGGTGGTGTTTCCTAAGGTTCTTTCTATGTGCCAGGCCTGTCCTAAGCATGGGGGTAGATACAAGGTGATCAGGTTGTCCCACGTGGGTGTCACAGTCGTAATCCTCATTTTACAGATGAGGTAACTAAGAGAAGTGAAGTGGCTTGCCCAAGGTCCCACAGCAGACAAGTGGCGGAGGCAGGACTGGAACCCACATCCTCGGACTCCCAATCCCTGGCTCTTTCCACTAAGCCACACTGCTTCTCCTCTGCTCCTCTCTCCTCCCCAACGCCCGACTCCCACCCTCCTGCTCTACCCCCATCCCCGCCCCACAGCACTTGTGTATGTATGAACATACTTATTATTCTATTTATTTTATTAATGATGTGTATATAGCATATAATTCTATTTATTTTTATTGATGTTATTGATGCCTTTCTACTTTTTTGTTTTGTTGTCTGTCTCCCCACTTCTAGACTGTGAGCCCGTTGTTGGGTAGGGATGGTCTCTATCTGTTGCCAAATTGTACATTCCAAGCGCTTAGTACAGTGCTCTGCACACAATAAGCGCTCAATAAATACGGCTGAATTAATGATAAGGGTGGCTTTAAGAGAGCAGGGGAAAGGTACTGATGAGGGAAGATGACCAAAGCCAATGCCTCCAGATGGCCAGTTGGGTCAGACATCAAGAAAGAGCAGTGGCCACACACTGGACCTGATGCCATTTTAAAAGAGGCTCCTTTGTTTCTCATTCAGATCCCAAAGCGATTTAACTGGCTGTAGTTGTTGTCCTTGGGGCCGTCATGAAGACCCTGGATCACTCACCTCGCATCTCAAGAGCAATGAATTTTCTGTGAATAAGAGCCCATCAATCAATGGTATCTATTGAGTGCTTACTGGGTAATGAGCACGGTACCCAGTGCTTGGAAAGTACAGTACGATAGAGATGGCACAGCCAATCCCGGCCCACCAGGAGCTTACAGCCTAGAGAAGACAGACATTAATATAAATAAATAAGCTAAGGAAATGTACTAAGTGCCTTTGGGCCGAGGGCGGGTGAACAAAGTGTGCAAGCGTGACGCAGAAGACAGCGGGGTAGGGGACGAGGAAATGAAGAGCTTACTTGGGGAAGGCTCTTGGAAGAGATGTGCTTTTAATAAGCTTGGAAGGTGAGGAGAGTGATTATCTGTCGGATATGAAGAGGGCAGGTGCCTCTGTGGTTCCGGGCCAGAGCAGGATGTGGGTGAGGGGTCAGTGGCGAGATAGATGAGAACGAGGTACAGTGAGTAGGTTGGCGGGAGATATGATTTTAGTAGGGCTTTGAATGGGGGGAGAGCGGCAGGTTATCAGATAGGAATAGGAAGAGAGTTACAGGCCAGAAGGAGGTTGTGAGTTGGCAGTGAAGTAGATGAGATCAAGGTACAGTGAGTAGTTTAACATTGGAGGAGCAAAGTGTGAGGAATGGGTTGAACTGGGGGGATCAGTGAGGTAGGTAGGGAGCGGGGTAAGCTAATTTAGTGCTTAAAACTAATGCAAGGAGTCTCTGATGCAGAGTTGGATGGGCAGCCATTGGAGCCTTTTGAAGAGTGAGGAGACATGGACTGAATTTTTTTTAGAAAAATAACCTGGGCAGCAGGTTGAAGAGGGGAGAGAGGAGGCAGGGAGATCAGCAAGGAAGCTCATGCACTAATGAAGGTAGGATATAAGAAATGTGTCTTAGTTTGGATGGGGGGAAAGAGCGGATTCAAGAGATGTTAAGGTAGAGCTGATAGGATGTGGTGAAAGAATGAATAGGGAGGTTGAATAAGAGAGATGAGTCAAAGATAATGGCACGGTTATGGGTTCAGAGAGGGTGGTGATGTTATATACAGTGATAGTAAAATCTGGGGGAGGGCAGGGTTTCAGTGGGAAGTTGAAAAGTTCTGACTGTACCCCCCGAGTTCCAGATAAGCAAGATGGGCACGTAGTCTAACAGGATGGCATCATGCCATCCAATTTGCCGAAGATCACCAATTTTGTTCAGTCTTAGAGCTTCTCCAGTGGGACCACCGACCCACTCACACCCTTAGTCCAGGGCCTTTGTGTTGCCCTCCCAGCTCCCAGATTGCATGTGAGCCACAAAACTTGGCAGCAAGAGAGTGGCGGAGGAGAACTAGGTGCCAAAAATTTTAATAGGGCATAAAAACCCCTGCTACCCCATTAGGCCCATTCAGGAGCCAGACCAGCTGAAAACCGGTCTATCTTTGGAAAACCAGATGATTGTGGTGTTTGCTAAGTGATGTACCAAGTACTGTATTAAGTAGGAAGGATAAGAGGTATTAAATCCCCATTTTACAGATGAGGAAACTGAGGCACAGAGAAGTTGTGACTTACCCACGGTCACAGAGCAGACAAGTGATGGAGTCGGGGTAAGAACCTAGGTCCTCTAACTCCCACCCCCATGCTCTTACCACTAGCCCACACTGCTTCTCATTGGCAATTCTAATTGCAATACTGTACGCTCTCCAAATAGATACTTTGGTTAGGCCTATATTTGGAACAAAACAGACAAACTAGGAGCCTACCTACCAGATCAGAATATTTTTTATGGTTATATACAGTACTCTGTACTCAGTAAGAGCTCGATAAATACCACTGATTGATTACAGAGAAAGTTATGAATCTTATATGCCACTTTCCAAAACATGAATATCACTACACCCCGAGGCAGGTGTGTCTATCTTAATCTTTCCCTTGGCACAGAGAGGGAAAACAATTTATCAAAAATCATGTGTTAAATTCTCCTTTGCCTGCTCTGACTCCTAGACTGTCAGTCAATGGTATTTATTGAGCACTTACTTTGCATAGAACACCGTTGGGAGAGTACAATGCAGCTAGTAAATACAATCCCTGCTCTCAGGGAGCTTATAGTTTTAGAAGAGTTATGGTCCCCACTTTTACCAACACTCATCTGTTGTTTTTTTTTAATTTTTAACTGCTCCCAAACCTATTTTCTGCCACCAGTCTATTCAAATTACACACCATTTCCTTTGTTAAATAGACCAAACACAAATCTAGTTTTCCACGAGACTGAAGTGGATCAAGCCTCCACAAGGTCTCTTAAAAGTTGTGGGGTGAAGAAAGGTGATGTGATCATTCTCTTTCTTCTCAACATTAAAGGTTTAATCCAATCTACCCATCTGAAGTGTGGGTGAATTATCTCTTTAATAATCTTCTAAACTTTTTTAGTAGCTGCTGTTTAGGTTCCCTTTTGTGCTTCTCTCTGCCCATAATGTTTATGGTTTCAATAGTAGTGTGCCTCTACAAACCAAGGACAAACAGATACGCCAACACTTCTTTTCAAAGAAGCATTGGTTCAGTCTTGGGGAATGGTTCTCCTGCTACACAGATGTTGAGAATTGTTTGGAAAACTTGTAAAAACAACAAGCCGAAAAACCTCAGATAGTTTACGGTTTTAAGAACTGTAGTTCAGTGTAGTCATTTTATGAATTAGAATTCTACAAAAAAACCCCTTTCAGACTCACTTCTAAGCACTGATGATTTGGAGGAATGAAGAGGAGTTCTCCGCACCTGGTGTGATAGGCTAACAGATCGTGCCGCTTTAAGGCAATGCCGAGTATTGTGAGTGACCTCAAGTCTGCTAGGAAATTTATGACGTTCCTCCTCAACATTCTCTCTCCAAATGTATACCATGCCTCACTGGTAATCACCAAAGTAATATTTATCAAAGGACTCAAAATAGGCTGAGCATTGTGCAGAGTAGAATGCAGAAACGACCCTGCCTTCAAGAAGCGCAGATTCAAGAAGCTAAAATGGAACAAAAGTAGACAGCTCTGCTCTCAGTACAGAAGGTTATTTTGATTTTCTGTTCTTTCTTTTACTGTGGTTTTTCCAGCAGTTCACTTTGTTGTGAGGGGGGAGCAATGATAGGGTATCGTTATCATCTTCATCATTATCAGTATTTACTGAGCCCCTACTCTGTACCAAGCAGTGAAATAGGCAATGAAGATGAACTCTTGGAAGGTGAACTCCTACCCACGAATGTGAGTGTGCCTAAAAGGATTGATGTTTACCTGACCCTCTCATCGCATTATGTGGTTCTCAAGATGGTTCCTTACAGAGCCTATGTGAAGCTGAAGGGGAAGAGCACGGGCCTAAGAGTCAGAGGATCTGGGTTTTGATCCCGTCTCTGCCACTTGAAGAAGCAGGATGGCATAGTGGAGAGAACCCCAGCCTGGGAGTCAGAAGGTCCTGGGCTCTAATCCCGACTCAGTCAACTTGTCTGCTGTGTGACCTTGGGCAAGTCACTTCACTTGTCCGGGCCTCAGTTCCCTCATCTGTAAAAGGGGAATTGAGACTGTGAGCCCCACGTGAGACAGGGATTACGTGCAACTCGATTTGCTTGTCTCCACCCCAGCGCTTAGTATAGTGCCTGGCACATAGTAAGCCCTTAACAAATATCATCATTATTATTATTATTCATTCAATTGTATTTATCGAGTGCTTACTGGGTGCAGAGCACTGTACTTAAGTGCTTTGGAGAGTACAATATGACAATAGTCAGGTACATTCCCTGCCCACAATAAGTTTACAGTGTGGGGGTGGGGGAAGAAACAGACATCAAAATTACCTCCTGTGTGATCTTGAGCAAGCCACTGCAGTTCTCTGGGCCTCAGTTTCCTCATCACCAAAAAGGGCTTAAAATACCTCTTCTTCTTTCCTACTTAGACTGCAAGCGCAATGTGGGACGGAGTCTATGGCCGACGTGATTACCTCCTATCTACCCCAGCGCTTAATACAGTGCTTGGGACATAGTAAGCATTCAACAAATACCACAGTTATTCTGATAATGTGTTTGTCCTTCCCAGGATCTGTCTCTGTCTTTGAGACTGCCTCTGGGCAATTGGATCTTCACAAGGAGATTGCTGCATGTCAGGCTGATCTATCAGCTACTGGGATCTCCCAACCATCCACTAGTATTTCATCATTTGAGATTGTGCTTCAGGAATGAGCCCTTCCTCTTGGTGTCGCTTCCCTTTTGGGCCATTTTCAGGCAACTGCGGTTGTTGGGCATCATATTCTCTTCACATTTCCAGCACAGCCAAGCTGTGTTATTGTAAATTTTCCTTCAGCACTGGTGAGCTGACTGCAGTCTGGGATTTTGTCGTTGGTCATCTTGCCCTGCCATTTGATATTAGATTGATAGGGAAGCAGCGTGGCTTAGTGGAAAGAACTGGGGCTTGGGAGTCAGAGGTCAAGGGTTCTAATCCCGGCTCTGCCACTTATCAGCTGTGTGATTTGGGGCGAGTCATTTAACTTCCCTGTCTCTCAGTCACCTCATCTGTAAAATGGGGTTTAAGACTGGGAGCCCCACGTGAGACAACCTCATTACCTTATATCAACCCCAGTGCTTCGCTCATAGGAAGCGCTTAACAAATACCATCATCATCATCATTGTTATTATTAGGGATGGTTTGGGCTGGGTTTGGTGAAATTATTCAAGAACCTGGTACCGTCTTCCATAGGAGAGGTAATAGAGTAATGTACCTGTCTTTAATTTGGAGATAGTGCTGTCTGAGTCTCACAGTCATAGAGAAAGTTGGACATCATTACAGAAGAAACTCAAAATAAGAGGCTTTCCTCAATTGAGCTCTCTTTTTCCAGGCTCTTTCTCTCTTTTGTATCTCCTGTCCACTTGGATCTGTGACCCCACGGCATAAGCTCTCAGTACAGTGCTCTGCACATAGAAAACACTCAATAAACATGATTGAATGAATGAATTTGATATTCTACCCCACTCAACCCTACAGCACTTACATACATATCTTTAAATTACATATTTTGAAATTTCACTTCATGTATATATTACATTAATATAAACTGTAAGTTCATCGTGGAGAGGGAACATGTTGGAGAGGGAACATGGTCTGCTAACTCTGTTATATTATACTCTCCCAAGCGCTTAGTACAGTGCTCTGTGCATAGTAAGTACTCAATAAATGCCATTAATTCATTGATTCCCCATTCACCCCGGCTTTCTGCATCAACTATACACTTGGGCCTCTACTCCTTTAGTGTTTTTCTACTTGTCCCACCCCAGCCCCGTAGCACTTATGTACATATCCACCTGTAATTTATTTTAATGTCTGCCTTCTCCTCCAGTGTGTAAACTCCTGCAGGCAGGGACCATGTTAATCCAACTCTATTGTGCTGTACTCTCCCAAGTGCTTAGTTCCTCTCTAGGCACATAGTAAGCACTCAGTAAATATAGTATAAAAAAACTGACTAGGCATTTGGGAAAATAGAAGAAAAGTAAAAGACATGGTCCCGTCCCCATGGAGGAGTTAAGAGTCAAAACTTTCAGGGGATTAGGGCTCAGGAAGAAATGATTCTTGGGGCAGAGAATTGTCACTAAGGATTAGGTGCATGGTAACCTCACTTTGCTGACATTAATCAGGAAAGGCTTTCTGAATCAAATGGGATTTAAGGAGCTGCAGGGTGCAGATGAAGCTGGCATTAGCTAGAAAGGTCCACGTGCAATTGTACCTAAATAGTTTCCCTTTCTGTAGGACTGGTCTCTTTTAATACCCTCATTACGCATTTCCTGTCTTTCACTATTTCCATATCTAGGCAAGGGAAGGATTGAATTGTTAAAGAGGTCTAATTTGGTGCCCCTCTCACCCAAAATACATTTTCCATTTTGCATAAACACCTTTGGATTAGAATCAAATCACAAGTTGAAACTGAAATGGCCCAATTAGAATGATTTTTCCCACCGTTGTTTATCATCACATGCCAGTTACAGAGGAAGGAAAATCTACAGGATTACTTAATCTTCACTTCCTTCGTGGCAGCTGCCTTGGCTGTGATTAGGGAGCAAACTAATTGTTCCCAAATCCAGCATTATGACTATGGTAGACAAAAATAGTTCTGAAAAATGAAAAGTGAGCTGTCATTTTCTTGCCTTGATTGTCTTTTTATTATAGTTAAAAGCGTAACTGTCATGAGGAAGAACAAAGCAGGTGTTTCTCCTCTGAAAGTGCATTATCATACCTCCAAGAATGATGGTTTCAAACGTTTTAAACTCCAGGGAAAAAGCAAGTAATCAAACCTACGGTTCATTTTCAGTCCTTATTTGAAAACTCAAAGTATGAGATATGGTTCGTGTATTTTAGTTCATTTGGATCGGCAGGGAATGTGTCTGTTTATTGTTGTATTGTACTCTCCCAAGCGTTTAGTACAGTGCTCTGCACACGGTAAGTGCTCAATAAATGTGATTTAATGAATGAATGAAAATATACCAGAGGATGATTAAGCATTTGATGTGCAAACCTTGGGGTTGACTGTAATGTTCTCTGGTTTTTTCTATGCTTTTGAATTACAAGTGCGCACTGATGCTTTAATAATAAATGGAATACCTGAGGATTCTTCATTTTAAATCAAGTAGTTGCACAGAGTAAATCTGTGTGACTTATTAACAGGATAATTGCAAGCTGGTGGGTAATACTGGAAGACAGTTGAGCGGATCAATGGTCAGAATACATTACTTGCCCCAAGCGGATTTTCCCAATGCATTGATCAATATTCTATTAGAGGTGGGAACACAGTACTGTTTGCAAAAATGCAGACTTCTTCATGAAGATCTGTCTGAAAGAGAGGAATTTAAATTGGCACAAAGCTGAAGCTAAATTTAAAACATTTTCACCACCTTGTAATTTTGCATATTGAGTCTCCACGGTAAATGTGTGAAAACGCAACTTATTCATAATGAAACCATTTATTTCACTTCCACGATTACAATTCTTCTTCATGTGCTACTGATCGTGACTTGTACCTTAAACTTATGTCTCCCAGCTGCCTCTCTCCAATTCTCCTTACTGAACTACCCCACATTTGTTTTATGGTATTTGGTATAGGCACTGAACAGGCACTGTTCTAAGCACTGGGGTAGATACAAGATAATCAGGCCCCACATGGAGCTCGCATTCTAAGTAGGAGGGAAAAAGGTATTGATCCCCATTCTGCAGAGGAAGGAACTGAGCCATAGAGGAGTTAGGTTAGTTGTCCAAGGTCACAAAAGCAGCTAAGTGTAGAGCTGGGATTAGAACCTGGGTCCTTCTGATGTGCAGGCCCATGCACTTTCCACTAGGCCTCTCTGCTTCCATAGAAGATTCCCTTTATTCTCTGCTTCCCTTTATTGCCATTGTTCTTGTCTGTCTGTCTCCCCCTATTAGAATGTAAGCCCGTCAAACGGCAGGGACTGTCTCTATCTGTTGTCGACTTGTTCATTCCAAGCGCTTAGTACAGTGCTCTGCACATAGTAAGTGCTCAATAAATACTATTGAATGAATGAATGAATAGAAAACAAGGTGATTATCCTAGCAGGAGAGGCAGATGTAAAAATATTGATAATAATAATGATGGTATTTGTTAAGTGCTTACTATGTGCCAGCCACTGTACTAAGTGCTGGGTAACTAGAATGATAAAAAAATAATAATTGAATGTACTAGTGAATAAACATACATGCAGTAGTTCTGAAGATGGGTATCAAGTTACCCAACACGTGCTTATGGTGGCTCTTGGGTACTGGGAAATTATTCAGGGAAGGCTTGTTGAAGGAGCTGAGATTCTAGAAGGACTTTCAATGTGGGAAGAGCAGTGGTCTGTCAGACTTGGGGAGGGAGTTTGTTCCAAGATAGGGGAGCAGCGTGAGCAAGGGGATGGTAACAGGAGTGTTGAGAGCCAGGAACAACTAGAACGTTGGCTTGGGAGGAAGGAAGAGAGCTTGTTGAGGAATCGAGGGTGAAGAGGGCAGGTAGGTAAGGTGGGGAGAGGAGAGATGCGGGTCGAATAACTCTTCAGGAAGTTTTTGAGTGCACCAGTGAGTAGTGTGGACAGGAGGCAAGCCTCTGTTCAGATCTTCTCTCTGGGGCCGCATGGCCTGACCTGGAGGCGGAGGATGGTCTTTGGAAGCTGCCTTCGTGCAGCTGAAGGAGGAAGCTTGGGAATGAGTCCACTGCCCTTCATTGACTGATGCCATCACCTTGAGGTATGGCCGAACTCCAGCTCCCAGGACGCCTCCCTCCCTCTCTCCAGCCCCCGTCATTGAAAGGTCACTGGGTGGATGGCTCGTTCCACGGTCAGGAGACCATCCATCTTCCAACTCTCCATACCTGCCAACCCTCATGTACTGTCCGAGAAGAACATGTAACCCCGTGGGTCGATCACTAAGCCATTAGACCCTCTGACTGCTTCACTACTCATCCAGAATTGATTTTCAGGGGTAGGAACCTTTATTTAGTCTCTTATGTGACAGTGATGTTTCTCAAGTAACACACAGTTCCCCATTAATGGGCTGATTGTACAAGGAAATAAGGCTTCTTCAGATCCCACAACAATGTCTCTCCTGATAATCTTATCCACTGGTTAGGAGCAACCGCCAGAGAAGCTTTGGCAGGGAGTCAGAACATGGTGGCCAGACGCTCTTTCATCACCCCTGTGGGGGTTTAAGTGGAACATTCCTCCGCTTTCTCTCCTTCAGTTTTACATTCAGGGCTGAATGAGGCAGCAGTTATTTTGCTCCCAGGAAGGATAGGATTTGCATCCCCTTTCTGGACCTGATAATAATTATGGTATTTCTTAAGTGCTTACTATTTGTCTGGCACTGTACTAAGCACTGGGGTGGGTACTAGCAAATAACAGCTGCTGTTTCTGGCCATAACTGTGGTATTTGCTAAGCACTTACTACATGCTATGCACTATATTAAGTGCTAGGGTAAATACAAGTAGATTGGACACGGTCTGAGTTCCACATAGGACTCACAGCTAAGGGGTTGGGAAAACAGGTAACATCCCCATTTTCACAAAGGAGGACACTGAGGCACAGAGAAGTTAAGTGATTTGCCCAAGGTCACACAGTAGGCAAGTGGCAGAGCCAGGACCACAACCAGGAATCAAGACTCCCAGGCTCTTACCACAAGGCCATACTGCCAGATCCCTCCCTTAGACTGGTAATATTTGTGAATCATTCCCTTAGTGCCCGGCACTGAGTATATGAGGATTGGTCATTCATTCGATCATTCATTCAGTCATATTTATTGAGGACTTACTGTGTGTAGAGCACTGACCTAAGCTCTTGGGAGAGTACAGTACAATAAACATATTCCCTGCCCACAACGAGCTTTCATCTAGAGGCGGGGAGACAGACATTAATACAAATAAATAAATTACAGATATATACCTAGGTGCTGTGGGGCTGGGATGGGGGAAGAGCAAAGGGAACAAGTCGGGGTGATGCAGAAGGGAGTGGGAGATGGGAGGAAGGAGGCGCTTAGTCTGGGAAGGCCTCTTGGAAGAGATGTGCCTTCAATAAGGCTTTGAAGCAGGGGAGAGTAATTGTCTGTCAGATTTGAGGAGGAAGGGCGTTCCAAGCCAGAGACGGGACGTGGGCTAGGGGTCGGCAGTGGGACAGTCGAGATCGAGGCACAGTGAGAAGATTAGCACTAGAGGAATGAAGTATGTGGGCTGGGTTGTAGGAGAGCAGCGAGGCGAGGCAGCGAGGTAGGAGGGAGCAAGGTGATAGAGTGCTTTAAAGCCAATGGTGAGGCGTTTTATTTGATGCGGAGGTAGATAATGATGATGGTATTTGTTAGGTGCTTACTATGTGCCAGGCTCTGTACTAAGCACTGAGGTGGTTACAAGCTAATTGGGTTGAACACAGTCCCTGTCCCACATGGAGCTCACTGTCTCTATCCCCATTTTTCAGATGAAGGAACTGAGGCCTAGAGAAGTGAAATGACTTGCCCAAGCTCACCCAGCAGCAAGTGGCAGAGCTGGAATTAGAACTCATGAGTTTCTGACTCCCAGGCCCGTGCTCTATCCACTATGCCATCCTGCTTCCTGCAGCATGGATGGGCACCCCCTGGAGTTTTTTGAAGAGCTGGGGTGACATGTCCTGAATATTTTTGTAGAAAAAAAGATCCAGGGAGCTGAGTGAAGTATGAGTGGAGTGGAGAAAGATAGGAGGCAGGGAGGTCATTAAGGGAAGCTGATGCAGTAATCCAGGCTGGATAAGGAGGATGATTAGTAGTAACATGGCAGCAGTATGGATGGAGAGGAAAGGTCAAATTTTAGCGATGTTGACAAGGTGGGACCGACAGGATTTAGTGATTGATTGAATATGTGGGTTGAATGACAGAAAGAGTCAAGGATAAACGCCAAGGTTTCAGGCTCGTGAGACAGGAAGGATAGTGGTGCCGTCTACAGTGATGGAAAGTCACGGGAGGACAGGGTTTGGGTGGGAAGATAAGGAGCTCTGTTTGGATATGTTAAGTTTGTGGTGATGGGAGGACATCCAAGTAGAGATGTCTTGAAGACAAGAGGAGATGCAAGACAGGAGAGAGGGGAGAGAGATACAGAGCTGGAGATGTAGATTTGGGTATCATCCACATAGAGGATGATATCCACATAGAGGATGATATCCCACGATGGGACTCACAGTCAAGTAGGAGGGAGAACAGATTTTACAGATGAAGAAATTGAGGAACAGAGAAGCTAAGTGACTTGCCCAAGGTCTTACAGCACTTATGTGGCAAGCAGGATTAGAACGTAGGTCCCTCTGACTACCAGGCCCATGCTCTTTCCATGAGGCCAAAGGACAAGAAGCGGGCTTCGAAGTCAGAGGTCATGAGTTGACTCCCGGCTCTGCCACTTGTCAGCTGTGTGACTGTGGGCAAGTCACTTAACTTCTCTGTGCCTCAGTTCCCTCATCTGTAAAATGGGGATTAAAAGTGTGTGAGCCCCACGTGGAACAACCTGATTACCCTGTATCTCCCCCAGCGCTTAGAACAGTGCTCGGCACCTAGTAAAGTGCTTAACAAATACCAACATTATTATTAAATCCTGGAGTGCTGCCTCCCAATGTGACCGCTATGCTGAGATCATTACGGATGAAGAAGGGACACATTCTCCAGTCCTTTAAGCTCAGTGAGTTCAGGGATATTAATTAATAAAGCTCTTCACTCTTGGCTTCAAAGCTGTCCATCACCTAGCCCTCTCTTACTTCACCTCCCTTCTCTCCTTCTACAGCCCACCCCGTACACTCTGCTCCTCTCCCTCTAACCTCCTAATGGTTCCTCATTCATGCCTGTCCCGCCGTCAACCTCTGGGAATGCCCTCCCTCATCACATCCACCAAACTAACTCTCTCCCCATCTTCAAACCCCTACTGAGAGCTCACCTCCTCCAGGAGGCCTTCCCAGACTGAGCCCTCCATTTCCCTCTGCCCCTTCTCCCCTCCCCATTACCCCTTCTCCCGCCCTCTGTTCTCCCCCATTTCCCTCCCCACAGCACTTGCACATATTTGTATATATTATTTATTCCTCTATTGATTTTGTTAATGATGTGTATGTATCTATGATTCTATTTATCTTGATGATATTGATGCCAGACTACTTGTTTTGTTCTGTTCTGTTTTGTTGTCTGTCTCCCCCGTTTAGCGTGTGAGCCCGCTGTTGGGCAGGGATTGTCTCTGTTGCCGAATTGTACACTCCAAGCGCTGAGTACAGTGCTCTGCACATAGTAAGTGCTCAATAAATACGATTGAATGAATGAATAACCTACGTGATTACTGCATGCAACCCTACAGTGTGCCCTGCTTGGCAAGACAAACACACCCTCAAGCTGGAGAAAATAGTTGGCTGACCTTAGGGCCTAATTGCCCAAACTCCAACACAGCGGTCCATTGTACAGGCAGGGCGAAGGCCAGTTGACAACCAGGAACCGCCGCCACCAGAGGGGAGGCTTCCCGCATGAACCAGAATAGTCCAAGAGCCTGAAGGAGAGCAGCATCCAAGAGCGGCCCAAACGTTCAGTCCACTTTCCCTTCCGGCCTCATTCCCTTTGCCCCCTGCTCTGCCCTGGCCCCTCCTGCCCTCAGCAGCAGCCCAACTGCTTCCCCGGAGTTCACCCTCCTACTTTCCTGGCCATGTCCGCTTCTGGGAGTGTAGAAAAACAGGGAACAAACAAATCACTCGGTCGTATCTATTGAGTACTTACTGTGTGGAGAACACTGTACTAAAGTGTCTTTTTTTAATGGTATTTTCATTCAATCGTATTGAGTGCTTATTGTGTACAGAGCACTGTACTAAGCACTTGGGAAATACAACAATGAGCAGTAACATTCATTCCCTGTCCACTATTGGTTAAGTGCTTACTATGTGCCAGGCACTATTATATGTATATATATATAATTCCATTTATTTATATTGATAACTATATGCTCATTTTGATGTGTATGTGTCTATAATTGTATTTATTTATATTGTTGCCTGTTTACTTGTTTTGATGTCTGTCTTCCTCCTCTAGACTGTAAATCCTGTGTGGGCAGGGATTGTCTCTATTGCTGACCTGTACTTTTCAAGCGCTTAGTACAGTGCTCTGCACACAGTAAGCGCTCAAAAAATACGATTGAATGAATGAATACCAAGTGCTGGGATAGACTAATCAAGCATTGGTGTTTATTGTGCACCTATGCGCAAAGCTCTGTACTAAGCACTCAGGAAAGTACAGTACAACAGAATTAGCAGACTCGTTCCCTGCCCATAACGAGCTTACAGTCCCAAAATAGAAGATTCCTCCAGCCAGAAGATAATCTGGCAATAACAGGAAAATTAGGAGCAAGGGGATGTAAGTGGATGGATATAAAGGGGAGCAAGGACTGTGGAGGAAGCGATATTGGGAAAGAATGGGAGGAACCAGGGCTTGGAAGTTCTCTGTGGGCAGGAGGGGATGCTGCAAGGTGGAAAGGTGGCTTCTGGGATGCAAACACAGGGAATCCTAGGCAGAGGAAGTTTTGAAAATGTTGGGAAATGGTGGAAAGTGAGTACTTTCCAAGCGCTTAGTACAGTGTCCTGCACACAGTAAGCACTCAATAAATACAATTGAATGAATAAATGAATGAATGAATCTGAGCCTTTCTGGGGGTCAGACCCAGCAGGAGGAAGTTACCCAGTGATCCCTACTCTCCCTAGTCTGTGTGGTACAGGTTAAGACAGAAAGCCAGTGGGGCAGAAGATGGGCACAGTGACAAAAATGCAGAGGTTGAAATCTGTTTTCATACACTACTTAGCGCTCTGCTAACCCCAGGGTTGGGAGCTAAGTTTAGACCATAGATTTTACATCAATCAATTGTATTTATTGAGCAATACATGCAGAGCACTTTACTAAGAGTTTGGGAAAGTACCATATAAAAGAATCGGTAGACATGAGACGCAGCATGGCTTAGGTGGATAGAGCACGGACCTGTTAATCAAAAGGACCTGGGTTCTAATCCCAGATCCACTGCTGTGTGATTTTGGGCAACTTGAAACTTCTCTGGGCCTCAGTTACCTCATCTGTAAAAATGGGGATTAAGAGTGTGTGCCACATATGGTAGAGGAACCATGTCCAACCTGATTAACTTGTATCTACCCCAGTGCTTAGAACAGTGCTTGGCACACAATAAGCACTTAACAAGTACCATAATAATAATTATAATTAATTTTCCCTGCTCACAAAGAGTTACACCCTATTATGGTATTTATCAAGCACTTATTTATTAATTAAGCACCATGTATTAAGCACTGGGGTAAATACAGCTTAACAGACCGGACAAAATGCTATGGGCAGGGAATGAGTCTGTTATATTGCACTCTCTTAGTACAGTGCTCAGCACACAGGAAGTGCTCAATAAATATGATCTATTAACACAAACCCTTTCCCACACACAAAGTGCTCAAAATTTTAGATGGCGGGAGAGCAAGCATCTTATTTCCATTTTACAGTTGAGCAAACTGAGGCTCAGAGATGCCAAGCATTTCACCCAAAATCAAACAGTAGGCCAGTAGCAGAGCTGGGACTCAAACCCACATCTTATGACCCTAGGTCCTCTTCTCTTTCCACTTCAGTCTTTCATGAGTCTGCCTATAAAGGACCCAGGGGAAGTGAGAGACCAAGAGGATCTAGCTGCTTCCTGTTAACTCTGTTCTTGAAGAGTGGTTTTTAGGGGCCCCGGATGCCTAGGCCAGGGAGAGAGGAGTTCCCAGGTTCGTGTTTACCTTTGTTGAATTGCCTTTCCTGTGGTCACGGCCCTGCACTCCTACCAAACGGAAAGTCCTCCTTAGCAGCTCCTTCTACTTGGAACTTGACTTCTGGGACATAAATTCACGTCAGGTCCCTCCTTTCTCTCTCTCTCTCCACCTCTCCTCTCACCCGCCTCCTTCGTCCCCTTCTCCCCCTCATCCCCCTGCCCTCCTCAAGCAGTCATGGCTCTTTAATAAAAGAAGGGTAGCAGGGTGACTTATGGGCCCTGGTCTCCAAGGATCTGAAAGTCCTGAGCACATTCTGATTTTCTGAGGCGAGGCCAGGCCCTGGGGTTCCAATCACCACCTGGTTACCACCTCTGCAGAGAGACAGACAACTGTTTAAGGGCCAGGAGGGGCCCACCAGGCAAAGAAGAAACGACCATGTTATTAAATGGCTACGAGGGCCAAATTAACCCCTCAGATGGGGTGGTGGTGGGATTGGCAAATTTTACCCTCAGCCTGATCCTGAGAGGGATCTCTCTCTCTCTCTCCTTCCCTCCCTTCCTCTCCCCACACCCAGGTAGCACATCCCACTTAGCATGCTCAACACATTCTCTTCTCTCTCTCTACTCTGCTAGCAGCAGAGGCACCCCGAGCCAGGGGGGCTGAATCCTGGGGCCGGAGAACCCTGCGCAAAAGCAGCATGACTTGGCAGAACTATTTGGTGCTTTTCTCTATGCAAATAAGTCTATTTTTAAACCAGAGCTCACCAACCCAGCAAGAGATGATTTCTGGGTGCCTCCCTCACTCTAAGGTTAAACCAGGGCTCTGCACAAGGAGTGCTGACAAGGTGGCTCCAGGCTCATGAGTCATCCTGCTGACTTAACTAGAGTCGAGGGTAGGAGGAAGGGAGGCGTGGAGGGAAGGAGAATGGCTGACCCGCAGGGAATGTGTCTGCCAACTTTATTAATTGTACTCTCCCAAGGGCTTAGTACAGTGCTCTGCACACAGGAAGCGCTCAATAAATACCATTGAGATGATCTTCCTTAACCCTTGGCAGACTTTCTGCCGAGGGGATAGGCCGTCCCAGTCCTCCCACAAGCGAGGGAAAAGAGAAAAGAGGCTGATCCTGCTCACCCAGGAATTCCCCTTCCCACTCATAATTGTGGTATTTTCAAGTGCTTATTATGTGCCATGCACTGTGCTAAACACATGGATAGATACAGGAAAATCAGATAAGACAAGTCTCTCTCCCACATGGGGCTCACAGTTTAAGGGGGCAGAGAGAAATGGTATCTTATCCTCATTTTCCAGGTGAAGAAACTGGGACACAGAGAAGTTAAGTGAGGTGTATGTATCGGAAATTTAAAAAATTTTTTTGATGTCTGTCTTCCCCTCTAGACTGTAAGCAGGGAACATGTCTACCAATTCTGTTATATTTTATTCACCTAAGCACTAAGTACAGTATGCACACAGAAAACACTCAAAAAATACAGTTGGTTGAAGTGACTTGCCCAAGGCCACACAGAAGTCAAGTAAAGAAGCAACATGGTATAGTGGATAGAGCATGGGCCTAGGAGTCAGAAAATCATGGGTTCTAATCCCAGCTCTGCCACTTACCTGCTGTGTGACCCAGGACAAGTCACTTCGCTTTTCTGCGCCTCATTTACCTCAGCTGTAAAATGGGGATTGAGTCTGTGAGCCCCAAGTGGGACAGGGACTGTGTCCAACTTGATTTGCTTGTATCCACCCAAGCGCTTGGTAGAGTGCCTGGACATAACGCTCAACAAATACCATCATCACTGTTATTATTATCATCAGTGGAGGCAGGAATTAGAATCCTGTTCTCTCGACACCCAGTCCTTATGCTCTAACCACTGGACCCCACTCCTGCTTCACTCCCCTCCTCTAGACTGTTCGCTAATTGTGGGCAGGGAATGCGTCTCTTTATTATTATCTTGTCCTCTCCCAGCGCTTAGTACGATGTTCTGCATACAGTAAATGCTCAGTAAATTTAATTGAATGAATGAACTCTGCTGGTTCCTAGGAAGGAAGTAGTCAACCTGACCCAGACCCTGGAACTAGCAGCATGGCTCATTGGAAAGAGCAAGGGTTTAGGAGTCAGAGGTCAAGGGTTCTAATCCCAACTCTGCCACCTGTTTAGGAGTCAGAGGTCATGGGTTCTAATCCCAGCTCTGCCACCTGTCATCTATGTGACTTTGGGCAAGTCACTTAACTTCTCGGTGCCTCAGTGACCTCATCTGTAAAATGGGGATTAAGACTGTGAGCCTCACGTGGAACAACCTGATTATCCTGAATCTACCCCATTGCTTAGAACAGTGCTCGGCACATAGTAAGCGCTCAACAAATACCAACATTATTATTATTAACTAGCAGCCTGGGAATCCAAACCACCTGAAACTGGTTTGAACCACAGCAGGGAGTGCTGTGGGAGACGTGCCAGCTGTTCTCTAGAAGAGGCAGCTGGCATTTTTGCTTCTGCCAAGCAGCTTTGCGAACGGCTGGGCTTTGTGGCTGGGTCTGAAGGCGTCCTGATAAGTTGCCCGGCAGCCCTGTTCCCAAATTGGATTAGCGTTGCCCCGTCCCGTCCCTCCCCCCACCCTCCAACACTCCAGTCTCCCGGGGCAGTCGGCAGAAAATGCATCTGCAGCTCTTTAAAACCTAATTAACTCATTAGAATGCAGTGGCCGGTCTGGGAGAGAGTAGGGGCTAGGGAGAAATTGGCAACAAGCAATCAGGAACTGGGGAATTGGGAAATAATGTTAGCAATGCAGCAACAGGGAAGTCCCTTTCAATAAAAGGGCCCGGATGAAGATGGGAAAAGCACATGGGAGGGAAGGACTCTGGGACGCTTGATTCAAGGGTTGCTGAGGGGCCGGGATGGGGGCTACAGCCTCCTCGGTCGACCACCAAAACGTTGGGGCCAAAGCCAACGCCTCCCTGGGCTGGGGGCCGCTTTAACTTTTAACTCTTTTCATTTTGAGGGTTGCTCCACAGGGGGAGTTTGGAAGCGTTGCTTTGAAAAAAGCCCCTCGCCTCTCTTCCGGCCCCTTTTCTGGAAGGGGAAATGGCTTCTGGCCAGTCTGGACTACTTTTTGCCACAACAAATGGCGGTCGGGGAGGCTTTGGGGTGCGTGAAGACATCTTTGTGGTGCTGACTAGCCCCATGCTGGTATCCAAGCCTCTGGTCAACAGAGGCATCATCAACCCGGCACTCAAGAAGTCGAGCCCGTAGCCCCAGAGGGGCCAAGGTGGACTTACCTCCTCTTCCTCTACCTCCCCCTCCGCTCAGATCAAACGGCTTTAGCCAGTGGGCTGCAACTTGGAAGTCCCCTGGCCGAGAAGGGTTTTCAGAATCAGCTGGTAAAGGAAGAGTCTGCTGGGGGGTAGGAGAGAGAGGTCCTGGGAAATCTCTGGTTGTGTAACCCTGTAGCACATTGGCCCAGGAGAACAGAAATGTTGTTTCATTGGTAGTTGTGACTTCACTGCCCGTATTTGAGAAAAGTGTGGCCTAGTGGATAAAACACAGGCCTGGGCTGGGAGTCAGAAAGACCTGGGTTCTAATCCTGCTCTGCCACTTCTCTGCTGTGTGACCTTGACCAAGTTGCTTCACCTATCTAGGTCTCAGTTACCTCATCTGTAGAATGGGGATTAAAAATGAGCCCTACGTGGTAGAGGGACTGTGCCCAACTCAATTTGCTGGTATCCACCTCTGTGCTTAGTACAGTGCCTGGCCTGTACTAGGTGCTTAAACAATTCCAAAATCATTAGTGTTATTATTATATTTCCCCAGAGCAGAGCAGCGCAGCGCAGACAGAGCAGGGAGGGTAGAAGTAAATTAAGCAAATCAGCGATGCATGATGCTTGAGTTTGAAAGGTAAAAAAAAATCTCCTACACACTGGCCTCACTGAGCAAGATTGAAAATGCAGAGGATAAAAACAGAGGCAGCCCAGTTTGAGGCGGGAGAAGGAACTAGGTTGAAAGCCTGGCCGGCTGCTGAGTAGCAGAATACATGTGACTGACTCTTCTGGCACAAAGCCACCCGGAAGGGGGCCGGTGGGAGAGTTGCGAACTCTGGAGGCGGAAAAACTCAGGAGCTAAGAAAAGACTTGCGGGCAGGAGTACTGTTCTCTGCTAAATGCTTCTACCGAGCTGGGCTGTGCTAGATGGAGTGAGTCCTTTTGTAACAGTGCCGCAGAACAAGTGTTGTGGGGACTCTAGGGTAAAGTTCTATCTTTGTATCCATTCCCCTTCCTTCCAGCATCAGTCAGTAGGTGGATAGGACCCGGTGTAGGAACTACCTACACTTGCAGCAGGGTCTAGTGGAAAGAACAGAAGTCTGGGAGTAGGGGATCGGGGCTTGAATACCACTTGGCTGCCACGTGATCTTGGGCAAGTCCCTTAACTTATCTAGGACTCAGTTTCCTCATCTGTAAAATGGGGATTCGCTATCTGGTTCACTCTCCGCCTTAGACAATAAACTCCATGTGGGCCAGGGACTGCGTCTGACCTGATTAATCTCATATTGAGAAGTGTGGCTCAGTGGAAAGAGCACGGGCTTAGGAGCCAGCGGTCATGGGTTCGTATCCCAGCTCTGCCACTTGTCAGCTGTGTGACTATGGGCAAGTCACTTCACTTCTCTGGGCCTCAGTTCCCTCATCTGTAAAATGGGGATTAAAAGTGTTGTGAGCCTCATGAGGGACAACCTGACGACCCTGTATCTACGCCAGCGCTTAGAACAGTGCTCGGCACATAGTAAGCGCTTAACAAATACCAACATTATTATTATATAACTGGGGTATTTGTTAAGCGCTTACTACGTGCCAGGCACTGAACTAAGCACTGGGGTGGATACAAGGAAATTGGATTGGACACAGCCCCTGTCCTGTGTGGGGCTCGCGGTCTTAATCCCCATTTTTCAGATGAGGTAACTGAGGTGCAGAGAAGTGAAGTGATTTGCCCAAGGCCATATATCTACCCCAGTGCTTAGTACAGCCCTTAGCACCTAGTAAGTGCTTGGCAAATACCACATTTACTAATTAAAGCCTGTGCGCAAGCTCTCAGAGGTTCAAATGCTTTCAATTCTGCACAGTTCCTTGTGGTAGAGAGCCCACCCGTGGTCTTTCGAAGGATATCCAAGGGGGAGAGCACCCCTTTTCCATGAAGAATGAGTCCCCTCAAGCCTGGGGCACCCAGGGATTAACATCCCATAGGTGTCCACTTTCCAGTGAGCTGTGACCTTGGCCTGTTTAAGGTTACCCTCATCCCCCAGGTCCCACCCCGTATCGTCGACCCCTTCAGGACCAATAGAAGAGGAGGAGGAGGAGAAACAAGGAGGTACCCTGCAACCCAAGCCCTATGGCTCTATAATACAGAAAGAGAACACCAAAGAGAGAGAGCAGGAATCTAACCGGACATAGGAGGCAAAAGCAGTTAAACAGGTTACACTTGTGATGGAAGTGCAAATATCACATGGGGAACTGGGAAGGCCGTGAAGAGGGGGGTGCAGGTAAACACGCCAGGAAGGAAGCTGAGAATCTCTGGTCTCCTGACAATGTGGCCTTGCCTTTTAACAGTTGAAAGAGCAAGAAGGCTGAGGTGTGGGGTGGGGAGGAGGGGGAGAGAGAAGGGGACACTAGACGGGAGTGGAGATGCAGAGGTAGTATTTTATTTGACAGGTCCCTCAGTGGTTTGAAGACAACCAGCCACCCCCTGGCCCCCGCTCCACAACACAGAAAGAACGTTGCAACACAACCGCCCAATGGCAGAGAGCAGCAGGAAGAAACCGTGGGGGTGGGGGGGTGGCTAAAGTGCTGGAGGCGAATGCCGTGTTGGCATTGTGCTGGGCGCCATCTCCCTCACGGCACTGGTGCCAGCCGGCTGCCCATTCCCCAGGTTGAGGTTGGTCATGGTTCACAGTGAGTCTGGCCCTGACTCGGCCACCCAGCAGGGAGGCCCACTGAATTCCAAGTCTTCCCCAGTCCCCCACGTACGTTCACCCCCTGAGATGGGGGAACCTCATCAGTCTCCAGGAGTCCAGGGCTTTGGGCTCACCGGGGGGAGCTGGCGGGAAAGCCCGGGTGGCCTGGTTGATGTGTCAAGGATGTTATCTGACCTCTTTTCCAGGAATGGTGTTTCACCCCCAAGTTGGGTCAAGACTCCTAGTTGATTGGCATTTTTTTCATGAGACGAAACCAGTGGGCTCCAGACTATCAACGGAGAAAGGATGAAAATAAACCCAAAAACCAACACCGACCACAAAGCTTGCGAGGCAGCCAGACTCAGCACTAGAAACCCAGCTAGGTCTCTGCGTAAAAACAACGCCGTTCACCCCCAGAAGGTTGACCCGGGGCCTGGGGACAACTGGGTGGACGGGGCGGGGCGTGTGGAGAAGGAGGACGTGGGTGGGAGTCATCGCTAGGGATTGGCACCTCCCCTCCCACATGCCCCGGAAGAGCCTGGAAAGCCGACCCAGGAGGACAGAAAACAGTCGTCCCGCCTCCCTGGCATGACTCCGGCAACTGCGATGGGGGGAGGGAGCGAAGGGGGAAGGGAGAGGGAGAGATGGGAGGTCTTTCCCTCAGAGAACCCAGTTTGGAGGTGTTAAGTGGTGGAGGGGGAACAGGGAACTGACCTGCAGGAAGCATTAATGTGGGGGACTAGTGAACAGGCCCCTCCTACAGTGACGTGCACAAATCTCTGCAACCAAGTGAACTTAGCCTCAAGGCCCCGGTGGGCTTGCCGGGGCACATTCCAAGAGGCTCTCCTGGGCAGGGGGCTTCTGCCAGTCTGGACATCACGGACACCACCCCAAGGGTCACGCCTTGGGCGCCTCGCCCTGCCCACCGGGCAGCTCCCTGTGGCCGGGAGGGAAGTTCGTCTCGGGCTGACCGCCCCGGTCCGTGCTCGTGTCCATGCCCAGGATCTGCCGCTGCACCAGCCTGGCGTAGAGGCCGCCCTCTGCCATCAGCTGCCTATGCGTGCCCTGCTGCACCACACGCCCCTTGTCCAGCACGATGATGTTGTGCGCCTTCTCCACCGTGCTCAGCCGGTGGGCGATGATCAGCACCGTGTGGTTCTGCAGGTTGCCGTGGATCGCCTGCTGGATCTGTCGGCAGAGGAGACAACGGGTGGGGTGGGGTCGGGAGTGGGGGGAGGGCGGGGGAGGAAAGCCCATCATTCCCAGTGTCGAGGGAACTGAGCCAATGAGTCAGGTCAACCGGCCAATCCAGAACGTCGACTGAACGCTCACTCCGATTGAGGGCTTACTGTTAGTAAACAAGGTATCTGCCTTAAGGAGTTTTCGATCTAAGGAGGGAGACAGATCCTACAATAAACTATAAGTACAGGGAAGCGACAGAATTTAAAGATATATAAGTGCTACAGTAACAGCGGCGAGTGAGTGAGCACACAAGGGCTGAGGGTGACAGAAATGCTGAAGTGTCAGAAGGTGGGGGAAATCTATAGGATGATAATTAATAATAATAATGATGATGCTACTCGTTAGGCCCTTACTTTGTGCCATGTACTGTACTAAGAGCTGGGGTAGATCCAAGGTAGTCAGATTGGACACCGTCCCTGTCTCACAAGGGGATCACAGTCTAAGTGGAAGGGGGTAGGACTGAATTCCCATTTTACAGATAAGGTAACTGAGGCACAGGGAACTTAGGTAAATTGTCCAAGGTCACCTAGAAGATCAGTGGCAGAGCCGGCATTAGAAATCTCGATCCTCTGACTCCCGGGCCTGTGCTGTTTCCACCAGACCACGCTGTCTTTCCTGGGGTACCATGAGTTCACGTTACGTCCTCACGGGGGAGAGGGCGGACTGCCTATCTCTTTCCGGCCACAACCCTTGGCTCCCTGAAACCTTATCTGAGCCACAAGGCGGTACCTGCAGTTAGCATTGGGTCTGGTGCTGCCATCTCGAAGGCTAGCACACAGAGAAACGCAGCAGATGCAGGATGTTCTCCTCGACGTCGGGACGGTAGCTGGCCACGATTCTAATGGTGCCCTTAGCCAGACCACAGCCCCCCCAGGGCACCATCTGCCTCCAGCTGGTGCTTCTAAAGGATTCTGAAGGACTGGAAGGCTTGGATCCAGAACCTCTGTGGGTAGAGGTGAGGGCGGCCCAGCCACAGCCCCAATGGTTCCCAAGTTGGCTGCTCTGCCCTCAAAAGATCCTCCCTGTCCCTTGTCCAGAGGACCAAGCAAACCTTTCAGGAGGGTTTTGTTCTCTGCATCACTTCAGACCCCCATAGCCGCCGGGGGCTCTGGAGTGTTGCCTCTCCCAGCCTCCCCGATGTCGAAGACCCAGCCCGGGTCTCCCTGTTCGCACCCTGGTTCCACAGCAACCCCCTCCACCGACTTACCACATATTCGCTTTCGGCATCCAGCGCGCTGGTGGCTTCATCCAGGATGAGGATGGGCGGCTTGCGGACCAGGGCCCTGGCCATCGCCACGCGCTGCTTCTGGCCCCCGGACAGCTGGGCTCCTTTCTCCCCGGTCTCTGTGAGAGGAAAGCCAACAGATGACGGAAAGGTGATGATGATGGTAATTGTTAAGCGCTTACTATGTGCCAAACACTGTTCTAAGCGCCGGGGTAGATACAAGGTTATCAGGTTGTCCCACGAGGGGCTCACAGTCTTAATCTTCATTTTACACGAGGTAACTGAAGCACAGAGAAGTGAAGTGACTTGCCCAGGGTCACACAGATGACAAGTGGTGGAGCCGGGATTAGATTAGAACCCATGACCTCTGACTTCCGAGCCCGTGCTCTTTCCACCTATGCCATGCTGCAGCACTGGAGGCAGAGCTCCCAGGCAGTGCTCAGTACAGTGCTCTGCACGTAGTGCATGCTCAATAAATACCACTGATGATGTTGATGCTCATACCCGTGTTGTAGCCATCCTGGAGCTCTGTGATGAATCCATGGGCATTGGCCTTCTGCGCTGCCTCCACCACTGCCTCGAAGGACACCGATGTCAGACCATAGGATATGTTGTCTGCGATGGAGCGGGCAAAGAGAACTGGCTCCTGGCTCACCAAGGAGATCTGCCATGGGGAATGGAAGGGAGGAAAGAACCCAAGGACTAGTAGTACTCCAACTGGACAAAAGTTTCCCATCCTGAAACTCCTTCCTCCAATCAATCCAGGGGACTCTGGAGCCGTAATAAAAAGAATATTTTTTCAGCGCTTACTCTGTGCCACGTACTAAGTGTTGGGGAAGACATAGACGCAGTCACAGTCCCTTTCCTACATGGAACTCGCAGTTCGAAGGGAAGGGAAGGGCGAACAGCTATTTAATCACCACTTAGTTCAGTGCTCTGCAAAAAGTTAAGCACTCAATAAATATCATTGATTGACTTTTACAGATGAGGTAACTGAGGCACAAAGAAGTCAAGTGCCTTTCCTGCTGTGTGATCTCGTCTTGCTCAAGGTCACAAAGCAGGGAAGCGGCAGAGCCGGCATTAAAACATGACTCCTCTCATTCAGTAATTCGTATTTATTGAGTGCTTACTGTGTGCAAAGCACTGGACGAAGCGCTTGGGAGAGTACAAGATAACTCCCAAGGTCTGTGCTCTTTCCACAAGGCCATGCTGCTTCTCCATGCACCTTTCTTGGTGCCACTGAGGAGTCATCAATTGTAACTGGCCAGCTGAAGCTGGGAGAGGTAAGGCCTATCAGCTCCTCAGTGGGAACTAACCTTTACTCGCAAACACCAGGCGCATGGCATTTATTTATCCAACCTTGCAAATAGGCACAAAGCATTTTCAGCCCACCCCTTTGTTAACTGCCCCACTGGTGCTTGAACCTAGTAGCAAAAAGAATGAAATTTCCATTCCTCTCTAATCAATCACTTGCCTACTGGCCTAGGGTATTTCCAAAGTTGCCTTGGCCATCTGACACTAATGTAAGCTCGTTTAGGCAGGGAATGTGTCTATTGTTATACGCTCCCAGGCACTTAGTACAGTGCTTTGCACACAGTAAGTGCTCAATAAATACGACTGAATGATGAACTGTTCACCAGCTGCCCGTGAGGCATTTACCCACTGAAGAAACTGGAGCACACCCTCAGACGCATAGGACCACCTAACCACTCTATGAAGGTATTTATGGTCATAATTGCTGATGGGTTTTCCATCCAGTAGCACCTGCCCTTCCTCCAGTGGGTAGAAATTCTCCAGAATGTTGACACAGGAGCTCTTCCCACTGCCCGAGGGGCCTACCAGAGCCGTCACCTTGCCTGGGTTTAGGGTGAAGGATACATTCTGAAAGACAGCGGGGATCGAAATAGGGAATTGTTATCCACCCCCATCCCCCTAGACCCACCCACTCCAACCGGCCGAAATTTCCATCCTCTTGGGAACCCATCTGCGTTCGGAGTTCACCCCCCGGTGCTCAAGCCCTCCGCCTGGAGACTGCCAAACCATCCAGTCTGCTATGCCTCTCCGGGCCCTTCTGCCTCCCTCCCTCCACTGGCCACATCTAGGACGCTCCAATCTCTAGGGCTCTTTGGGTCTGCGGCTCCCACTTCCCCCTTTCCAACAGGAAGGGCAGCCTAGTTCACGGGCCTCCTGCCTGTCCTGATGCCAGTGGCGAGGGGAAGGAGGAGGCCAGGGAACTCTCACCTGCAGGACCTGCGAGGAGGGGCGGGTGTGGTAGGTGAACGAGACGTTCTTGAAGTCCACGCGGCCCTCCAGATGCTCGGGGGCCAGGGTCCCATCGTGCACCATGGTCGGCTGCCGGTCGATGAACTCGAACACCTTCTCGGCTGCCCCTACCCCCTGCATCAACCCGCTGTACACCGAGCCGACTGACTGGAGAGACACAAGCCGTCACCCCCCTGCCTCCACTTCCCAAGGGTCTGACCTAATTCCGACTGACTCCTGGGGACAAAGGAAGTGGGCCCTGAAGAACTAGACCAGAGAAGCCTCTGCAACAGGCAAACTGGCCCAGAGAAAATGTGCCCTCCCTATGGTATCTTCTTGTAATTTTTACTTGGGTGCTTCCAGGTAATTTGCCCCTCACCTTTGACCCCCCACTGTTCCCCTGCCCTGTCAGGCACCCCAGACACCCCAACACTCTCATATCCCAGACAAACTTATCGCTAGTGCTCTCTCCTAAAAACACTTCCCAACTCCCCATGTATCCTCCTAGGCCCCAACTAGCACCAACCAGCCTGGCACTCCTTGCCCCACAGCCACACCCTCAGTCTCCTACCTAGCTTTCCCCTCCTCCGTCCACACTTTCCCGCTTCGGGCTGCCAGCACCCGCACCTAGTCCCCTGTTCCCAGCGACTCACCTCCATGCAGTCTCCCAGAACAAACTCGTAGATGATAAAGGAGATGAGGTTTCCGCTGGTCATTTGGCCAGAGATGACCAGGTGGCCGCCATAGTACAAGATGCTGACCTGCACCACCAGCAGAGTGAGCTGGAGGCCCAAGGGACAGAGGGGAGTGTGACTGGGGTCCAGGGTGTTCTGCTGAAGCACCCCCTCAACCCCAAGCCCTCGCCATTTGTCCTGCTTGCCTGGCTCCCTGTGCCTGGGGGAGGGGAGGGGGATTCTATTGAATGAATAAATAAATACTATTGAATGATTCACGAGACTCCGACTGTGTTTTCCCTCCCATTCCCTCGGACTGGAGGGTAATTCCAGATGAACTGGATAAAGTCTTCCTGAAAACCCTCGTCACCAGTCACCCCTCTAGGTCAGGGCTTCCTGGCCAGTGTCCTGCGGCAGGGTCTTCCGAATGCAGCTGTGGCACGTCCACATGCCAGTTTGGGCTTTCCTACTCCCAAGTGCCGGGCCCAAGCCAGGAAAGGGCAGAGCAGCAGCCGTGGCTCTCTGGCCCTGTGCACCCAGGGGCCTCTGGGCAATCGGGTGCCGCCACCTGCCCTGGCCCGCTGGCTTGTGGGTGGGAAAGCTCCCAGATCACTCAAGAGGGTTTGGTGCACCTCAGAGTAGAAATGCTGGCTGGGAAAGCATTGCTGTAGGCCAAGGACAGTAGGCAGCACAGCGCTGGCCCGTAAACGAGATCTCCACCCACCAGCAGTTCACTTCCCCTCTCCCTCAAACCAGTCTTATACATAAATATAAAATTCTACTAGCCCACACGCCTTATTTTACCAGGTCGGAGGCAGAGAGGTCTAGTGGAAAAAGAATACGGACTGGAAGCAACCCAACCCTGCCAATGACTGGTTGAATGGCCTTGGGCAAATCATTAATCCCTGTTTTTCAGATAGGACAAAACTGAGGGACAAACTACTCTCCCTTTGACTTAGATTGTGAATGTTTTGTGGGACAGGGACTGGTTCTGAGCTGGTTATCTTGAATTTATCCTAGGGATCTCTCCAGGTCTAGGCTACAATAATAGGAATGTACTAACTACCCTCAGGGAATTAGAGAACATTCTCCAGGCACTCATCTATCTGGACAGAATACTGGAAGGATATGCTACTGGAAAGAGAGGGTGTGGGCACTCCCACAGTGGGGTCCAGGTGCTTGTGCTATTTTGTTAGTTTTCTTTAAATGTAAGATTCATCAAGAATGTAACCCCCACACTGTCAGAGACCTGAGTGCACCACCTCTGGCTAAAAGGCCTTCCCAAGGATGGATTTGCAGGTCATGGAATGAACCAAGTCAGCATTCTTTTCAACTTAATCAGAGTATGTTGTAACTTGCTCTGGGCAAGAAGGCAGATAAGTGGCCATTTACAAGACTCAAACAGTGGCCACCAGACCCAGAGGGACCTGGGACCTACAGTCTGAGCCCGGAATGCTAGGTCTTCAGATTCATTCAATCGTATTTAATGAGCGCTTACTGTGTGCAGAGCACTGTTCTAAACGCTTGGGAGGTTGCACTGCAATAATAAACAGACACACGTGTGACTACCACTGAGGCAGCCAAGCTCACAAGGACTCATGAAAATTTTGGGCCCAGATCCCTGGAAACTCTTCCATTGTTTTTGGACACATGGGATGGGAGTCCCGGGACTGGACTGTAGTCCTGGCTTTGCTGACGTCACTGACATCACCTCCCTGCTCTATGTGGCTGTTTCCCCATCGGTAAAATGAGGCTCGCTCATGCTGTTCACTCCCTGCCTCCCAGGAAGGAGGGCAGGCTGAGCGAGATAATGTGGGTGAGGCCCCAGGAGAGGAGGCTATAGAAACAAAAGGTGTTATTATCTCATTATCATCTAGAGAGCACAGGGCTTGGGCTATCTTAAATGTCTGATGAATGATGAATCTTCAAAATCTGAGGTTTTCCTCCTCCTGGATGGAGAGGCTAGAAAACAAACGTGTCTCCTGGGGTCTTTTTAATTTTTAATGGTTCTTGTTAAGGACTTACTAGGCGCCAGGCCCTGTACTAAACACTGGGGTAAATACTGGATGCAGTCCCTGTCCCACATGGGGTTCACAGTCTAAATCAGAAGATTTAAACCCCATTTTACAGATGAGGTACCTGACCTAGTGGATAGAGCATGGGTCTGCAGGTCAGAAGAACCTGGGTTCTAATTCCGGCTCTGCCACTAGTCTGCTGTGTGACCTTGGGCAAGTCACTTCACCTCTCTATGCCTCAGTTACCTCATTTGTAAAATGGGAATTAAAACTGTGAGGTCTGTGTGAGACGGGGACTGTGTCCAACCTGATTATCTTGTATCTAACCCAGAACTTAGAACAGTCCCTGGCACATAGTAAGTGCTTAAAAAAATACCATAAAAAAAAAGAAAAAAGGAGCACAAAGAAGGTAAGTGACTTGCCCAAGGTCACACAGCAGATAAGTGCAGAGCCGGAATCAGAACCCAAGTCAGAAAGAGCCCAGGTCCGGGCTCTTTCCATTAGGCCACGCCGCTCCTCGTGGCCTATCGTTCCTCACTGCCTATCATCTCGACGATCCCACAGATTGCAGCGGACGATCCAGCAGTCGCGGAGCTTGGGGGTGAAGGAAGGGGGACGCTTACCCCGCTCCCCCAGACGTAGTATGTATAGGCCATCGCTTCCTTCCTGTTGAGTTTGTACACTTGCTGCAGCTTCTGTGAGTACACCTCAGCCTCCTCCTCCTCATTGGCGAAGCTCCGCACCGTCTTCAGGGCGCTGATGGTCTCCTCGGCCGTGTTGCTGGCCTTGGCCAGGGCATTCTGAACCTCTTTGGAAAGTCTCTGTATCCGGGAAGCGGAGATGAAAGGCGAAAATCAACATCGTAAGTTCAGCTTGCATCCTTCCTCACCTACCTCAGTAGCGTGTGCATTCTAGAACAGCTTCGAGACCCCCCTCCAGGTGCACCTAGAGGGCTTTTCTTCATCTTGGGTACTCTAGGATATAAAGGTAACCCATCTTCTTCCAGAAGGACCCACAGGGCTTGTGAATGGAGAGTCTCCCACTTGATCATTCCGAGAGGTGGGGGGCAGTCTAGATAGACAGCAAAGTCCAAAGCTGGAAGGGCTGAATTCCAGGATTTTTCACCCAATTTTGCCCCGGGGCCAATCACTCAACCTTTCCAGACCTCTACTTTCTCACCGGTCCTATGGGTGGAGAATACTTCTCGCTATATGTCTTGCTCCCATTATGAAACAATCAGATAATGCCAATAAAGGACTCCTGGATTCTCTGCTAAAGGCACAATCTAAGTACCAGCTACTCTAATAGTTTCACTATCTGGAAATCATCCTTCCACCATTTTTCTGAATGCTTATATATGCCACCATTTTATGCGACCCAGCCTTGGTTTTTCAGAAGAGATTGATTCTCGGATGTCAGCTAAGCAAGATATTGACCTGCAGCCCAGAAGCAATGGAAGGAAGTCAGGGACTCTTGGTCCTGCCTGCAGCCAGCGTGGGCACCCGGCCTGCCCGCAGCAAGCTTCCAATGGAGCCAAGAACAGGTGGAAAAAGCCATCTCCGCCTCTCAGCACAGTTCTACTCTCCCAGGACGGTGGTCTCCACAGGCCAGCCAACGGAGCCCAAACCGGCCCAAGGAGAGGTCTGACAGGTAGCTGGCACGCTCGCCTTCCAGAGAGTCCGAGGAAAGCCAGGGCTCTCCCGATGCCTTAAGAACCAAGGGAAAGGACGGAAGGAAGGGCCAAATGAAGAGAGACTTGAGGGGCAACAGATTCTTATTGCCCATTCAGCTGGGCTAAACTGAGTGGACTTAAAAAGTACGAAGTAACTATGCGTCACGCCCGAGTCTTCTTTAAACACACAGCTTATTCAAGGCAGCAGCAGGACATGCGGCCCTGGCAGGAATGGGGTTGAATCTCAGAGGTTGCCTAATGGCTTATTTGGCCTGAGTGGAGGAGGATCTCCCGTCAGTTCCACGGAAAATGTCCAGGCACATTAAAAGTGGAAGCAATGACTTGGTAGCAGAGGCGCCTGAGTACCGAGCACACCCAGACTTGCCATTTGGGCTGGGGCCCAGAGAGGTGAGCCAGATGGCTAAGGGGGCAGGAGAGGACAGTGGGAGGGTTGGAGTTAAGGTGGCCTGAAGGTGTTCTGCTGCCAAGGCCGCAGTCCTGAGGTTTGCCAACCAAAAGGAGGAGAGTCGCTGAGAAGAGGCAGGGAGTCCCCACCCTAGGAACTGCAGGGCAGACGGGGCTGCGGCCGGCACGTGAAGTCAGTCTTTCCATTCTTACAGGAAAGCTCTCGGTCACGTGACTCGGGGGCTGGGGAGAAGCCTCAGGGTGGGGCCGGGGACACACAACCAGGCTCTGAATGAGGGAACTGATTCATTGCAGGAAGAGGGGGCGAGGCAAGGCCTGGCACCCAGAACTTGCTCCCAGCCAGCCAGACTTGCTTCCTCCTCTTGGTAGGGAAAGGGAGGGGGCAGTGGGATTCGGGGGCCAGCTGCATTTTACAGGCCAGAGACATAAGGGGATTTGACTCCAAACCTAAAATCCTTCTTTTCCTCACAGAGTCTCGGTCACCAGCCTCTGCCGCTCAGGGGTCCTAGCTCCGAGGCTAATGAATGATCTCAGCTCTGGAGGACTTAACTCCCTCCCGCTGCTCATCTTTTTTTTTTTTTTAAATGGTGTTTGTTAAGCATTTATTCTTTGCCAGGCACTGTACTTAAGCACTGGGGTAGATACAAGCTAATCAAGTTGGACAACCATGTCACACATGGGCCTCACAGTCTTAATCCCCATTTAACAGATGAAATAAATGAGGCACAGAGAAGTTGAGTGACTTGCCCAAGGACACACAGCAGACAAGTGGCAGAGGTGGTATTACAACCCAAGTCCTTCCGACTACCAGGCCCAAGCTCTTTGCACTAGGTCATGCTGGCTTCTCTGCTTCTGCTTCCTCCTGCCCAGAACAAATGGGTGGGAGATGGTTTTCCCAGAATCCTTTTTCCCTGGGGCTGTTTTCCCCTCCTGGGACCTGGCCAATTAGTAGGTACAGACAGCCTCCTTGTTCATCCAGCTGAGCCTGCCTTAGCTGCCTTCTGGTCAATTCCTGCTTCCCTGAGGCAATCCTCTGGGAGAAGTTGGTTAACACAACCCAGATTAGTTAAGGGGGACAGCAGAGTCGTGGGGGGGCAGGGCACCTACCTTGTAGTATTTGCCATAGATGTCTGACACCATCATGATGATGGGGAAGCCCATGAAGGTGACCAGAGAGAGCTGCCAGGAGAGACTGAAC
This sequence comes from Ornithorhynchus anatinus, assembly GCF_004115215.2. Classification (NCBI taxonomy): domain Eukaryota; kingdom Metazoa; phylum Chordata; class Mammalia; order Monotremata; family Ornithorhynchidae; genus Ornithorhynchus; species Ornithorhynchus anatinus. The sequence goes on along the minus strand of NC_041729.1, from coordinate 17,324,843 downwards.
ATGAAGACGACGACACCTGTCACCTTCACCGTGTTGCGCAGGAAGATGTTGATGTTCTGGGAGACCAGATCACTGACGATGGTGGTGTCAGAGGTCAAGCGGGAGATGATGTCCCCTGGAACACAGGCAGCTCAGCTCTGCACAGTGGCCCAGTGAAAGGGACGTAGGGGGAAGAGGGAAGGGAGGGGAAACTAAGGTACTTTATTCATCAGGCTCCCCATATTCTTTCCCACCCCCACCCTGACCATTTCCCAGCTGGTCTTTAGAGAGGCTCCAATGCCATGATATGCTAACTGTCCCAATTGTGTCAATTCCTCAAATCCACTAGGAAGCCAGTCACAGTACTGCAAGCTCTTAGACTGTAAGCTCCTTGTGGGTAGGGAACTGAGTCTACCAACTCTGTTTTATTGTGCTTTCTCAAGGACTTAGAACAGTGTTCTGCACATAGTAAATGCTCAATAAATACCAATGATTGATTTTCTGTGATCTGAGATCTGGTATGGTCTGGCTTACTCTCTACCCTACTCTTTTCATCATCTCTGCCTACCAACTTTATCACCGCCTTTGCTCTTTGCCTTTATCTCTCCCAGAAAAGCACTTTCTAGATGCTGTCTCATTACCCCTGCCTCCTCATCCACACCCCTAATCCTCCCCCACATCTTAAGGGAGGTGGGAGAGAGGAGCACAGAGGCATAGAGTGGGGATTGCCTTGTCTGATTCAGGACTTCCAGTTCCCCGGACTAGTCTCTCCTCCCAAGACTGGAATTCTTTTGAGAATGGCACACTAGCCTTATTTCAGGATAAAGACCAAGAGAGCACTATTATTTTGGCTTATTCTGTGCTGCTTGCAATCTTGCAAATAGCGTGTCCCAGTGGACAGAACATGGGCCTGGGAGTCAGAAGGTCACGGGTTATAATCCTGTGTGACCTGGGGCAAGTCACTTCACTTCTCTGTGCCTTGGTTTCCTCATTTGTAAAATGGGGATTAAGGCTGTGAGCCCTATTTGGGACAGGGACTGTGTCCAAGCCAATTATCTTGTATCTACCCCAGTGCTTAGAACCATGACTGGCACAAAGTAAGTGCTTAACAAATACCATAATTATTATTATTAAATGTAGACCAAAATGTACCTACCTGCCCTCACCCAGAGAAGACTGGTACAAAAATGAATGAAATAGGTATTCTTGATTCCTTGACAATTATAGTTATGGCATTTATTAAGCACTTACTATATGCTAAGCCCTGGGGTAGGAACAAAGTGATATGATCAGATACCGACCCTGCCCCTTACACAGTTCGCAATCTATCTCCACTTACTAGGAAATCGGGGCCCAGAGAGGTTAAGTGACTTAACCAAGCTCTGTCAGCGGGCCAGTGGAACTGGGACTTGAACCCAGGACTCCTGTCTCCCAGTCCCAAACTCTTTCCTCTAGACCATGCTGCTTCCCTGACCTTTGTTCAATAATAATAATATTTAAGTGCTTCTATGTGCCAAACACTGTACTAAGCACTGGGGTGGATACAAGATAATCAGGTCCCACATGGGGCTCACAGTCTAAGCAGGAAGAAGAACAGGTACTGAATCCCCATATTGCAGATAAGGGAACTGAGGCCAAGAGAAATTAAGTGACTTGCTCTAAGTCACAAAGCAGACAAGTGGCGGGGCTGGGATTAGAACCCAGGTCCTCTGACCTCCCAAGCCTATGCGCTTTCCACCAGGCCATGCTGCTCCTTGGGCCTAGATCAATCCATCATATTTATTGATCACTTATGGTGTGCAGAGCACTGTATTGAGTGCTTGGGAGAGTACACTCTAACAGTCAGTAGACACATTTCCTGCCCACAATGAGCTTACTGCAGTAGTTGGCAAAGAACCTTGGAAAAGAGGCGACAGACTAGATTCAAGAATGGAGTCGTGAGACTTGGCTTGGCGTGCTGCAATGACAGCCTCTTGGTTCCACATTAACCCTCTCCCCTGAAGGCTGGGGGTCCGACCCACCCACTGAGGTCTCCGCCGTGACGGCGGGAAGGAGCCCGTCACAGCCCCAGCCGGGGCCTCTTGGAGTGACTGTCCACGGGGCGGTGGGGGGACGGGACGCTTGGCTCCCTGGGACCTGCGATCACTGCTGGCTGGGAGGGAGGTCTTGATTAGGAGCTTTCCTGCTTGGAGTTTGGACCAGAGGAATGTGTTCCCTTCTGTGCGGCCTTGACCGTTTTCAGGGCTCACCGGACACCCTCATCTTCCTCTGCTCTTTTTCCTGGACCAAGCTGAGCTGCTGAGTGAAACGTGAGGTGGCTGCGCCCTCAAGTGGCCATCGCCAAACTGGCCCCCCTAATAATAATAATAATGTTGGTATTTGTTAAGCGCTTACTATGTGCAGAGCACTGTTCTAAGCGCTGGGGTAGATACAGGATCATCAGGTTGTCTCACGTGAGGCTCATAGTCTTCATCCCCATTTTACAAATGAGGGAACTGAGGTACAGAGAAGTGAAGTGACTTGCCCACAGTCACACAGTTGACAGGTGGCAGAGGGACTCACCCCTCTTATGTCTCCTGATTCTCAGGCGAGAGACCCTTGGGGCAACGGAGAATATGGCTCCACTGCCAAGTCCCAGGGCTCTGACAACAGCTGTGGGAGCCCCAGATTAAGGGGGTGCGCCTTCTAGCCAGGAAGCAGGGGTGGTCCCCCAAGAGCTTGGTGCTGGGATTAGGTGTGTCTATTGTTATATGGTACTCTCCCAAACTCTTAGTACAGTGATTTGCACTCATTAAGAGCTCAGTACAAACGAGTGAATTGAATTGGAGATCAAATCTGAGCAGGATCTGATGGGGGGCAAGGTCCAGTGTCCATACTTCACTCCGCTGCCCAGACCATTCTTCTACAAAATGTTCAGGATATGTCACCCTCCCCGCTCTAAAATCTCCAGTGGTTGCCTTTCAACCTCCGTATCAAGCAAAAATTCCTCCCCATTGGCTTCAAAGCTCTCCATCACCTCGCCCCCTCCTACCGCACCTCACTTCTCTCCTTCTACAACCCAGCCCACATACTTTGCTCCTATAGTGCTAACCCTCTCACTGTGCCTCGATCTTGCCTGTCTCACTGCCGACCGCGGTCCACATCCAGATCTGGCCTGGAACACCCTCCCTCTTCAAATCTGACAATTACTCGCCCTCCCTCCAAAGTCTTATTGAAGGTGCATCTCATCCAAGAGGCCTTTCCAGACTAAGCTCCACTTTTCCTCATCTTCCACTCCCTTCTGCATTGCCCTAACTCCCTTTGCTCTTCCCCACCCCCTCCCGGCCCCACAGCATTTATGTGTATATCTGTAATTTTATTTATTTGTACTGACGTTTTTCTCCCTCCCTCTAGACCGTGAGCTTGTTGTGGGTAGGGATTGTCACAGTTTACTGTTGAGTTAAGCACAAAGTGCTTAATAAATACATCTGAATGAATGATCGAAGGAGGGGGTCCTGGGGAAGCCAGGTCTGACTCCCTTACAAATTTTTCTAGGGAAGACCCCATGTGGGCCGCCATCTGAAGAAATCTCTCGGAGCAATGAGCAGGAAGTTTAATCCAAATGCCAACATTCATCCCACTGAATGGACACATATCAGCTCCCAGCTCTAGTGTTGGGAGGAAGGGGAGGGAAGGAGGACATGGGTGGGGAGAATCAAGGATTCTATTTATCTATTTTGATGGTATTGGTGCCTGTCTACTTGTTTTGTTCTGTTGTCTGTCTCCCCCTTCTAGACTGTGAGCCCGTTGTTGGGTAGGGATTGTCTCTGTTGCCGAATTGTACTTTCCAAGCGCTTAGTACAGTGCTCTGCACTGTGCTCAAGAAATACGATTGAATGAATGGGAGAGCTGCTGAGTAGTGAATGAAGCTCATCGTGGGCAGGAAGTGTGTCATCCAACTCTGTTGTCTTGTACTGTCCCAAGTTCTTTGTAATAATAATAATAGTGATTGTATTTGTTAAGTGTTTACTATAGGCCAGGCACTGTACTAAGCGCTGGGGTGGATACAAGCAAATTGAGTTGGTCACAGTCCCTGTCTCACATGGGGCTCACAGACTCAATCCCCATTTTACAGATGAGGTAACTGAGGCACAGAGAAGGGACTTACCCAAGGTCTCATGGCAGACAAGTGACAGAGAGTGCTCTGCACACAGTAAGCACTTGAAAAATACCACTAATTGATAGATTGATTGACCCCAGAAGAATAAATGCTCTCAGCCCCAGGTCTGGCCTTCAGAGGTGGTGGAGATGGCTGCAGGGGACAAGGAGGAGGCATGGCTGATGAGGCTCTCCCAAGGAGTGAGCCATATTTATTCACTTATGCCTTGCTACAACAAAGGGCACACTTAGATATTTGGATTGGAAAAAGTGGGTTTTCCCATCCACGAAGCTATCTGCCAATCTCCTGCTTTCAGCATGGAAAATGGGGATGAGAAAAACCACCACGATTTCAGTGGGTCCATAAGAATAGGACAATTTGTACAGAGTGGCCTTCATAAAGCAAGACCCTCTCAGTGCTTCAGAGGTCGCTTTGCCATATGATGTACAAGGAACAGCACAAACTATTAAAGTATTTCACATCTCACAAAGCCATTTGACACAAGACCTCAAATTCACCTGCTCACAAACTTGGTATTTTGTTGTTGAAAAATAGCTCGCCTCCTGTGTGAAGAAAACCAATTTCTGGCCTGCTTATAATTAATGCTGGCTCCAGGAATGCAGGCCAGTGGCTAATCTGCAAGTCTGCCTGAAGTTTAGGTGTTTAGAATGAAAATACCATGGATCCCAGTAGGTTCTCTCTAGAGACTAGCTGGATGACTCAAAGGGAACCAAAGGCCTTGGGGAGACCAACCTGTACGATTCTCGTCAAAGAAGCTTGTTTCCTGAGAGACCAGCGATTTGAAGAGGCAGTTGCGAAGTCGAATGTTCAGTCTGGCAAATATGAGTGTAAAAATGCCACCCCGAATACCTGCGGCAAATGAGCTAATTGCAGATAAGAGACGTTATAGGAAATATCTAATCAAGCCAGCGCTTCATCACACCCGCACGCAGGGGAAGGGTGTTGGGGGTCCGGTTCAGAGCTGGGCATATTACAGACCAAGGGGTGGGGTTCCAAGCTCTAATTGTGAACAGGACCCAAAACAGGCTGCCTGTTTTTCGGGCTGGGGAAGAAAGGTTGCTGAAACAGGGCCGAAAAAGCTCCTCTGTTAATCTCCTGGCTAGGGGTTTACTAAATGTGTGTAGGGATCAATTTGAAGTGGCCATCACTTCACTGAAAGCATTTGAAAACGGGTCCGCCCATGAGGGAGGGAGCAGTACCAAGCTCAGGAGGATAAATAGTGGGGATGGGGCAGCTAAATATCCTGGAGGGACTCAAGAATACCATCCTGCCTAGGCCTGGCCCTGACTTAGAACCAAAGGATCTGAGAACTCTTAGAGCCAGGCTTACTTGAAGCCACAGAGAACCCCTGGCTTGGACACGCCACACAGAGTACTGGTCTCGATAATGCCAGCAAGGGAAGGATTTAGAGAAAAAGTGGCCCCCTTGGGAAGTCCCTAACCAATAGCAAAACAAAATGGAAGCCAGGAGGAAGTCCCGCCTCCTCCCAGCCAAATGGAAATCGTTCACAGGTCAGCCCACACTCGCGCCTAAAAAGCCAAGGCTAAACTGGATTTCTGTGACAACCGATTTAGAGAAGAGTCAAAAGGTCCCAGAGGGCCCCTTGGCACCTTAGCGTGCCATTTCCTGCTGGATCATTTTAAAGGGCGCTACCCTGAAAATGCAACCAGGAACCTTTCCCAGGAGGCAAGTAACCCACCAACTACCTGCCGATGGCGAGGAGGCACATGATGATCACCGCCGTGGAGAACTGGTCCATGCTCTGCTGGATGACGATCCCGTCGATAGCCCGGCCAGTGTAGTACGGGAGGAATGTCTCTCCTGCCAGGACAGTGAACAGGGACTGATGACTCTCTCCCCAGTGTTTAGTACAGTGTTCTACACACAGTAAGCACTCAGTAAATACCACTGATGTATTGAGTGAGCACAGCCCTGGTCACATCCAGGGTGGGCCTTGCTAAGGGGGTGGCAGGGGCTAGAGCTGGAGGGGAAGTATACTGCGTCTGAGGGTTTGGTAAACCAAATGTGAAGAGGACAGAGGGCAGGATCGGATGAAGAAGGACTGAGGGAAGCATAGGAAGTAGTTGTTCCAGTATTGAGAGGTTTCAGACTATCTGCCAAGGAATAAAAATAATAATAATAATTGTGGTATTTGTTAAGCACTTACTCTGTGTCAAGAACTGTACTAAGCACTGAGGTAGAAATAAGATCATCAGGTCCCACATGGGGCTCACAATCTAAGTAGGAGGGAGAAGAGCTACTGAATCCCCTCTTTGCAGATGAGGGAACTGAGGAGCAGACAAGAAAAGTAACTTGCCCAAGGTCATGCAGCAGATCAGTGGCAGAGCCGGGATTAGAACCCAAATCCTCTGACTCCCTGGCCCATGCTCTTCCTATTAGGCCACGCTGCTTCTCAAGCATCCGTTAATCCTGTTAGTCTTCTCCTCCATCTCCTCCTCCAGCCCAAGATAGAAATCACCATTCTGACTGGGAATCAGAAGTGGTAGGAGTGGGAAGATGGCACAGGAAAGGTGGTTAGACTATACGAATAGGCAGGCCTGGGAGATTTGGGCTGGAAATCCTAGAGCCCTGCCCAACCTGGCTCAGGACCAGGGAGCATGGCACCTGTTCACAGCTTGACATGTTCTTCCTAACTGGGCTCAATCTGACTGCCAGATGGGGAGGGGGCCAAGGGGCAGGTCGCCCCAGTGCTGCTGCAATACGTAGTCCCAGCCGGGGACCACTGACTTCCTTGGATGTGCACGGCTGTCGCTCCATTGTCCATGCAGGGGTTCTGCCTCATCAGCAGTGGGCCCCCAGTGCTGAGAGGGATTTAGGGTAGTATCTGGATTTGGGACACCTTTCCATTGACTCAGGCCCAGGTAAGATCTACCATCCTGCCACCCCCCGGGGCTCCCAACCCCTAACCCAGAGACCCGATAGAGAACCTCCCCGCAAGCAACTCCTCCCAGCTATAGGTGGGGGTTCACCCAGCACCCCATCCCGCCCCACTCACCAAGCGCGGCGACCACGAGGAAGAACGCGGCCACCACCAAGAAGGCCGCGTCAGGCTTGGTGTAGGACAGCAGTTTCTGGAGCGTGGCACCCGAGGCCTCTTCCGGCTTCTCCCGCCCCTCGGTGGGATAGCGGTTCCCGCAGGGGCCCTGCTCTCCTGCCGCCGCCGCCCCCGGCTCTAAGGCCTCCCGGACCGGCTGCACCGTGGACAGTAGCCACCACAGGAGGAAGGTGGCCCCGAGGGAGGCGTAGGTCCACACGAAGAGACCCCAGAACCAGGGGTCCTGGATGGGCTTGCGCACTTCAGAGAAGAGAAGGAGCTTCACCATGGCGTAGATGCCCACAAACAGGCACACCAGGGTGATGAAGGTCCACGAAGCCTTCAGGCGACGGGGCCCGAAGGCACTGTTCCTGGCCACCCCGATGGTGGCCCCCAGCAGGAGGCAGCTCCGGTAGAGACAGGCAGCCCATAAGTCCAAAACCGAGTTGAAGACGTTGAAGTCCCTCAGGTCCTGCAGGACCCCCCGGTCCCGGTGGCTGAAGGCATACAGCAGGGTGGTGACGCTCACGTCCAGGCTCATGAAGGCGCCGGTCACAGCCACGGCCTTCCAGGCCCTCATTCTGCCCGGAGCAGGGGGTGTTGGCAGTGGCGGTGGTGGCGGCGGCCCAGGGCTTTGGGGGAAGGCAGAACGAGACCTCTAGTTCAGAGCCGACAGTTCCGACATCCTGGTTGTTCCTGAAAGGGCCGGAATCCAAGGAGAGAGGCCGGGGGTTACCAGAGGAGGCTTTGAGATGGAGGGGAAACGTTTCCCGTTGTCCTAAATGTCTCCCCGTGATTTCTACCCCTAGTCCGCCATAGCTTTGGGCCTAAGCAGTCTTGTTTTCTCTGGACTTGCCAGGGTAGGATGGGGGGGAACCAAGCCAGGATCTCCTGCTAGTTTCCCAGAGGCCTCTCTAGCCCTGGAGTGCTCCCGTTGCTATGATACTGTGACAGTGACCAGTCTCCTCTCTCATTTACCCTGCTGGGGAAGTGGAGGAGACTGCCAAGCACTTAACACGGCTGAAAGTCTTCAGAAACACCTCATCTGTCACCCCACTTTGGGCTAAGCACACTCAATACTCTAAGTAAAAAAACTCTGCTGTCTCATTTCATGGGACCCATCCTCCCCCTTCCCCCCACCCTCGTTGGTTTCCATAGTAACACTCAAAGCCAATATGCATGGAATCAGGGAGCCTGTCCTGTACCAGTCAAGGGGGCCCAGCTAGCAGTAGTGAACTTTTGGGCATCGTACTTCCCTTACTCTCAGGTTTTTCCACTTCTGAAAATTGCTAAGTACCTTGGGGCTGTCTCACGTCCCAAAACAAGAACCACCCTATCGACTCCTGAAAAGGGCCCAGGAGCCGGACACTCTGAGAAGGAGGCCGGGGCCAAAGACCCTACGGGCTGGGGTGCCGGCTGTGTGAACTCCCTGGCTAGGCTGAAGCCAGCCATCACAGTGAATGCAGTAAGTAATCACTGAGTTGTGGTTTCTCCCTGCCTAGTTTTAGTCTTTTCAGTGAGAAAGCCCAGGTATAGGAGGGGTACTTTCTAGCTCCGGAGTCTGGGACCTGCAAAATGAGGAGAAGAATGTGCCTGGCCAGGGTTAGGTGTGACTTCCTGTAAAATGAAGAGAAGCAAAAGGAGCTGTAATGAATTCTTCCCTGATAAGACTTTGCTCTCTTCAATTCAGCTCCCTAATTACAGAAATAATTTTCTCCCCCCTCCCCAAATTCCCTAGGGTATTCAACAAGGTGAAATGTGTTTGAGTGGAAAGGGCACAGAACTGGGAGTCAGGAGATCTGGGTTCTAGCCCTGGCTCCGTCACCTGCCTGCTGTGTGACCTTGAGCAAGTCACTTAACTTCTCTAGGCCTCCGTTTCCTCATCTGTACCTGGATAAAATGTGTTCTCCCCTTCAGACTGAGCCCTCTATGAGGCAGACTGGGTCCTATCTGATCATCTTGTATCTCCCCCAGTGCTTGGCACATAGTAAGCACTTGATAGATGCCATTTTACAAAACACAACAGAAACCCAGCAGTAGGGTCATGGAAACTGAGTGGCTCGATTAATCAATCAATTATATGTATTGACTGCTTTTTGATGGGCTGTGGGACCAGGACTAGTAGTAATAGTATTTATTAAGTGCCTTCTGAATACAAAACAAAGGACTAAGCACTAGGAAAAAAAATACAGGGGTGAAAATTAGAGCTGGCTTCCAGTCCCCAAAGGGATTTAGAAGCAACATAGCTTAGTGGAGACAGCATGGGCCTGGGAGTCAGAAGGACCTGGGTTGTAATCCCAACTCTGTCACATGTCTTCTACGTGACCTTGGGCAAGTCCCTCTGTGCCTCAATTACCTCATCCATAAAACAGGAATAATAGTGTGAGCCTAATGTGGGACAGGGACTGTGTCAAACTTGATTAACCTGTATCTACCTCAGCACTTAGAACAGTGCTTGGCACAGAGTAAGTGCTTAACAAGTACCACCCTTATTATTATCATTATTTAGAATATAGGCCAAGAAGGGGCTGGTGACAGACCCCTAGGGAAAGATGAATCAGCAAAAGCATAAGAGCCAAGGACAAGGATTCAGTCAATCATATTGAATGCGTGCTTACTGTGTGCAAGGCACTGTACTAAGCACTTGAAGGATAAAGGCAGTAGAGGATGGAGGCTAGAGGGGCAGAGTTTCAGGCTCTAGCTCAGAGCCCAGCCGTGGCAACAGTTCCATGCGGTGACCTTCCCAATGCTCTCAAAGTGAGCAAGGAGCACATCTCCTCCTGGAGGAGAGCACCCACGCAAAGCCCGACAGGTACAATGACCAATCGTCTGCTTTGGGATCCCAAAATCCAGGCTTTAGTTGACCTCTTCCCTGTCCAGAACAGGTATGGCACAGGATGTCTTTATGTGTTTTTAAATTAAGAGCTCAACCTCCCTCTGCTTCAGTCCCTGCCCCTGAGCTGAAGCAAATGGGGAGGGGTCAGAGGTTATGGGGAAAGGGGAGTCACCCACTTTACAGTGAACTGTACTAAGCTGGTCTTTCTTCTGTCCAGGACTGGATGCTTTTTGGCCCACTTAAAACGCATTCAGCGCCCAGCCTCCCTCGGCCACGGCCCCTGCCACCGAGTTCCACGGCGGGGTCGTCGTCACAGAGTTTAGGCGGCCCAGGAAATGCAACCCCTCTGGACCAAATGAGAGGGACTGGGGGTCCCCACCAGGAGAAAGAAATGTTCTAGAGTCATGTGAAATTGCCATCCTTCCACAAAATAGTTCGGGTGACATCATCGCACTACGTGGCGTGCCCAGAGTCACGTGATGACATGCGCTTCTTTGACTGGTGTGGGCAGGGAGTGTGTGTGTTTGTTGATGTATTGTACTCTCCCAAGCGTTTAGTAGAGTGCTTTGCACATGGTAAGCACTCAATAAATATGACTGAATGAATGGTGAGACCGAGAGGGCAGGAGTCAGGGAGAGCTGCAGACCGCTCAGTGCTTTGGGGAGGGAGAAGAGAAGAGGGAAGGGGGTGATTTGGATCTGGATTTGGATCTGTTCCCAAACTGTACATTCCAAGCCCTCAGTACGGTGCTCTGCACATAGTAAGTGCCCAATAGTTACTATTGAATGTGAATATGTGAATGTGATCCCCTACATCCCCATCCAAAATGCCCATGGCCCTTCCCTTTTTTCCTCTCCCTCCCCAAAGGACAGACTTTTAGAAGAGCAGCCAACAGGAAGCTGCCAGGTGTCTGCAGGAGCTATCTGAGTCAGCAACTCTGGGTTCTCAGGGTCTCTGCTGGAGCCAGGCCTGCAGCCTGGGCCCCAGGTCAGGGAAAGGTGGGATGAAAGGCAGAGGTAATAATAGGCTGGTGAAGAACCTGCCCCTCCTCCTCTGGCCCAGGGGAAGCAGCAACCACAGGCTGGGAGCCTCCCGCCCTCAGCCAGAAAGAGCTGCTGCAATGCAGAATCCACGGTGAGTGAGTGAGTGCAGGGAAACCCAGATTTGAGAGACACCCACCTGCTCTGTTCCTAACCCCACCCACGCTAGGCTCTGCTGTATCCTGAAGAGAAAAAGAACCCCACCCCAGCTGATGCTCTGCCCCAGAAATGGGACTGGGGCTGGCAAAAAGATCCTACATGGGCTCCGGAGAGGGGATTCACTGCGAACCCACCTGAAAGGTGAGGGGGAGGGTATAGAGAGAGCATGGAGAGGGCACAGATATCCGAATACTCACCGGCCTAAGCTCAAGTGCCCGTGAGTGAGCTTTCTCTCCACTGCTCCCCATCTCAAGTTCTCAGTCCTACTGGGCGGGCTCCCAAGTCTCATTTCTCCCATTACCCAGCTTACTCCATCCTCTATCCTGAATTCTCCAAGCTGGAATATGGCTGAGAGATCGAGTTTCAAAACATCAAAGAGAACCGAAAGAATTTCACCCGCCATCATTCCGGCCGCACTCTCTAAACTGAATGAAATGACCGTTTTTCTGATCGACAGATCCAGAAGAAACATGCTTCAAAGGACTTTGGAGCAAGAGCGGGGTTTGGAAGGAAAAGGGGGGAACGGGCAACTCGGGGAGTTAAAATTATCAGCCAAAATTGGTACTTTAAAAGAAAAAAGGATCTTGGACTAGCAAAGAGAATCCCTATGGCGCCAGTGATTTCCTCCCACCACGTACACACACCAGAGAAAATATCCCAAGTGTTCTTCTGACACACAGTTCACTGGTTTGAAATATTTAGTGATCACAGACACCTTGGGTAAGAATGCCAAAACCTGGCCCAAAGGATGGCACTCGTCAGAGCAAGTACCTAGAGGCGCTCAGCGTCTCTCCCCATCCAGAGATGAGGGCGGAAGGAGAGATGGTAAATACCACCTACCTCCAAATGGGCTTCTGGCTCCTCCTAGAGCTATGACCTACAGCAGCATGAGACACAAAGTTTACCATCCTCCATACACATTCGTTCAATCAAATTTATTGAGCGCTGACTGTGTGCACTGTATTAAGCACTCATCCCCTGCTTCCTGGCTATTCTTAATCAAAGGATCAATCCATGGTATTTGTTGAGGGCACACGGTATGCAGACCACTGTACTAAACGCAAGGGAGAGTACACTACAATATGGTGAGACCATACAATCCCTGCCTACAGGGAGCTTAAAGGCTAGAGTAGTCGAGAAGCAGCATGGCTTAGTGGAAAGAGGCTTGGGAGTCACGGGTTGAGGGTTCTAAGCCCGGCTCCACCACTTGGTTGCTGTGTGACCTTGGGCAAGCCACTTCACTTCTCTGGGCCTGTTACCTTACCTGTCAAATGGGGATTAAGACTGTGAGCTCCACATGGGACAACTTGATTACCCTGTATAATAATAATAATAATGTTGGTATTTGTTAAGTGCTTACTATGTGCAGAGCACTGTCCTAAGCGCTGGGGGAGATACAGGGTCACCAGGTTGTCCTACGTGGGGCTCACAGTCTTCATCCCCATTTTCCAGATGAGGTACCTGAGGCCCAGAGGAAGTGAAGTGACTTGCCCAGTCACACAGCTGACAAGTGTCAGAGCCGGGATCTACCCCCAGCTCTTAAAACAGTGCTTGGCACATAGTAAGCGCTTAACAAATACCATAAGTATCATTATTATTATTAGTCTTCTCAGGGAGAAGCAGCGTGGCCTCATGGAAAAAGCATGGATCTTGGTCTCAGAGGAGCTGGGATCTGCCACTTGTCTGTTGTCTGACCTTGGGCAACTCATTTCGTTTCTCTATGCCTCAGTTACTCATTCGTAAAATGGGAATTAAGACTGTGAGCCCCATGTGGAACTTGGACTATGTCTGACCTGATTAGCTTGTATCTACCCCAGCGCTTAGTACAGTGCCTGGCACATAGAAAGTTCTTGACAGACCTTTTTTTTTTTTTTAAAGGGAGGGATCTTGGAGTCAGGTATATTATCCCACTCCCAAGCAGCAGCTGGACCGAACTAGCTCTACTTTGTCATTCATACACAGTTCACACACCCCCCTCCTCAAGGGGCAAGGGAAAGGCAGAAATAGGGTCAACTTATCTCAGAAAAAAACTAGGAAAGATCCAAGAGTCCTGAAAGGCTGAGCAGCCCTAAGCAGCCTACTCAGGCCCCAAAGTCTTCAAGTGTCCCTTCTTCCAAATCTCTGTTCCAGGCTCTTCCTTCCTAGGAAAGAGTCTGGAAAGCTTGATCAATGACAACCCATCTTCACCCCATTCAGTCATTCATTCATTCAATCGTATTTATTGAGCGCTTACTGTGTGCAAAGCACTGTACTAAGCGCTTGGGAGAGCATAACAATAAACTGACACAGTCTTATAGTCTAGAGCGGGAGACGGACATTAATATAAATAAAGGAATTACAGATATGTACATAAGTGCAGTGGGGTTCCTTCTGCAGGGAGACCTGGCACAGAAACTCTAGTCTGGCCTCACATGGCCACCCCATCTTACTTGGCTCTTCTCCTTCCTCTCACTTTGGCTTGGATTAGGTCCCTGTCCTTCAAGAGCCTCAGTTTTCTCCACCTACTCATTGCATACCCACCCTGTGAGCCCACATCCTAGAGCTGTGATAAGGCCAGCAGAGATAACACCAAATGTCGGCTGAGTTTTCTGGAAGAAACGGAAGCAGGGGGACAAGTCAGAATTATGGTCAGTGAAGTTTCACGTTGCCCCTTCCCAACCGTCCCCAACTTAGTGGGGGGGTGGGGTGTCCTCCAATTTAGGGTGAAAAAAGCACAGCCACGGCCAATTTCCTCCCTCCACTACCAAGCTGGGGAGCTGCAACCCGTGGGCAAGGTGTACGGTTTCTCTCAGGCACAACATAGAAATCTAAAGCCAGAAGAGGCCTTTAGAGGTGACATTTCCAGGCAGGGGGTCCCCAAAACTACCAAGGTCAGATTTTTAATGCAGCCTCTCCTGGAGGCAGGGAAATGAAGAGATTGACTTCCTAGCAGATCTGGAGTCCCTGCTCTTGATCTCCTTTTTGATGGAGGTGCCCATCTTAGCCCAACCTGCACTGATGGCCCGGGCTGACTGAGGGGAATATGTTGTCTTGAGTGAGGTGGCCTGCCTAAGGAAGCACACCGCTCGCCCTTTCATGGGACAGAGAGGCAGCAGGCTGGCCTCCTGCCTAATGTAATGTTATCAGGGGGCCCTGAGCCAACTAGTATCAGTTCCGAATCTCCCTTACGCCTCGACCATCAGAAGGGAGGGCTTGGAGCCCTCACCAGAGGACATCATCTCTAGGTGACCCTGGATAGCATGGCCAGAATGTCAGGGAAGCTAATGCCCTCTGCATATGGTTTGTTCCTTTTCTCCCCTTTTTTATGGTATTTGTTAAGTACTGTTCTAAGCTCTGGGGTACATGCAAGCTATTCACAGTCTCTGCCCCAAATAGGGCTCATAATCTTAATCTCCATTTCACAGATGAGGTAACTGAGGCTCAGAGAAGTAAAGTGACTTGTCCGAGGTCACACAACAGACCAGTAGCAAAGCCGGGATTAGAACCCAGGGCTTCCTGACTCCCATGCCTGTGCTGTATCCACTAGACCACTCTGCTTCTCCCTCTGGGCAAATGATCAGAATATATTCCTAGCCCAGTCAAACCCAAAAGGGAGAAGACCTTTCTTCCCCCCCCCCCCCCCAGGTAATAGTTTGAGGGCTCAGGAGAGGTCTTGGGCTGTGGTTGGGCATTGGGAGGGGGAGTGGTTAGGTCACACAGGTGTCGGATTCAGTCAAGATCACCCCAGCAAGAGCCTTTAAAAGGAATCCTAGCCAACAGAGTTGGGAGGGATATGGCCTCCTTTGCCCTCTACCCTCAAGGTACGTCTACAGGTCTGGATCTGCTTCCTCATTGGGAACTGTGGAGTCAAGGGTTAAAAAAAATGCAACATTAAACCGCCTGCTCAGCCCTCCTGGACCTGCAAAGGATGCTGCAGAGACAGCCTATCCCCTCCCCTTTCTCTTCTCCCTGCAGGCGGGGGGGGGGGGGGGGGGGGAGTATCTAAGAGGGATCAGGGAGCATAAACCGAGGAACCTAAGCAATATTTCAATTCTGAGGGGGTGACAAATTGAATCCTCCCCCTGGCAAAGCCGCAGCCAGGACCCCCGGGGTCAGGACATTAGAGAGGCCACAGGTTTCCTTTAGACTAGGCTTGGCTCAGTTCTGGGTGTTCACCCCAGGACCTCACTTCGAATAAGTGCCCAGGCCCACATCTCCAGGGCCCGGGGATGAGCTGGTCTGGAAACACGTGGGCCAAAAGAGCAAACAGAGCCACAGGGAGGTTGAGGGGGGCCGAGGTGGGCTCCCCACTCAGCACCCCTCTGTGGACCTCGGCTTAGACCCCCCTCTAGGAGGTCGGGTTTGGACCTCCCAATCCGGGCTGCATCCTCCTAAGGGATGGCGGGCGAGGGCGCTTGGGCATCCAGTTGCCACACTGTGTCCTGGCCCGTGGAATTCATTCAATCATGTTTACTGAGCGCTTCCTATGTGCAGAGCACTGTACTAAGCGCTTGGAATGGGCAATTGGGCAACAGATAGGGACCATCCCTGCCCAGTGACGATCTCACAGTCCAATCGGGGGAGATAGACAGCAGAGCAAAACAGTGTATATCTGTATGCCCCTCTAGACTCTAAATTCACTGTGAGCAGGGAACGTCTCTATCAACTCTTCATTCATTCAATCGTATTTATTGAGCGCTTACTGGGGGCAGAGCGCTGGACTAAGCGCTTGGAAGGGGCAATTGGGCAACAGAGAGAGCCCATCCCTGTCCAATGACGGGTTTACGGGCAAGGGGTGGGGGGAGGAAATGGCATCCTTGGAGTGCTGATTGGCCACCCCCCTGCCCCTTTCTAGCTGGAAACCCTGGTTTTTTAAGGGTCGGAGGAGCGGGGGCCAAGTGGAAACCTCACTTGGGCCGGCCTGGCATGGAGGGCAGCGGACTGGCACCTGCCCGGGATTGGGGGGGAGAAGGTTCCAGCCTGGGGGAGCTTGAGCATCCCTGCAGCCCCGGGGGAGAGGGAAGGTGCAGGTGTCCGGGCCCCGGGACGGCCCGCCCGGGTCCCTGGCCCGCCTTACCTGCTACCTGCCTCCAGGTGGGCCGGGGGTCCACGCTCGGCGCGGCTCATTTGAGACCGCCTGGGGGGCGGGGGGGGGAGGCACCCCCGCCTCTCCTCTCCTCTGCGAGGCGCTGCGCCAAGCCGCGCCGGGCCAAAGGGCGATGCAGCGGGCGAGGGCCGGGAGCCGCCGGCCGACGCGCTGGCCGCGCCCCCTGCTGGCCGCGCCTCCCGCTGACCGCGCCCCCTCCGCGCGCCCCGGGCCCCGCCCCCTCCGCGCGCCGGCTCCGCCCCCCGCGCGCGCCCCTGCTCGCGACGCCCCCTCCGCGCGCCCGCCCCCCCCCCCCGCCGCGCGCCGGCTCCGCCCCCGCCGCGCGCCCGCCCCCCAGCGCGTGCCCCTGCTCGCACCGCCCCCTCCGCGCGCCCGCCCCCCCCCTCCCCCCCGCGCGCCCCTGCTCGCGCCGCCCCCTCCGCGCGCGCGCGCCGCCCGCCGCCCGGGCCTCATGAGGGAGGCGGCCTGAGAGAGGCCTCCTCGCCTCATGCCCGGCCCGCCTCCGCCCCGCGTCAGGCCGTGAACTGGACGGGGAGCTGCCGACTCCGCCGTTCCCGCCCCCTCCGGCCCGTCTTCGCCCACCCCGGGGCTCGGAGGAGACGGGACGGTCAGGCAGTCAGGCAGTCAATCAGTCAATCGATCAATCAGTCAGCCAATCAGTCGATCAGTCATTCAGGCAATCAGTCAGCCAATCAATCAATCAGTCAATGTCAGTCAATCAGTCGATCAATCAGTCGATCAGGCAGTCAGGCAGTTGATTAGTTATTCAATCAGTCAGCCAATCAGTCAGCCAGTCAGTCAGTCGATCAATCAGTCAATCACTCAATCAATCAATCAGTCGATCAGGCAGTCAGGCAGTTGATTGATCAGTCAATCAATCAGTCAGTCAATCAATGTCAGCCAATCAGTCAATCAATCGTATTTACTGAGTGATGACTGTGTGCAGAGCACTGGGCTTAGGTGGCAGATGACTGGTGATGTGTATATATCTATGATTCTAATAATAATAATGTTGGTATTTGCTAAGCGCTTACTATGTGCCAAGCACTGTTCTATGCACTGGGGTAGATATAGGGTAATCAGGGGGTCCCATGTGAGGCTCACAGTCTTAATCCCCATTTTACAGATGAGGTCTGTAAGAAGTTAAGTGACTTGCCCAAAGTCACACAGCTGACAGGTGGCAGAGCCGGCATTAGAACCCATGACCTCTGACTCCTAAGCCCGGGTCCTTTCCACTGAGCCACGCTGCTTCTATTTATAATGTTGGTATTTGTTGAGTGCTTACTATGTGCAGAGCACTGTTCTAAGTGTTGGGGTAGATACAATTTATCTTGATAATATTTACACCAGACTACTTGTTTTTTGTTCTGTTTTGTTGTCTGTCTCCCCTGTTTAGACCGTGAGCCTGTTGTTGGACAGGGATGGTCTCTATCTGTTGCCCAATTGTAGCTTCCAAGCACTTAGTCCAGTGTTCTGCACATAGTAAGCGCTCAATAAATACGATTGAATGAATGAATGACACAAGAACCATCAAGGCCCCGACTTGAGGGGACCGCAGATCCATTCTCAGCCATTTGGCATGGGATTTGTCAGCCGGCAGATTTGAAACTGGCCATCTCCAAGGAGGGAGGACTATGTTCCTCTTGCAAGGAGATAGAAATATTACGTGCCAAGCGGCTGAAGCCCAGGCTGGCAGTGTCAGCAGGTCTGTTTCGGATCCAAAAAGAGCTCAGCCTTCAGGATAGTTCCCCACAGAACTGTGGCTGTCGCATTCTTGGGGACCCCTAGGAATAATAATAATAATAATAATAGTCTTTTTAAGCACTTACTATGTGCCAAGCACTGTTCTAAGCACTGGGGTAGATACGAGTTAACCAGGATGGACACAGTTCCTGCCCCACATGGGGCTAGCACTCCTAATCCCCATTTTACAGACGAGGTAACTGAGGTCCAGAGAAGTGAAGTGACTTGCCCAAGATCACAGAGCAGACATGTGATGGAGTGAGGATTAGAACCCAGAACCTTCTGACTCCCCAGCCCCTGCTCCTTCCACTAAGTCATACTGCTTCTCTAAGCATAAAGCAAATTGCGATGCTGCATGGTATTTGGAAAGGTCTTTCAGCTGATTTTATTTTTCTAATTTAATGAGGCTGGGAATAGTCTTGATTGGTGCCTCACCTTTCAGCTGTTTCTATGAGAATGACTACTTTTCTCCTCTTTCAGTTCTCCCTTCTAACTTGGACTGTGAGCCCCATGTGGGATGGGGACTATGTCTGGCCAGATTATCTTGTTTCTCCTTCAGGGTTTGGCACACAGTAAGCAGTTAATAATAATAATGGTATTTGTTAAGCTCTTGCTATATGCCAAGCACTGTTCTAAGTGCGAGGGAAGATAGAAGGTTATCAGGTTGTCCCATGAGGGGCTTTCAGTCTTCATCCCCCTGACTGAGCCTTTATTTCCTCTTCTGCATCACCCTTGCCCTTGTCTGCTCCCTTTATTCATCCCTCCCTCAGTCTCTCCTCTAGTCTGTAGATTTGTTGTGGTCAGGGAACAACTGTTTTTGTTATATTGTACTCTCCCAAGGGCTTAGTGCAGTGTTCTGCTCAATAAATACAATTTACTGAACAAAAACTCCTCATTGTTGGCTTCAAAGTTCTCCTTCACCTTGCCCTTTTCTTACCTCACCGCCCTCCTCTCTTTCTCCATCCCAGCCCACAGACTCCGCTCCTCTGGTGCTAATCTTCTCACTGGGCCTGGATCTCGCCTGTCCCATCGTCGACCCCTGGCCCATGTCCTATCCCTGTCCTGGAATGCCTTCCCTCCTCAAATCTGCCAAACAATCACTCTTCCCCATATCTCATCAGTAAAATGGGAATTAAGATTGTGAGCCCCCGTTTAGACTGTGAGCCCGTTGTTGGGCAGGGACTGTCTCTGTTGCCGAATGGTACATTCCAAGCACTTAGTACAGTGCTTTGCACAGAGTAAGTGCTCAATAAATACTATTGAATGAATGAATGAATGACCATTGGGAAAGAGCCCCTGACAGCGGGGGCCGAAGAGCCCGACCCGCCGGCCACCCGTCAGTCAGTCAGTGGTGTTCACTCAACGCCTCCCATTCATTCACTTATTGAGTGCTTACTATGTGCAGAGCACTGTACTAAGTGCTTGGAATCTACAGTTTGGCAAAAAATAGAGACAATCCCTGCCCAATGACGGGCTCTGCTCTCCTAAGCGCTGGGGAAAGTATGGGAATAATAATTACTATTATGATGGGATTTGTTAAGCGCTTACCTATGTGTCAGGCACTGTAGAGAAGCAGTGTGGTTCAGTGACAAGAGCCCGGGCTTGGGAGTCAGAGGTCATGGGTTCTAATCCCAGGTCCACCACTTGTCTGCTGTGTGACCTTGCGCAAGTCACTTTAACTTCTCTGTGCCTCAGTTCCCTCATCTGTAAAATGGGGATAAAGACTATGAGCCCCACATGGGACAACCTGATTACCTGTATCACCCCCAGTGCTGAGAAAAGTGCCTGGCATATAGTAAGAGCTTAACTAATGCCACTATTATCATTATTATTATTACTAAATGCTGGGGTGGATATAAGCAAATCGGGTTGGACACAGTCCCTGTGTTGGACACAGTCCCTGTCCCACATGGGGCTCACAGTCTCAGTCCCCATTTTCCAGATGAGGTCACTGAGGCCCAGAAAAGTGAAGTGACTTGCCCAAGGTCACACAGAAGACAAGAGGCGGAGTGGGGATTAGAACCCATGACCTCTGACTCCCGGGCCCATGCTCTATCCATTACACCATACTTCTTCTCTAAAGAGTTGGTCGCCAGGATCCCTCCCGTAAGACAGTTACAGTCTAGTGGAGGACACGGGCATGAAAAAGAAGCAGCATGGCATAGCGGATAGAGCACGGGCCTGGGAGTCAGAAGGTCATGGGTTCTAATCCCGGCTCCACCACTATTCGGTTGTGTGACTTTGGGCAAGTCACTTAACTTCTCCTGGCCACAGTTACCTCATCTGTAAAACAGAGATTAAGACTGTGAGCCCCACATGGGACAACCTGATTACTCTGTATCTACCCCAGCACTTAGAGCAGTGCGTGACACATAGTAAGCGCTTAACAAATACCACAATTATTTCTTTTAGACTGTGAGCCCGTTGTTGGGCAGGGATTGCCTCAATCTGTTGCTGAATGGTACATTCCAAGCGCTTAGTAGAGTGCTCTGCACACAGTAAGCACTCAATAAGTACAATTGAATGAATGAATGAGTAGAGTGTGTCAAGCGATAGGGTTAAGTGGCTAAGTACATAGAGCATAAATATGCAGTTGACGCAAAAGTGCTTA
This sequence comes from Ornithorhynchus anatinus, assembly GCF_004115215.2. Classification (NCBI taxonomy): domain Eukaryota; kingdom Metazoa; phylum Chordata; class Mammalia; order Monotremata; family Ornithorhynchidae; genus Ornithorhynchus; species Ornithorhynchus anatinus. The sequence goes on along the minus strand of NC_041729.1, from coordinate 17,304,175 downwards.
GTTGGAAGTCGGCAGAATGAAACCAAGGGAGAAGACTGTCAACTCGTGCTGGGCAGGGATAATGATAATAATAATAATTCTGGTATTTTTTAAGCTCTTACTATGTGCCAGCCAAGCAAATTGGATTGGCCACAGTCCCTGTCCCATGTGGGGCTCACATTCTCAATCCCCATTTTCCAGTTGAGGTAAAAGAGTCACAGAGGAAGTGAAATGACTTGCCCAAGGTCACACAGCAGACAAGTGGAGGAGCTGAATTTGAACCCAGGTCCTTGACTCCCAGGTCCACGCTCTATCCCCTACACTGTGCTGCTTCTGTACACCCTAATACAAGCTAATTAGGTTGGACAGAGTCCCTGTCCCACTTGGGACCCACAGTCTTAATTCCCATTTTCCAGTTGAGGTGACAGAGGCCCAGAGAAATTAAGTGCCCAAGGTCGCATCGCACAGCAAACAAGTGGCAGAGGTGGAATTAGAACCCAGATCCTCTGACTCCCGGACTGGGGCTCTTTCCATCAGGCCATGCTTCCTTCCTTCATTCATTCAATCGTATTTATTGAGCGCTTACTATGTGCAGAGCACTAGAGAAGCAGCGTAGCTTAGTGGAAAGAGCCCGAGCTTGGGAGTCAGAGGTCATGGGTTCGAATGCCGGCTCCACCACTTGGCAGCTGTGTGACTGTGGGCAAGTCACTTCACTTCTCTGGGCCTCAGTGACCTCATCTGTAAAATGGGGATGAAGACTCTGAGCCTCACGTGGGACAACCTGATTACCCTTTATCTACCCCAGTGCTTCGAACAGTGCTCTGCACATAGTAAGCGTTTAACGAATACCAACATGATTATTACTATAAGCACTGTACTAAGCGCTTGGAATGTCAATTGGGCAACAGCTAGCGACCATCGCTGCCCAACAACGGGCTCACAGTCTTAAAGGGGGAGACAGCAAAACAAGTCTGGCGTCCATATCGTCAAGATAAATAGAATCCTAGATATAGACGCATCATTAACAAAATCAATAGAGGAATAAATAATATAGACAAATAAGCACAAGTGCTGTGGGGAAGAGCAGAGGGAGGGCTCAGCCTGGGAAGGCCTCTTGGAGGAGGTGAGCTCTCAGCTGGGCTTTGAGGAGGGGACGAGAGGAGTCAGAAGTCGTGGGTTCTAATCCCGACTCCGCCACTTGTCAAGGAGGGTGACTTTGGGCAAGTCACTGCAGTTCTCTGGGCCTCAGTGACCTCATCTGTCAAATGGGGGTTGGCACCCTCATACTACGCTGACATTAGAGAAGCAGCTCAGTGGAAAGAGCCTGGGCTTGGAAATCAGAGGTCATGGGTTCGAATCTCCGCTCTGTCACTTAATAATAATGTTGGTATTTGTTGAGCACTTACTACGTGCAGAGCACTGTTCTAAGCGCTGGGGGAGACACAGGGGAATCAGGTTGTCCCACGTGGGGCTTACAGTGTTAATCCCCATTTTCCAGATGAGGTCACTGAGGCCCAGAGCAGCGAAGTGACTTGCCCACAGTCACCCAGCTGACAAGTGGCCGAGTCGGGATTCGAACCCATGACCTCTGACTCCAAAGCCCATGCTCTTTCCACTGAGCCACGCTGCTTCTCCTGTCAGCTGGGTGACCGTGGGCAAGTCACTTCACTTCTCTGGGCCTCAGTTCCCTCTTCTGTCAAATGGGGAATTGATTGTGAGCCTCACGTGGGACCACCTGATGACCCTGCGTCTCCCCCAGCGCTCAGAACAGGGCTCTGCACAGAGCCAGCGCTCAACAGATAGCAACATGATTATTATTAGGCTCCCTGCCCTAAGGGCCTCCTCACGACGCCCTGGTTGCCATGGAGCCGCGGGGGGGGGGGCGTGCGTGAGGGGGGCGTGCGCACGTACGTGCGTGCGTTTTTTTCCCGACATCCTCGGCGGCGGGAGGGCAGCCGTTGCTGCTGCCGTTGAGGTTGGGCCATGGCGGCGGCCCGGCCCCCGCGCTTCTTCCGCTGCTCCTGCTTCTGCAGCGAGAACCTCTTTCTGCCGCGTTACCGCCTGCACGTGCGCTTCCGCGGGGAGCAGCAGCTGCGCCGAGACTACGGCCCGGTAATAATAATAATCATGTTGGTATTTTTTTTAAGCGCTAACTAGGTGCAGAGCGCTGTTCTAAGCGCTGGGGGAGAGACAGGGCCATCAGGTGGTCCCACAGAGGCTCACAGTCTTCATCCCCATTTGACAGATGAGGTGACCGAGGCCCAGAGAAGTGAAGTGACTTGCCCACCGTCAAACAGCTGGCAGGTGGCAGAGCCAGGATTCGAACCCATGACCTCTGACTCCCAAGCCCGGGCTCTCTCCTCTGAATCAGGCTGCTTCAATAATATTCATATTGGTTAAGCACTTACTAGGTGCAGAGCAGTGTTCTAAGCGTTGGGGGAGATACAGGGCAATCAGGTTGTCCCATAGAGGTTCACAGTCTTCATCCCCATTTGACAGATGAGGTGACCGAGGCCCAGAGAAGTGAAGTGACTTGCCCACCGTCACACAGCTGACAGGTGGCAGAGCCAGGATTCGAACCCATGACCTCTGACTCCCAAGCCCGGGGCCTCTCCTCTGAACCATGCTGCTTCAGTAATGTTCATATTGGTTAAGGGCTTACTATGTGCAGACCACTGTTCTAAGCGCTGGGGGAGATACAAGGGAATCAGGTTGTCCCACAGAGGCTTACAGTCTTCATCCCCATTTGACAGATGAGGTGACCGAGGCCCAGAGAAGTGAAGTGACTTGCCCACCGTCAAACAGCTGGCAGGTGGCAGAGCCAGGGTTCGAACCCGTGACCTCTGACTCCCAAGCCCGGGCTCTCTCCTCTGAATCAGGCTGCTTCAATAATATTCATATTGGTTAAGCACTTACTAGGTGCAGAGCAGTGTTCTAAGCGCTGGGGGAGATACAGGGCAATCAGGTTGTCCCATAGAGGTTCACAGTCTTCATCCCCATTTGACAGATGAGGTGACCGAGGCACAGAGAAGTGAAGTGACTTGCCCACAGTCACACAGCTGACAGGTGGCAGAGCCAGAATTCGAACCCATGACCTCTGACTCCCAAGCCCAGGCTCTTGCCACTGAGCCACGCTGCTTGGCCCCCTCTCCCCCCCGGCAGGGTGGCAGCCACCACACTACATTTTCTGCCCATCGCCATCAGTCAGGCACATTTCATGAGCCCTTACAGTGCTGAGGCTGGGGAGAGGACAGTATCACATTCTTGCTGCCAATATTTAGGGGGTGCTTACTGGGTGCAGAGCCCCAGACAGCAGACGCTGCCCAAGACAGCAGCATTAATAATAATGATAATGTTGGTATTTTACAGACGAGGTCACTGACGCACATCGAAGTGAAGGAACTTGCCCAAAGTCACACAGCTGACAGGTGGCGGAGCCGGGATTAGAACCCATGACCTCTGACTCCTCAGCCCTTGCTCTTTCCACTGATCCACGCTGATTCTCTAATAATAATGTTGGTATTCATTAAGTGCTTACTATGTGCCCAGCCCTGTTCCAAGGGCTGGGAGGGTGATACGAGATGATCAGGTGGTCCAATGCGGGGCTCACAGACTTAATCCCCATTTCACAGGTGAGGTCACTGAGGCCCAGAGAACTGAAGTGACTTGTCCAAAGTCACATAGCTGACAGGTGGCGGAGCCGGGATTATAACCCATGACCTCTGACTCCTCAACCCATGCTCTTTCCACTGAGCCACGTTGCTTCTTTAATAATAATAATGTTGGTATTCGTTAAGTGCTTACTATGTGCCGAGCACTGCTCTAAGCGCTGGGGGGGAATACGAGATGATCAGGTTATCCCACATAGGGCTCACAGTCTTAATCCCCATTTAACAGATGGGGTAACTGAGGCACAGAGAAGTGAAGTGACTTGCCCCAAGTCACACAGCTGACAGGTGGCGGGGCTGGGATTAGAACCCATGACCTCTGACTCCTAAGCCCATGCTGTTTTCACCGAGCCACGCTGCTTCTGTACGCTCCCTGCCCAAAAGGAACTTATAGTCTAGAGGGAGAGGCAGAGAGTAAATATAAATAAATAATCACTGGTATATACTGAACACCGGCTGCGCCCAGAGCACTAAACTAAGCGCTCGGGAGAGTATAGGACATTGTTGTCAGGCGCGTTCCATGCCGACGGGCGCTTTCAGGTGAAATGCCCCAGCCTCGAAGCTATGAGTTTGTTATGGGCAGAGAACGTGTCTGCTAATTCTCTTGAATTATACTCTTCCAAGTGTTCAGTACAGTGCTGTGCTCTAATAAGTACTCAATAAATATCCTTGATTGACTTCCCTCTGCCTGCCAGGTAGCACCCCAGGGGGAAGCAAGTACCGTAATTATTATTATTAGGATGAGGGGCCGAAGGAGGCCCCCAAATAATACCTTTTTTATGGATACCGCTAATCAGGTGGACATAGTCCCTGTCCCATGTGAGCTAGTCTCAAGCCCCATTTTCCAGATGAGGTAACTGAGGCACATAATAATAACCCTGACATTTAAGTGCTTATTATGTGCCAAGCACTGTTCTAAGCACTGGGGTAGATATAATAGTAACAATGGCATTTGTTAAGCACTTACTGTGTGCCAAGCACTCTTCTAAGCATTGGGGGGGAATACAAGGTAATCAGATTGTCCCACATGGTGCCCACAGTTTTACTCCCCATTTTCCAGGTGAGGTAACTGAGGCACCCAGAAGGTGTCACTTGCCCAAAGTCACACAACTGACAAATGAAGTGACTTGCCCAGAGTGGTGGAGCTGAATTAGAACCCAGGTCCTTCTGACTCCCAGGCCCATGCTCTTTCCACTAAGCAATGCTGCTCCAGATTGTAAGCTGATTGTGGGGAGGGAGTGGGCCTCTTTATTATTGTACTGTATTCTCTCAAGTGCTTAGTACAGTGCTCTGTACACAGTAAGCACTCAATAAATACCATAATTATTAAATACGATCGACTGATTTCTTCCTTGAGTCCATGCAGTTACATCACTTGCGGCCCCCATCACATCCCCATGAAGTAGATATTAAAATAGGTGAGGCAACTGAGGCACAGAGAGATTAGGCTGATTTACCCAGGGTCACAAGGCAGGCAGAGCTTGGATTAAGAACAAGGTCTCATGGCTCTCAGGTCCACGCTCTTTCCACTAGGCCACACTGCCCCCGGAATTGCTCAGTCAGTCACTACTATTGATTGAAGGCCTACTGTGTGCTAAGCACTGTATAATAAAATTAGTAGACCTGATCCCTGCCCTGCCCTGCCCTCAAGGCGTTTACAGTCTAGTGGGAGAAACAGACCCTAAAGTCAATTACAGATAGGCCCAATCAATGGTATTTATTGAGTACTTACTATGTTTGGAGGTCTGAACTAAGCACTGGGGAAAGTACAATCTACAAGGCACTTACCAGCCCTGAGATGAAGATAAAGGGGCTGTGTACAAGAATTAGTCCTGATGTGACAATAATAATATCTGTTAAGCACTTACCATGGGTCAGGCAGGGAATAAACGCTGGGATGGATACAAGCAAATTGAGTTGGACAAAGTCTGTGGCCACCACGGGGCTCACGGTCTTAATCCCCACTTTACAGATGAGGCCCAGCGAAGTCAAGTAACCTGCCCCAGGTCACATAACAGACAAGTGCAGTAGCTGGGATTAGAACCCAGGCCCTTCCGACTCCCAAGCCAGTGCCCTCTCCACTAATAATAATAATGTTGGTATTTGTTAAGCGCTTACTATGTGCAGAGCACTGTTCTAAGCGCTGGGGTAGACATAGGCGAATCAGGTTGTCCCATGTGGGGCTCACAGTCTTTATCCCCATTTTACAGATGAGGGAACTGAGGCACGGAGAAGTTAAGTAACTTGCCCACAGTCACACAGCCTGACAAGTGGCAGAGCCGGGATTCGAACCCATGACCTCTGACTCCAAAGCCCAGGTTCTTTCCACTGAGCCATGCTACTAGGCCACACTGCTTGTCATCTGTCTTACTGATGGACATATAAGTATGAAGGTGGAATGGCAAGACCTCCTGGAGGAGATGTGCCTCCCTCCCTCCCTCCCTCAAATCCGACAGACGATTACTTCCCCCCTCCTCAGAGCTTTATTGAAAGCACATCTCTTCTAGGAGGCCTTCCTGACTAAGCCTCCCCTTTCCTCTTCTCCCACTCCCTTCTGCGTCGCCCTGACTTACTTCCCTTGCTCTTCCCCCTCCCAGCCCCACAGCACTTATGTACAAAGCAGCATGGCTCAGTGGAAAGAGCACGGGCTTTGGAGTCAGAGGTCATGGGTTCGAATCCCAGCTTTGCCACTTGTCAGCTGTGTGACTGTGGGCAAGTCACTTAACTTCTCTGTGCCTCAGTGACCTCATCTGTAAAATGGGGATTAACACTGTGAGCCCCACGTGGGACAATCTGATTCCCCTGTGTCTACCCCAGCGCTTAGAACAGTGCTCTGCACATAGTAAGCGCTTAACAAATACCAACATTATTATTATACCTGTAATGTATTTATATTAATATCTGTCTCCCACTCTACACTGTAAGCTTGTTGTGGGCAGGGAATGTGTATATTATTGTGGCGTAGTCTCCCAAGCGCTTAGTAGAGTGCTGTGCACGCAGTAAGCCCTCAAATTAAAATGAATGAATGTGACTTCTGAAGGGCTTTGAAAATGGGGAGAGCTGTGATCTGGCAAATTTGAAGTGAGAGGACGGGAGCAGGAGGGCAGCCATGGCAGAGGCAGGAACTGGGCACACTGGGTAGGCCAGATGGAGAGGAGTCAAGAGTAGCGACTGGGTGCGATGGGAGGAGAGAGCTGATGGAGTGCTTTAAAGCTAATCCTCAGGAGTTTCTGTCTCATGCTGTGATGATCGGGCAGCCATTGGAGTTTTATGAGGCGAGGGGAGGAGTGTGCAGAAGGATGTTTCAGAAAAATGATTCAGATAGTACAGTTGTGTGGATTGGAGGGGGCTCCTCAGAGATGGGGAGGGAGAGGAGCGATGTCAACTCTGATGGTAGAGGAGAAGATTTGGGAGGGAAGATGAGCTCAGGTCTGGATGTCTTACGTTTGAGGTATCCGTGGAATTGCCATGTAGAACTGCCCTGGAGGGAGAAGAAATGCAAAACTAGAGAATAGAGGTCAGGGCTAGCAAGGTGAATTTGAGAGTCATCTGAGACCCTCTAGGCTGTAAGCTTCTTGTGGGCAGGGAACATGTCTGCCAACACTGTTCTATTGTACTCTCCCAAGTGCTTAGTCTAGTGCTCACCACATAGTAAGCACTCAATAAGTACCACTGATTGAGAAGCAGTATGGCCTAGTGGAAAGAGCATGGGCCTGGGAGTCAGAGGACCCAAGTTCCAATCCTGCTCTTCCACTTACTTGCTGCGTGACCCTGGGCAAATCACTTCTCTTCTCTGTGCCTCAGTTCTCTCATCTGCCATTAATACGTGTTCTACCTCCTACTATGAGCCCAATATGGGACCTGATGATCTTGTATCTACCTCAGTGCTTGACACACAGTAAGCACTTAACAAAAATCGTAGTTATTTGCTATTATTACCAAGGGACCCAACCTCCCTCTCAGGAGAGATAGGGGAGACATTGTGGTTTAGGGAGAATCAGGCCTCAGCAGTGGCGAGGTGGAGCAGTGGCTGGGATGGGATGAAGTGGAGGTTTGCTTAGGATGGAATTGGAATCCCACTGGCCTCATTTAGATAGGATTTGGGTTGGGGGAATGGGGAGAGGGTCAGTTTGGAGGGACAGGGGCGATATGGGGCGGGGGTTTGGGGCACACAGAGGGAGGCGTCAGAGAGGTCACAGCTCCTAGTGAGCACAGCAGCCAGTCCCGGGAGAGCACCGATGAGCTCATTTCCGGGCCCAAGGGAGCCTCTGAGTGAGAGACAGGTTGGGAGGTGATGTCTCTCACAGCTCTAGCCGGCACGTGGATTTCCAGGCCGCCGAAAGGGGCCCAGAGGGTGGAGGGGGGAAGGGAGGTGGGTCCCATGGCCGGCCCCAGTCTCAGAGCTTAATCGTCTCTCCGTCCATCCCTCCCGCCCCACTCTCCTTCTGTTGCAGATCCTGAGGAGCCTTGGCTGCAGGAGCCCTGAGGACTTTCAGCAGGTTTTGATCGAGGTATCTTATCTCCCTGCTAGTCTTCCCTCCCTGGACATCACCTTCCAGGGTTCTCACGACCCTACACTTGGCAAAGTAGTAGTCGTAATAATGATAATAATCATGATGGTATTTATTATGCCCTTTCTACTTGCGGAGCTCCGTGCAGAACGCAGGGGTAGACACAAAGGCATCAGACCGGAGGCATTCTGGATGGTTAGATGAATGTCTAACTGAACGCTGGCAGCCCCCGCCATCCTCCCCGCTGCCGCCTCTCAGTGCCGGGCAGACTTGTGGTTCGGGGGAACTTGGCCAGCTGGCCGGCTGGCCACTAGAGAAGATGCCGGGCTCGCAGCCCAGGACCTCGGCACCATGTCAGACAGGAGAGGCGGGGCTGTGGCTGCTGGCGGCCAAAGAGACAGCAGGCGGCGGGGCCTGGGACGGGGCCCCCAAACCTCGGCCACCCTGGGGTGCCTCTGTTGGGACCGCCCCCTTTCTCCCGGGACATCCCCCGCCGGGAGCCCCCTACCAGGATCGCCCCTGCCGCATTCCACTGAGCGGCGGTAGGCGTTCAAGAAACACCATGGATTGATTCCAGCCAGCCCAGCGCGGGTAGACTCCCAGCCCCGAAATGAAAAGTCCACTGTGACAAGTCCAAAGTGCCCACTGGCCAAACTATCCTATTCCTCTTCTTGGATGAGAGCCTCTGGCCAGGGCACCCTACCTCTGCACCAGAATTTAGATGAGGAAGAAGAATAAAAGCAAGATCAGTTCTTTAAGAAAAAAGAGAACAGCGTGTGTCTGTCTCTCTTTCCCTCCCTCTCTCCCTCCCTCTCTCACCCCCGACCCTCTGTATTTCTCTTTCCCTCTCTCCCCCTCTACCCCCATTTCTCTCTCCCTCTCACCCCCCCCACCCTCTCTATTTTTGGAGAAGCAGTGTGGCTCAGTGGAAAGAGCCCGGGCTGGGGAGTCAGAGGTCATGGGTTCAAATGCCGGCTCTGCCGCTTGTCAGCTGTGTGACTTCGGGCAAGTCACTTATCTTCTCTATGCCTCAGCTACCTCATCTGTGAAATGGGCATTAAGACGGTGAGCCCCACGTGGGACCACCTGATCACCTTGCATCCTCCCCAGAAGTAGCATGGCTCAGTGGAAAGAGCCCGGGCTTGAGAGGCAGAGGTCACGGGTTCGAATCCCAGCTCTGCCACTTGTCAGCTATGTGACTGTGGGCAAGTCACTTCTCTTCTCTGGGCCTCAGTGACCTCATCTATAAAATGGGGATTAAGATTGTGAGCCTCACGGGGGACAACCTGATTACCCTGTATCTACCCCAGCGCTTAGAAGAGTGCTCTGCACATCGTAAGCGCTTAACAAATACCAACATTATTATTATTATTAGAACAGTGCTTTGCGCGTAGTAAGCGCTTAACAAATGCCGTCGTCATTATTATAATACGACAATAAACAGGCACATTCCTTGCCCGCAACGAGCTGACTGGAAGCTCACCGTGGGCAGGGTGCGTGTCTGTGGTGTCGTTTGCTCCCAAGCGCTTAGGACAGTGCTCTGCTCACAGTGAGCCCTCAAGAAATAGAATGTATTGAACGAAACGACCTGTCGTTCCCGAGAAGTGGTGTGTCAAGTGATGGCCACTAGGGGGCGCCTCCGGCCAGGCCAGCGCTCTTCCCAACTTGGATTCTCGCCTCTTTTCCCAGCTTTGCCCAAGGGGTGGTGGGATGGTGGGATGGTGGGCTGCCCGCAGGAGGGGGCAGAAGGGGCCGGGACGGGGAGGAGCTGGGTTCCCTGGAGGCCGGCCCTCCCTCCGCCCTTGGCCGCCGCACCAGAGAACGGGGAGGCCACCTGACCGGCGATCCCCTGGGGATCCAGTGATCCGGTTAGCTTGCCAAACGTGGAGCCGGCTCCTGCAGGACCGGGCCGAGTGGAAAGAACCCAAATTTAGCCCTCCTGTCACATGCGAACTGGGTCACACCAACTCATCTGGGCTAGATCTCTTGACGGTTGGGCCGAGGCCAGGGGAAGAGTCATGCGGGACCCGGGCTCCCTTACTCGGCAGCTGCCACCCTCCCGATTCAAGGGCGTCCGAGAAGAGACGGTGGGGGGGGGGCGGGGGGCGGGGGGCGGGCCCCATCCTAGTGGGCTGGTGGAGGTCTCCCTCAAGAGGGATGAACCGACAGGCAGTGAGGAGTGGGGTTCTCGTTGCAGGACCGGCCTCCGGCTGACTGGGTGGGGGTCTGGGGGAGTGGAAGCGAGAGCCCTGAGGAGTGTCTCGAGAGTGTCAGCCAAGAACAGAGACCAACAGCCACACTTTCAAGGACGCGGTGGACTTTTAAAGAGACTCAACAGATGTGCATATATACAGCAGACAAACTGTAGTTGGATCTGTGACCTTTGGGCATTTGATGTTTGCCCCACCCTCAGCCCCACAGCACTTGTGGGGGTATCTAAAAATTGTGTATTTGTGCCTCCCCCTCCAGACTGTAAGCTCACTGTGAGCAGAGAACCTGATTACCAACTCTGTTGTACTCTCCCAAGTGCTTAGTACAGTGTTCTGCACACAGTAAGCCTCAAGATAAATACCATTGATGATGATGACAAGCTAGCAGTCTGATGTCCTCCCTCTCCCTAAGTAAAGCAAGTACTAGATTGGCTTGCCTGAGAGGCTTGGGCACACCCAAAGAAGCCTGCCGTGAAGTACACTGGGAACATGCAATGAAGTACACAGTGGGGGGAAGACTAGGCCCTGGCTCCCAGGCTGGGAACCCAGGAACCCGGAAGCCAGCACTTTTCACCCAGATTTCCCCGAGCCCTTTAGATTACCCCATGGGCACCTCTCCCCACCCCTGTTTTGAATTTAACTGGGGACGAACCAACCCTTTGCCCCAGCCAAACCAAGGGCAACAGAGTGCCGGCTGGTGGGGTGAGCAGAAATAACAGTGCCCAGTTTTTCACTCCATGGGACAGGGTCCCCTTTTGGGGAACCTGGTCCTGGGTTCTGACGTGTCCAACTTGCACCCAGCTCGAGAAAGAAGTCCAGAGGAGAAAAGAGCTTGCCCGACAGTCCGTGCAGAGGAAAGCCGTCATCTCCCAGCACTATCGACCGGCTCATCCAGAGCTTTATGTTTTACAGGTACAGTTGGGCACAGGCCAGAGTGCCCTTGAAACTTTGCATCCAAACAGTGGAAGGACTATTGGTCCGTTAGCCCAAAATAGCTTTTGGGACCCTGGGGCCGAAGCCGAGGGAGAAGGAGAGAGAGAGAGAGAGAGAGATCTCTGAAGCATTTCAGACCAACTCCACTGCCCTCTCCGCCCTCTCCCTATTCCCAACCCCATAAATGCACACTTACACGATGAATGCACTTGGTGCTGGGAGGGCCACGCTGCTCTCTACCCTAAGAGGGTTCCCTGTTTTGGCGGGTGCCCCATTTTGAGCTCTAGATTTTGGCAGCCAAAGAGCAGCTGAGTCTCGCCTCCAAACCGTAGGCTGGACAAGGAGTCCGAGTGGGCATCCCTCCCCCGCCACGAGCTGGTATGTGGGGGGAACACATCGAGTCCTGAGCTAAGTTTGGGGGAGGACTGGTTAAGGCAGAGGGGACGGGGACCCTCCTCGGGCCTAAAGAAAGCCGTCCTACAGTCCGCCTGACACCCCACCCAAATGACCTGTGGCCGGAGGCCTTCCGAAGCAAAATCCAAGTCCTCCGTATATCTTTTTGCCATTAAGGACGGGAGCCGTCGATAGTTTCCCTTGACTTTTTTTTTTCCCCTTACATTTTTTATTTCCCCTCTCTCCCACCTGCCCCAGGAGTGGTTTCTGGCACCAGAGTTTCTGGCGACGGTCCGGTACTGCAGGTCTCCGGGTGCCAACCTCCCAGGCCTCCTGCAGCACATCGATTCCCTCTCAGGTAAAGCTGCCTCCTGCTGGCCTTCCTGCCTGCCTGCCCTCCTCCAGTAGTATTTCCTGAGCACCTACTGCATGCAGAGCACCGTTGGGAGAGTGCAGTTCCAAGTCCCTGCCCTTGGGAGTTTCCAGTCTCATGGGGGAGACGGGCAGACGGGGAGTCCTGTTCCCCACTTCACCCTCACCCTGCTACCTCACTGATTTCCTACCACAACCCAACCCACACATTTCACTCCTCTAACATCAGCCTTCTCACTGTCGCTCCATCACGTGCGTCATGCTGCGCGTCCCCTGCCCGAGTCCTCCCTCTGGCCTGGAACTCCCTCGTCTTTCATCTCCAAAAGACCACCACTCTCCCCACTTTCAAAGTCTTATTAAAATCACATCTCCAAGAGGCCTTCCCCGACTGAGCCTTCATTTCTTCTGTCTGCCCTCCCTTCTGTGGCAACTAAGCTCTTGGGCTGTGCCCCTTAAGCACTTTGATACTCACCTTACCCCCCCACCAGTCCCTTAGCACTTACGAACATACCCGTCTACTCTCCCATTCCCCTCATCTGTAATTTGTTTTCACGTCTTTCACCCCCTCCAGACTGCAGGCTCCTTGTAGGCAGGGATCGTGTCTACCGACTCTACTGTACTGTACTTCCCCCAGTGCTTAGTCCAGTGCTCCGCACACAGGGAGCGCTTAATAAATACCATTGGTTGATTATCTTCTGGTCCTGGATCGGGTTTCGTCGTCTCCTCTATTAGAAGGGCTCCCAGAATCATCACTAAGGGATGGTCACCCCCAGGAGTTGGTCACCTCCATCCAGCCCCCAGAAGCAGTCACTTGTTTTCCACTTGACTTGGCTTCCCAAACCCGCCAGACTTGGGCTTTGAAAAATCATCACTTGGGAACACACCTCCTCCTGATTACCTTTCACTGATTAACCCCCCTTTCCCTGATTAACCCCCCTTACCCATCAATCTGCTAGAACAATCATCCCTTGAACTCATGCCTACACCTGTTTCTGTTCTATTGGCCCTTCCGTCCTCCCTTATGCTCCGGGTTCCTTGGGGCCAGGGATGGGTCTGCTGTCTAACAAGGACCCTCTGGGTGCTCAGTAAAAATTTGTTGCCAGGAAGACTGGCGACCGAGAAGAGGTCTGGGAAACTTGCCTGTGGTCCACAGTCCATCCTCCACATCGCTCAGACTGCCATTGTGATCCTTCGGGTAGGAAGAGCCCCTCTAGACTGGAAGCTCGTTGTGGGCAAGGAACAAATCTCCCAATTCAGCTATACTGTACTCTCCCAAGCGGGAGAGCACTTATATCTTATAAGTACTTATATCCCATGCTTATAATTAGAAGGGGGGAGACAAACATCAAAACAAGTAAAGCATAAACATTCAGTAAAATACCATTGATGATGATACTGATGATGCCTGTCTACTTGTTTTGTTGTCTGTCTCCCAATTCTAGACTGTGAGCCTGTTGCTGGGTAGGGATTGTTTCTATCTGTTGCCGAACTTTACTTTCCAAGCGCTTAGTACAGTGCTCTGTACACAGTAAGCGCTCAATAAATATGATTGAATGAATGATGAGAGGGTAGCTTATCTGTTCCCCTCTCGGTCTCCTGTTCCTGGGGAGGCGTGTGTCCTGGCAGAATGGGCCCCCTCGCAACCCCTCCCTCTCCCCAGATCTGGAGGGTCTGTGTCTCCCCTCAGGAGAGAAGAGGATCTACCGGCTGCCAGTGTTCACGGCCGCCTTCTGCCGGGCCTTTGTCGAGGAGCTGGAGCACTTCGAGCAGTCTGAGATGCCCAAGGGTCGCCCCAACACCATGAACAACTACGGGGTACAGGCGTGGAAGGAGGTGATGGGGGTGGGGGCCTTTGGGAGAAAAGCCATTCCAGGGGCAAATGGGACTTCCTGTCCCAGGCCCCCGGCCCTCCAAAGTCAAGCGCCTGGGCCAGCCCCACAGGGTGAGTGAATCTGACCCGAGTCGGTGTCTTGCACTTTGCCTCCTGGATGGGGGCAGTTTGTGTGTCAGCTTGAGGTGACAGAGAGGACAGAGAGAGATGGGGCAATGGAACGAGGCCTGGCCTGCCTTCTCAGAGCCCGAAAGAAATGGGGAGAGCCCCCAAGAAACTCAGGCAGCAGCAGGCTTAATGAAAATATTAAGCCTTCGGGTTTGTTTTTGGTGAGAATCTCTGAGGCCATGCCTGCAGAGCCCAAGGTGAAGGGAAGGGTTCGCCGTTTAGCAGTTAACTTGATCGGGGTGGACGGCCAAGCGACTGGAGCCAGACTGACCCAGTCTGGCTGCCTAAACAGCAGATGAAAGAAAATAATTGCCCGCTTTCCTCTTCACTCGGTGCCAGATAGCTCTGCCCTTCCAGGTCCAGGGGAAAAAGCCCTGCTCTGAGCGTCAGAGGACCTGGGTTCTAGTCCCGGTTCTGCCTTCGGGGGTTCTGCCATCGATGGGGAAGGGTTCCGACTGAAGAACCGTGAAGGCGTTATATGAAGTGGACAGGCCTGGCTGGACTCTTGACAGATAGGTGCTGGTCCCCCAAGGTATTTAGGTTTTCACAGGGTGGACTCTGGCCTGGCTCCCCTCATGCTGCTTTGGGGTGGGACAGGAGGGCAGAGAGGGAAAGGATGAAGGTTTAGGACTATGGCCTGGACCGGGTGGCCTCGGAGGGCTCGCCCATCCTCCCCTCCTGGCAGGGTTGGGAGCAGTCAGTCAATCATTTACTGTACTAAATGCTTGGGAGAGTAAGGTGTAGAGTTGGACACATTCCCGGCCCGCAACGAGCTTATAGTCTAGAGGGGGCGACAGACGTTAACATAATCAAATGCAGTTACAGATATGTAAATCATGGTGTGGGGTTAGTGGGGGGGATGAATAAAGGGAGCAAGTCAGGATGGAGCAGTGAGGTGTCAAGGTCGGGAAGGGCCACCGGCAGATGGGGGCCAAACGGCACTTTTAAGCAGTTGTGAAAACCGCTTTGCGGCCTTCCGTGGGCAGCCTCCGGCCTGGAGGGCTGGGTCCCCCGGGGTTGGGAGTGGGGAAGGGTCCCGATCCCCGCACCCTCTCTGTCCCCCCTGCCCCCACAGGTCCTGTTGCACGAGCTGGGCCTAGACGCCTCCCTGGTCACCCCTCTGCGAGAGCAGTACCTGCAGCCCCTGGCGGCTCTGCTCTACCCCGACTGTGGGGGCCGCCAGCTGGACAGCCACCGTGCTTTTGTGGTCAAGTACTCTCTGCAGGAGGACCGGGACCTCAGCTGGCACTATGACAACGCAGAGGTCACCCTCAACGTGTCCCTCGGGAAGGACTTCTCCCAGGGCAACTTGAACTTCGGAGGCCTACGGCAGGTACCGGTGGGCTGGGACCTGAGCAGGGGGCAGGGAGTCGGAGCACCTGGGTTCTGATCCATCTCTCTTCTCTCCCCCACCTCTCCGGCCCCCCAGCTCAGCCACGTGGCTGAATGAGTGACCTCAGGCAAGTCCCGGAACTTCTCTGTGCCTCCATTTCCTCCTCTGTACAATGGGGATTGAGTGCCCATTCTCCCTCCAGCTTAGACTGTGAGTCCATCGAGAGACAGGGACAGTGTCTAACCTGATTATCTGGTGTCCACCGCAGCGCTTAGTACAGTGCTTGCTTGGCAAATGGTAATTGCAAAACCAACGCCACCATTATTATGCTGTTCTCCCAATCCATCAATCAGTCGATCAGTGTGCGGACCACTGTACTGAGTGCTTGGATGAGTACAATACAACAAGTTGGTAGACGGATTTTCTGCCCTCCAGGAGCTTACGTTCTAGAGGGGGAGACAGATGTTAAATGGCGGACATGTATATAAGTTCCCCTGTCGGTTTAAATGGAGCTTAAGCTCCCCACGGGCCAGACTGGGCCACGTTTCTCGAGATAGACGTTGCTCTGGCATTGCCGCGGCACCAAAATGATCCGCCGCAGCTGGTAGATCGTAAAGATGTCTGCTCACGGAGCAGACCATGTCTCTTGGCCCCCACTGCGCCCTCCGGCTCACCAGCTGCCCGGGCTGAAGCATTGGGGCGAAAGCCAGGGCCAAACCGAGAGCTGCAGGAGGTACACATCTCTTGGTAGCGGGGAGGACCTATCTGGGCCTGGGGCTACTGCCAGAAACCTCCACCACAGTTGCCGGGAGGAGTCCCCAGAAGCTGGACATCCTGGATCTGGGCAGGTACCCGGGCCTGCGCTGCTTCACACTGTTGGCCAGGTGGTCCCAGAAGGGGTAGGTTCGGGGTGTGGGGGGGTGCCAGCCATTCTGAAGATGGCAGGCCTTGCCTGGGCCGGCCCAGCACCCCAGCCCAGGACCCACTCTGATGGGGGAGAAATGTTTGGTTGGGCCAAACCCAGGCACCTGTCCCAATCACCCTGATGGTTGGTGAGTTCAGCGGCCACGTGTGCGGCCCAAGCCTGCTCCTGCCCGTTCCTTCCTCCTGGGTGGGCTCCCCTGGAGCCAGGTCAGAGCCCAACAGCCAGGGCCTCTGTTCACAAATGGACTTGCCCTGGACGATGCCATTTTCAAACTTGGTTAGGCCTTTCCCCTCCCAGTCCCAAATGGGGGAAAATGGCTGTGGGCTGCACATCATTCAGTCTTCCTTCCCTCCCTCCTTTCCTCCCTCCTTCCTTCTCTCCCTCTCCTCTCTCTCCCCCTCCCTCCCTCCCCGGCAGTCAATCAGCGGTATTTATTGAGTGTTTACAGTGCAGGGCACTGTACTAAGCGCTTGGGAAAGTATAGTAGAATTGTTAGACATGCTTGCTCCCTTCTCCGTAAGTAACTCACAGTCTAGAGGGGAAATCAGGAAAATAAATTACAGGTAGGGGAAATGGTGGAGTGCAGGGATATGGACAGAAATGCTGTGGGGCTGGGGTGGGTTGGATATCAAGTGCATAAAGGGTACAGATCTGAGTGCATAGGTGAGGAGGAAGGGAGGGCGGGTAAGGGAAATGAAGGCGTAGTCAAAGAAGGTCTCCTGCCTAGCCAAGGAAGGCCTCCTTGCAGAAGATAGGAGTTTAGGAAGGCTTTGAAGGTGAGGAGGGTGGTGGTCTGTTAGGTACTAGAATAATAATAATAACAATTATATTATTAAACACTTACTGTGTGCCAGGTACTGTTCTAAGTGTTGGGGTGGATATCAGCAAATCGGGTTGGACGCAGTCCATGTCCCACATGGGGCTCACAGTCTCAATCTCTGAGATGAGGTACAGACGAGGTCACCGAGACACAGAGAAGTGAAGTGACTTGCCCAAGTTCACCCAGCAGACCAGTGGCAGAGCAAGGATGAAGGGAGAGGGAGTTCCAGGCCAGAGGGAGGAGGTGGGCAAATGGATGGTGATGAGATCAAGGTGCAGAAAGTAGTTGTGGGTTAGGTTGGGTTGTAGTAGATCAGCAAGGTAAAGCAGGGGAGGGAGAGCTGAGTTGAGTACCTTAAAACAGGCAGGAGAGCCAATTGAGTGTCTCAGACCCAACGTCAGGAGTTTCTCTTTGATGCAGAAGTGGCTAGGCAACCACTGGAGGTTTTTGAAGGCTGGCGGGGGAGGTGTGAACTGAACAGTCTCCCTTGTTAGCCATCTCTCCTCACCTCCCTCCTCTTCGTTGAGAGAGGACCAGAGGACACTGGAGAATGTTGATAGGGTGGGATTAACCACCTGATAAAGCTCTCAATCAATCCTCCTTTAAGCGAGTTTGACCTAGTGGATAGATCGTGGACCTGGATTCTAATCCAGGCTCTGCCACCTGTCTTCTGTGTGACCTTGGGCAAGTCGCTTCACTTCTCCTTCTCTGTGCCTATTACCTCATTTTTTTACGATGGGGATTAAGACTGTGAGCCGCATGTGGGACAGGGACCGTGTCCAACCTGATTAGCTTATATCTACCTCAGCGATTTGAACAGTGTTTGACACTGCTTGACACACAGTAAGCGCTTAACAGATACCATCATCGTTCTTAGCATTATTATTTACCGGGCTGGATGCAGGAGGCTCAACTGATGGTTTCCTGGCTCCGTCTCGCTTGGGCTTTCAGGTTCCAGGTGTCGTTCCCCAGGGCCTGGAGGTGGAACACGTGGTCACACGAGGCCTGCTGCACCGAGGAGGCCAGATGCACTGCGCCCTGCCCGTGGCGGCCGGGGAGCGCTGGAACCTCATCATCTGGATGAGGGCGTCCGCCGTCCGCAACCGACTCTGCCCCATGTGCGGCTGCACCCCTGACCTGGTGGACGACGAGGGCTTTGGGGACGGCTTCACGAGAGAAGAGCCCTCCGGGACAGTGGACGTCTGCTCCTTGACGTGATGCAGCTCGGGCAGGGGCCGGGGCTAGGAAAGGCAGCATGAGTCTGGCCTGAAGCGGCCCCCTCAGCAACGGGAACAGATCTGGGGGCACAAGAGAGGGCGGCTGAAAGCCCAAAAAGTGTGACCTCAGTGGCTCCAGGACCTTATTTCGGGGTCTGGCTGGGCACCAAAGAAAGAGTTTTTCTACTACGTCCCCGCCCAAGGCTCCCCACCTCATCAGAAGGATCTGGAGACTGGTCTCGGGAATCGGTTTGCCTAGTCGGTTTGTGAGTCAGTAAACATCCCGGCTTGGCTCTCGTCTCCCCAGAAAGGCACAGAAACTCCGGCCTCAGTTCAGGAAGACTGAAGGGATGTCCCGGCCATCCCTGGCCCGCTGCCGGGCTCACTTGGGAGGGACCTCTCTCTCCATTCTAGGGAAGTCAGTGTCTCAAGGAGGCTGATGTCTTGAAGTTATCCCACCCTTTCAGAGCTCGGCTGTCTCTCCCAGAGCCCCTCGTTCTGTGGGGTGTCTCTCCGTGCCCTCTGCCAGGCCCATGAAGGTGCTGGGTCCAGTCATTTTTAGGGTCAGGCTACCGCCTTGCCAACCTTCCCAGCCAAAGCAGGGTTGGGAGCTGAAAGGAGCTGCCCTGGCCTGGTGCTCATAGGGCTACAGGGGAAGGCTCAGGGATTGGGATAAAGGGAGAGATGACAAGCAGTAGGAACCAGAGGGAATAGGACATAGAGGGAAAGGAATCCGAGCTACGGGGTGGGCAAGAAGGGAAAGTTTAGAGACAGATGAAAAGGAATCCCCAGTCAGATGCCAGAGAGGCTTTGAGATTTCAGTCCTAGGATGTCAAATGCTTCCACTCGGGTTCTCAGTTTCATTCACTGATGCCAGACTCAGTATACACCGAGACTTTCCCGGAGACTTCTCCGCCACCAGTGATTATGGATTAATTCCGCAAACCTGCAGGGCTAATGACGTGCAGGAAGGCACTGTCTGAGTTCCCAGGCCTTGCTTTCTGATTTTCTTGTTCATTCCGAGCAGCTCCAGTGTAGCTGTGGTATTTTGCCTTGGAGAAGTTATCAGTATTTGTACAGTGCTGAATTGTTTTGCACATGAAGAAACTCGTTCTGACTTGCAGTTGGAAAACATGCCATCGCGATCCACCTGGCTTTAGACAGTGATTATTTATCTTTTGAAGCCGGCCTGGGCTCAGGCGTTTCTGAGTTTGCGGCAGGAACCTGCATGGCAGGGCGCAACCTTTCATCAGGAGCAGCTTTTCACTTCCATGGAAAAAAACCTGCTCCCACCTCCTCCCTCCCTTCACAACTGCAGGCTGCCTCTGCTCTTGCCAGGGTCAGGGAAGGGTGAACTTGGTGGGAGTAAGGGTTACTCATACGTCACTTACCCTAGTTGCTTCACGGGGATAATACTTGCCTCAGAAAGGAATTGTGATGATCTGGAAAAATAAAAGTTGTAAAATGTTCAAGCTGCTGTTATTTTATTGCCAAGTTCCTGTTCCATTGAGGTCAGTCACGAAGATCATTGTTTGGATCAAGAAGAGGTGGAACAAGCAGCCTGAGAGGGAGGAGAAAGGATTTACTGCCTGAAGTTGGCCCGTTGCATCCAAGGGTTATCAGTTGTCAATCCTAGTTCCCAGTAAAACCCAGTTCCTTCCCGGCAGGGATCCCGGACATAAGCAGCAGCGTGGCTCAGTGGAAAGAGCCCGGGCTTGGGAGTCAGAGGTCATGGGTTCAAATCCCGGCTCTGCCACTTGTCAGCTGTGTGACTGTGGGCAAGTCACTTCACTTCTCTGGGCCTCAGTGACCTCATCTGCAAAATGGGATTAAGCCTCACGTGGGACAACTTGATTACCCTGTATCTACCCCAGCGCTTAGAACAGTGCTCTGCACAGAGGAAGCGCTTAACACATACCAACATTATTATTATTACTTTTGTAAATCCTCGCCAACTCGGAGCTCCCCTGGGGTTTGGAATTGCCCCTTCCCGGGGACTTTTAAGCGCGCGCGGAACCGATGTCCATAGCAACTTGTTCCTCAGCCGGACGCTTTTGGGGGGAGTACTCCAGAGAGACCGGAAGTGGGACGAGCCCCCTCCCCTCAACTCGCCTCCAGCCGGTTCCGGGGACCCCGCCGCCTTTTCTCGACGGACCGTTAACTGGAGGAGAAGAGCGGGAACGCGGCCGGGGCGCCGCCCCGCGCCCTCAGTTGGGTGAGAGCCCGGGGAAGTGAGGGTGGAGGGGGAAGGAGGACGGTCTTCGGCAGGAAGCGGTGGGGGGAAGGTCTTGGGTGTAACACCCGGCCCCGCGGCGTCTCGGCGGGGTCGCTCGCGCCGGGGTGGGGGAGGGGAGGGCGCCGCGCTTGGGTGCCCACGGCGCATGTGCGGGGCCGGCCGCCCCTGAGGGAACCATTCATTCATTCGTTCATTCATTCATTCGATCCTATTGATTGAGCGCTTACTTTCTTTCTTTTTCGCTATTTGTTAAGCGCTTACTATGTGCCAAGCACTGTTCTAAGCACTGGGGGGGATACAGACTGATCAGGGGGTCCCTCCTGGGGCTCCCAGTCTTCATCCCCATTTGACAGATGAGGTCACTGAGGCCCAGTGAAGTGACCGGCCCACAGTCACCCAGCTGACAAGTGGCAGAGCCGGGATTCGAACCCATGACCTCTGACTGCCCAGCCCGGGCTCTTTCCACTGAGCCACGCTGCTTCTCTTGTGTGCAGAGCACTGGACTAACCGCTTGGACTGTACAGAGACCATCCCTGCCCAACGACGGGCTCACAGTCTAAAAGGGGGAGACAGACAACAAAACAATAATAATAATAATAATGTTAGTATTTGTTAAGCGCCTACAGTACAGAGCACTGTTCCAAATGCTGGGGTAGATACAGGGTCATCAGGTTGTCCCACGTGAGGCTCACAGTCTTCATCCCCATTTTACAGATGAGGTCACTGAGGCCCAGAGAAGTTAATAATAATAATGTTGGTATTTGTTATGCGCTTACTATGTGCAGAGCACTGTTCTAAGCGCTGGGGTAGATACAGGGGAATCAGGTTGTCCCATGTGAGGTTCACACTCTTAATCCCCATTTTACAGATGAGGGAACTGAGGCACAGAGAAGTGAAGTGACTTGCCCAAGGTCACACAGCTGACAAGTGGCAGAGCTGGGATTAGAACCTTTGACCTCTGACTCCCAAGCTCGGGCTCTTTCCACTGAGTCACACTACTTATCTGGTATTTGTTAAGCGCTTACTATGTGCAGAGCACTGTTCTAAGTGCTGGGGTAGATACAGCGTCATCAGGTTGTCCCACGTGAGGCTCACAGTCTTCATCCCCATTTTACAGATGAGGGAACTGAGGCCTAGAGAAGTTAATAATAATGTTGGTATTTGTTAAGTGCTTACTATGTGCTGATCACTGTTCTAAGTGCTGGGGTAGATACAGGGTAATCAGGTTGTCCCACGTGAGGCTCATACTCGTAATCCCCATTTTACAGATGAGGTCACTGAAGCACAGAGAAGTTGTGACTTGCCCAAGGTCACACAGCTGACAAGTGGCAGAGCCAGAATTAGAACCCTTGACCTCTGACTCCCAAGTCCGGGCTCTTTCAACTGAGTCACACTGCTTCTCTGTTTTTGCTAAGTGCTTACTATATGCAGAATACTGTTCTAAGTGCTGGGGTAGATCCAGGGTCATCAGGTTGTCCCACGTGAGGCTTACAGTTAATCCCCATTTTACAGATGAGGTAACTGAGGCACAGAGAAGTGAAGTGACTTGCCCACAGTCACACAGCTGACAAGTGCTGTGTCTCTCCCCCGTTTAGACTGTGAGCCCGTTACTGGGCAGGGATTGTCTCTATCTGCTGCCAAATTGTACATTCCAAGCGCTTAGTACAGTGCTCTGCACATAGTAAGCGCTTAATAAATACTATTAAATGAATGAAAGTGGCAGAGCCGGGATTTGAACCCATGACCTCTGACTCCCAAGCCCTCTTTCCACTGAGCTACGTCACTCCCAATAGTCAGGAATCAATACCATCAAGATAAATAGAATCATAGATACAGATACATCGTTAATAAAATGGAGGAATAAATTAATATATACAAACATGCTCAAGTGCTGTGGGGAGGGGAAGGGGAAAGAGCAGAGGGAGGGAGTAGGGGTAATGGGGAGGGAAAGGGAGGGCTCAGTCTGGGAAGGCCTCCTGGAGGAGGTGAGCTCTCAGCAGGGCTTTGAAAGGGGGGAAGAGAGTTTGAAGGATGTGAGCGGGGGAAGACATTCCAGGTCAGACCCAGGTGACAGAGCTTATTTTAAAGGGGAGTTTCTGCCACTTGAGGGAAATAAGAGGCCCTGGAATATGCTGAAACGCGTACGGATGTTAAAATGCAGGCCCCAGTTTTTTTCAGAGCACCAGGTGAAAAGCTTAGGAATGAAATGAGAAATAATGGTCGAAGGCAGGCTTGGTCTTAAATGTGAATGCAGGCGAGAGTGGGGAGGGAGACAGAGGACTGTATAAATAAGAGGGTAGAGCAGAGGGAGGGAGAAGGGGGAATGGGGAAGAGGGGCAGAGGGAAAGGGAGGGCTCAGTCTGGGAAGGCCTCCAGAGGAGGTGAGCTCTCATTAGGGCTTTGAAGGGGGGAAGAGAGTTAGTTTGGCGGAGGGGAGGAGGGAGGGCATTCCAGGATAACGGGAGGACGTGGGCCAGGGGTGGATGGCGGGATAGGCGTGAATGGGGGACAGTGAGGAGGTGAGCGGCGGCAGAGGAGCGGAGCGTGCGGGCTGGGCTGTAGAAGGAGAGAAGGGAGATGAGGTAGAAGGGGGCAAGGGGATGGACAGCTTGGAAGCCAAGAGTGAGGAGTTTTTGTTTCATGCAGGGGTTGGATTCCCTCCGCTTTGGGTGGTGGTTCTCTGAGGGCTGAGGGCCCACCAACTCCAGCCGGGCATCGATCAATCAATCTATGGTACTTACTGAGCGCTTCCCATCGGTAGCACACTGAACTAAGCGCTTAGTACAACAGCATCAACATGGTCCGTGACCGGCCTTCCTGTCTTCAGCAATGCCAGGGGTGGCCCCGACCCGGGCCTTGCTTTCCCAGCATCAGTGGTCTTGGGCCACCTGAGAAGCAACATGGCTCAGTGGAAAGAGCCCGGGCTTGGAAGTCAGAGGTCGTGGGTTCTAGTCCTGGCTCCGCCCCTTATCAACTGTGACTTTGGGAAAGTCACTTCACTTCTCTGTGCCTCAGTTACCTCATCTGTAAAATGGGGATGAAGACTGGGAGCCCCAAGTGGGACAACCTGATTACCTTGTATCTACCCCAGCACTTAGAACAGTGCTTGGCACATAGTAAGTGCTTAGCAAATATCACCACCACCGTCATCCTCATCATCTATGAAATGGGGATTAAGACTATGAGCCCCATGTGGGACAGGGACTGTGTCCAACCTGACTACCTTGTACCTGATTACTTTGTATCTACTCCAACCCTTAGAGCAGTGCTTGGCACATAGCCCTTAACAAGTACTGAAATCATCATCATCATCAGCGGTTGCCCATCCAACATCACATCAAACCATCTCCTGACCACCAGCTCTAAGATGCTCATTAAACTCTTCCCTTCCTACCTCACCTCGCTACTCTCCTACAACAACCCAGCCCACACAATTTGCTCCTCTAATGCTAACCTACTCACTCCACCTCGATCTCTTTTCTCTTGCCACCAACCCCTTGCCCACAGGATGAGAATGTGGTGGGGATGGGAAAGAGTTAGTGACACAGAAACTAAAAGACAAAATCATTTCTGTCTCCCCCGCTGAACCTTAAGATCCTTGTGGGCAGGAAACATGTCTACCAATCTGTTCTGTTCTGTTCTCTCCCAAGCGCTCAGTACAGTGCTCTGCACATGGTAAGCGCTCAAAAAATACCACTGATGATAATGAGGAGCCGTAGGACCTACGATCCCTGTGGGTGGAGGCACAGAGTGTCAGACCCCTCGCTGCCGGAGTCCAACAGTACCAACTTCAGAAACCACCAAGCTTCCCAGTGTTCTAAAGCCTTGCCCTGCTGCTGTTTAAAATAGTAGCAGTAATAATTATAACCACAATATTTGCAAAACATTTACTCTGAGCCAAGCATTCGGGCAGATACGAGATAATCAGGTTGGACACAGACCCCATCTCACATGGGGCTCACTATCTAAATAGGAGGGAGAACAGATGTTGAATCCCCATTTTATAGATGAGGAAATGAGGTGCAGAGAAGTTAAGTGACTTGGCCAAGGCTACCCAGCAAGCAAGTGGTGGAGCAGGGATTGGCACCCGGGTTTTCTGACTCCCAGGCCTGTGGTTTTCAATGCTGCTTCGTCCCTCCTCACTTGCACAGGGCAGATTTGCAGTGATGCTCAAGGATGACCTCGAATGGAGGTTCCTGGGGAGAGGGTGTAGCTTGGGAGAGCGGGGGGCGGGCGTGTTGGAATGGAGGATGAGGGTGACCCCAAGAGTGGCTTAGGGAAGCTGGTGGACGTGGCAGGAAGAGATTCCCAAGTGAAGGATGGCCTAGTCAGGAGAGGATGTCTCACTCTCAGCCTGCTTGAGGCACAGGGGCTTGGAGTTGTTCTCTGTGCGGAGGTGGCCCCTCCTTGGACTGATGCCTGGCCAGCTGCTAGGCCTGGTGCCTTGGGCTGAAGGGGTCTGGGCCTGGAGCTGGCTGGGAAAGGGTGAGGCAGAATGAGGGCACTGTCCATGCTGGCCTGCCCTGACTCCTGCAGCCAGTGGGGGTATTGCCTCCCAGGCCCCTGGCCCGGCTGCACAAACACACACACACATACTCTCTCTCCCCCGCCCCAACATTTCCAGCCATCGCCATGCCGCCTGGCAGCTCCCGCAGGCGCTCCAGAAGTCGGAGCGGTTCTCGTGGACGGCCTGAGCGAAGCAAGGAAATGAGGAGGAAGAGGGGCAGTAAGGAGAGACGGCGGAGCCGCTCGGCCTCGGGCTCCCGGAGCCGCAGGCCCAGGGCTGCATCGCACAAGCCAGGTGAGAGCCCGGCGCAGCGCGGCCGGCTGGGAAGGGAACTGAAGCGAAGGTTCCGCGAGGGTGGTCCGAGCCGGGCCTGGCTGGGGTTCTGGACTCCCTCCTGGCTGGTCTCTCCACTCCCTGCTGAGTCCACCTGAGGTGGGGGACTGTGGGGGGTTAAGCAATCAGAGAAAGCAAGATGAATGTTTGAATCTGAAAGTTGCATGAGAGCAGATGACACAACCCAGCCGGATCGTTCACCCAGGTGCAGCCCTTGGGGAAATCGGGCCAGAGACCGGGTCTCCGTGAGGTGGGCTGCGTTCTTCAGTGGCCTCTGGCTCAACCTGAGGGACTCAGGCTAGCCCATCTCCCCACCCCGCAAGGGAGCCTGGTTTGCGGGACATGTTGGGGTCCCCGGGAGTGGTCCAGGCTCCACTCCCGCCCCACATTGCCACCTCGTCCTTTGTTGCAGAGAGGAGCAAGGACCGGGGCCGGAAGAGGAGGCGACCCAGTTCCTCCTCCTCCTCCACTTCATCTTCCTCCTCCTCTTCCTCTTCCTCCTCCTCTTCCTCGCGATCCTCAAGTGGTGGCCGGAAGAAGCGGTCCAAGCGCAAAGACAAGAAGCGGAGGAAGAAGAAGAAGAAGAAAGCAAAGAAGAAGGTGAAGAAGAAATGCAGGGAGAAGGGGGAGGCGGGCACCCAGAGCCCGCAGGGCATGCCGGGCCCTTCGCTGGATCAGTGGCAGAAAGAGCCCCTGGAGGAAAGCGGTCCAGGTACCGGGCCCCCGGGGGCAAGGGGGGTTAGGAGGTGGACACCCCAGGCTGGAGTCAGGCAAGGGGTGGAAGCCTGGGAGAAATAAAGGCAGAGCCTGGAGTGAGCTGTAGGCCATCCAGTGGCTCCCAGGAAGGCCAAGCCCAACCTCTCATCCTCCCCCGGGCCCCCTACTTCAACCCTAGGCCATGCAGTGCTGATTGGGGGACGGGGAGGGCCTGGGGCGGGGCGGCTCGGCAGCCACGTGGACCGGTCCCCGGCAGGAGAGGACCTGCCAGCGGAGGCTGGGGGCTGGACCCAGCCCGGTCTGCCCCGCCCCGGCAGTCCCTCAGCCCGTCCGCCGTCTCCCCGTCTCACAGTCCTGACCGACGAACAGAAGTCCCGCATCCAGGCCATGAAGCCAATGACCAAAGAGGAGTGGGATGCCCGGCAGAGTGTCGTCCGCAAAGTGGTGGATCCTGAGACCGGCCGCACCAGGTAGGGGCTCTTGTGGGAGGGGGTGCCAAGGAGCCTCCCCTAGGTCAGGTGGGAGGGCCTAATGACCTAATGGCCTAGCTCTACCCCTTCAGGGGCCTCGGGGCTGGCTCTGTGCTAGGAAGAAAGCAGTCAACTCGACTTCCCCTTCTCCCTGGACCTCTCATCCCAAGTCAGTGGCCTGGAGAACTGGCTTAAGTTCAGTGGAAAGAGAGGGATGATGTCAGGGCCCAGTACTCCCTGAGGAGAACCCTGAGCCTTCGCTGCCTTCTCTCCCCTCTGGCCAACTCCTCTGTGCTGGGGACCAGTTTGGGGCTTCCCAGGGGCTCTGGCGGTCTCGGGGGGCGGGAAGGTAGGCAGGGGTCAGAGAGTCCCAACTTTCTTGGAGTCCTGGCCAGTCGATCGATCCGTGACGCTAACTGAGCACTCACTCGAGGCAGAGCACTGCGCTAAGAGCTTGGTAGAATAATACTAACAGTGATGGTATTTGTTAAGCGCTTACTATGTGCCAGACACTGTACTAAGCACTGGGGTGGATACAAGCTAATTGAGAGAAGCAGCGTGGCTTAGTGGAAAGAGCCTGGGCTTCGGAGTCAGAGGTCATGCGGCGCCGCCACTTGTCAGCTGTGTGACTTTGGGCAAGTGACTTAACTTCTCCTGGCCTTGGTTGCCTCATCTGTAAAATGGGGATTAAGACTGTGAGCCCCACATGGGACAACCTAATAACCTTGCATCTATCCCAGTGCTTAGAACAGTGCTTGGCACATTGTAAGTGCTTATCAAATTCCACTCTATTTTTAAGTTGGACACAGCCCCTGCCCCATGTGGGGCTCATGGTCTCAATCCCATTTTACAGATGAAGTAACTGAGGCACAGAGACATGAAGTGACTTGCCCAAGGTCACATAGCAGACAAGTGGTAGAGATAGGATTAGAACCCATGACCTTCTGCCTCCCAGGCCTGGACTCTAGCCAGTATGCCATGTTGCTTCTCCTGGTAAACGTGATCACTGACCTCAAAGAAAGTACATTCTAGTGATGGAGCCAGGCATTAAATTGCAGATAGGGGAAGAAGCCAGAGTATACGGATATGGACCAAAGTTCTGTGGGGCTGAGGGAGACGTTGGATGAGGATCAGAATGCTTTAGGGACACAGACCCAGGTAAACAGGTGATGCAGAAAGGAGGGGGAGTAGTCAGAGAAGGCCTCATGGAGGAGTTGTGATTTAAGTAAGGCCGTGAAGATGGGAAGAGTGAGTTCTGTCAGATACCAACTGGGAGGGGATCCAGGAAGGAGAGGATTGGAAATGAATTGAGGAGGGCTCCCTGGAGGAAATATGATTGCCGAAGGGCTTTGAAGGTGGGGTGTGCTGTGGGCTGGCAGATAGGTTGCGGGAGGGAGTTCCAGGCAGGGGGAAGGGTGTGAGCAAGGGTGGACGGTGGAAAAGGTGGGAAGGGAAGAAATGGGTTGGTTTAGAAGGAACGAAGTGTGTGAGCCGGACACGGCCAGTACTGGAGTCAGGGTCCGGGCTCAGCTCGGCTCTCCGCTCAGCTGATGGGCCAAGCCAGAGGAGCCGCCACCACCGGGCTGCAGCCGCCTGGCCCTGGGGGCAGGGCTCCTCGGCTGGTCTCCAGTGTTATCCCTTGTGGGTCTGCAGGTTTAGCGTCTCTCCGGGCCGCAGCCCCCATCCCGTCCCCGCAGCCTGACCTCCAGGCCATCTCCCCCCACTTGGGGTTCGTGGTGAGCTCCTTTAACCAGAAGGACCACCCCAGCCCTGCCCCCGGCCCTTGCCTGCCCCGGGAGGAAGCATGTTGGCAGCCTGCGTTCTAAGCGCTGACCCAGTTCTCCCCCGCGGCCCGGCAGGCACGAGGAGAGAGATCTCCCAGCGCCGGAGAGCCGACCGTGACAAGGGGGGGGGTCCTAAAATAGAGGTTGTCTGCAGAGAGTCCGGCCGACGTTTGGCCCGGAGCCCCTCAGGCTGCAGCCGCAGCTCCGCTCAAAGAATGGGGTCCAGCCCCAGCCCCATCTCAGGGCTTTCTGGTGGCCCAACTCCAGCCTGGTCCTCCCAGTGGCATTGGGGGTGAGGAGGCATCGGCTAGAGGGGAGAGAGGGAGATAGAGAACAACTGAGCACAACCACGCAGGGTGCTGCCTCCTGGGAAGGGGAGCTGGAGTGATCAGGGAAGGAAAATCTGTGCCCTTCCTCCTCCCAGCCCAGCCCTTCCGACGCACCCATATCTAGTTTTGTTCACTCCTGCCTCATCCTTGTAGGCTCCTCGTGTACAGGGACTGACTCTGGGGTACTACATGGAGTCTGAAGGGCCTGGGTGCTAATCCAGATCCGCCTGTCTGCTATGTGACCTTGGGCAAGTCACTTCACTTCTCCGGGCCTCAGTTACCTCATCTGGAAAATGGGGGTTAAGACTGTTAGCTCCACGTAGGACAGGGACTGTGTCCAACCCGACCAATTTGCTCGTCTCCACCCCAGCACTTTACATTCATTCATTCATTCATTCAATTCAATAGTATTTATTGAGCGCTTACTATGTGCAGAGCACTGTACTAGGCGCTTGGAATGTACAAATCGGCAACAGATAGAGACAGTCCCTGCCCATTGACGGGCTTACAGTCTAATTGGGGGAGACAGACAGTTCCCGGCACAGAGTAAGCGCTTAACTAACACCCAAAATATTATTATTATTGCATTTTCCCAGATGCTTAGAGTAGTGCTCTGCAGAGAGTAAGCGCTCGATACGTACCATCGATGGATGCTTCTCATCCCACCCTGCCAACCTGATGCTTGAACCCCAAGCTCTAGCCTACTGACTTAGCCTTGAGGTTTGCCTGTCTGCCAGCCACTGGCCCCAGATTGCCCTTCTGGCCTGATCCCAGCCGAGTAGGAGAGGAGCCCAGTCAGTGCCCTGCCCCTTGCCTGCTGCTCTCCAGCCTTGCCTGCTTTCCCAGAGCTGTTCCCCAGGGGATGAGGGGGGAGATGACACTTGCCTGGACACGCTGTTGCTTCTGTTTCAGGCTCATCAAGGGAGATGGAGAAATTCTGGAGGAAATTGTAACCAAAGAGAGGCACAAAGAGATCAACAAGGTACCGGCCTCTCCCTCCGGCCCTGCCCTCCCTGCCCTCCTCCCCCGCCGAACCCGTTTCCCCTTGGGATCTCCCTCAACCTGTCCATCTGTGCTCTCTCTCCCCAGCAAGCCACCCGGGGCGATGGCCTGGCCTTCCAGCTGCGGGCCGGGCTGCTGTAGTAAGCACCCGCCCTGTGCTTCCTTCGCCGAGTCCTGCCCCTCAGGTCCAGTTCCTGCTCCCGGAGGGTCAGTGCTGAGGGCAGCGAGGTCAGGCAAACCGTCTCCTCGGTGGTTGAAGTACGCCTCTTGCTGCTCCTCCCAGGCCCAGCCCGACCTGGCCCCGGCCCATTCACCCTGGGAGGGCGGGTAGCCGTCCCCTCCCATCCCAAGACATCCAGCCCGGGCTCCCTCCCGGCTGCCACGCTAGCCGGTTGACTGGGCTGGGATGGGAGGGGCTACCTCCCGGTCCTCTCCCAGCACCCAGCTGGGAGGGGGAAGCTGTCGGCACCCGCTAGCACCTGCCCCAGGCTGGGGAGCGAGACCCCCCGGGGACTGGTGACTGCTTCATCTGTACCGACTGTAAAATAAAACCCACCCCGATCTTGGGTTTGTTTCTGTCTGTGCTCTGCCCCAAGATGAATCTCGGGGGTTGGGCTCGGACCGCCGACTGGTGCGTGGCCTGCTCTGTTTCTGGCCTCGGGGAAGGTCCTGGGCAGGGAATGTGTCTACCAACTCTGCTGCACTGTACTCTCCCGAGCGCTTGGTACAGTGCTCCGCTACACAGTAAGTGGTCAGTAAATACCATTGTTGGTGATGATGAAAACAAGGGGCTCTGACCAGTTCAGAACATCCTGGGTCCTACCTGACAAGCCCTATGCCTCTGTTGGCACATCCCCATTCCACTCTCCCCATTGGCTCGGGGAGGAGAGCAAGGGGGGAAGCTTTCAGGCAAGCCCCAAGGCTCGTCCCCAGGGAGGGCGAGCAAGCTGGAGCTGCTGGCCTGGCACTCCGGCCCCTGCCACGACCAGCCCGTGGCCCGGGAGCGACCCGCCCCTCGGGAAAGTCAAGAGGACCGACCGTCCCCGGGGCTCACCCCCATCTCCGGCCACAGGTAGCGTCAGCGTGGGGCTCCGTTTCCGCCAGGCCGTCAGCCCCCATCCCGCCGAGAGGCCGGGCCGACGGTCTACATCCCTCCGGCCTTGTTCTGGGTCCCCGAGAGTTTGAGCAAGACTTTTCCTTCCAGTTGTCTCCATGTTGGGGGTAGGGGATTAATCCAGCCCAGGGAAAGGGGCGGGGCACAGAGGTCCCAAGGGCCAAATTCTAGGTCCCGCCCCCCCCAAGCCCCGAGTGGCCCTATGCCCACCTCCGTTCCCATAGGACTGTCGGCCACAGGCGTCAATAAGGCGACACGGCAAGAAAGAAGCCTTCCCATTTCTTTAATCCATGTAACAACGTACAGTGATGCTGCTGTAATACGGAGCACACTCAGGCATTAAACGACGCACTAACAAACAGCAAGGAGAAGGAAGGCGTGGGATGGTCTCACACACAAGCAGAAATGCAAGCGGCTGCGGTGGCGGACACACGAGGACGCACGGAGGGATCGAGATGCAAACCAGGGCGGGGCGGCCTGGTTCCCGAGCCCCACTGGCCTCCGCCGAGGGCCGGCGGCTCAGACCAGGCCAGGGAGGAATTGTCTTTTTCAATCTTATCCCTAAGAAACCGTTTGGTAAATCGAGCAGAATCAATATCATTGACTAGAAAAACGGACAGTCGAAGAGATCCACAGATCCAGGCATTTTATATGAGGAGGAAGGGGTGTGGGAGGGGACGGGGGGGACAATGTAAGTAAGGCTTCTACAGCTAATAGGTAAATGCAGCAAAGGTGAAGAAGACGATACCTGATTAGTGGGAACTCCTGCAGTCAGGACAGATCACCCCGGGGGGGAAGGAAGATGCAACCGTCTGCCCTCCTGCCTCACCCTTTGGTTCGAACAGATTTTCGTCAAACGTTTCCTTGCCAAACGCTGTAAACATTTTTGGTATTTTTAAAATGATGTCTTTGTTGTTCTTTTGGAAAACGAATGTTGTCAGGAAGAAAATAACTGAAGGGATCAAAGTGAACGCGCTAATGAAATCATGGGCTCTCCCAAGATCGGGGTGAGAAAACCTTTGCGGAAGGAGGAGAGCCTCCTCTTCGCCCTCCACTTCTGCCAGGCCCGGCTGGACGATCTCCGGGGCTCCGGGCTTTGCGGGACGAACGGACCAGAGACAGAGCGAAACTATTGCTATTGTCCTTGGCGTGGTCAGGGTGGGTCGGAGGGACAGCGAGCCACACGAAGGACCCGAGGGGAGGGACGGGGATAAGGGTGTATACCACAGTTTCGGGCCACTCGGGGCCGGCCTCACACCAGCAGACGCTGGGGGAGGAAGGGGAGTAGAGTAGGGGAATTTGGGGGCGGGGGGTGGGGCGTCCCACTTAGAAGGGAAGAAGTGTAGAGCAAAGGCCCTACCACAACCGCCCGTCTTGTGATTATTGCAGCCGGGAACCCAGACTCAATCCCCAAATGAATTCTCCGACGGAGCGGTGGGCCAGTGACAAAGGCAAAGGCAGTGGGATGCTTCAGGCCCACGTGCTCCCGTTGTCGCTTGAAACTATTGGTTTTTTGGACATGGAGTGATGGAAAGGTGAACGAGATATTGCACTTCTGCTCTGACGGTTACATTAAACTTGGTCCGTAAAAGAATTGCTTTATACATAATCCTGGAACAAAAAGGAAAAAAAAAGTCCCTACATCTTCAATATTCATAAATCCTGAAGGTTCCAGTTCCTTCAGACATTTTCTCTACACAAAATAAATAACTTTCACTTTTTTATACCCACTCTTCTGAGCATTTACAGCATCCTTTTGTTTTACACTATCTACACGCAAGAAAACGTTAACATCTCAGAATGCGTTCTTGCACCACCCGCCATCCTGTCCTTCAAAATGTCCGACAGCCGGAGCCCCTCGTGGGGCGCTGGGAGGGTCCCAAAGGCCATATCCAAATTTGCAAGTGAATTCGGCGAGGCGAGGCTGGAGGCTGAATGGGACGGGGCCGGGCAGGGCCGCGAAGCTTCGACCGGGGCTGCGGCCCAGCTGGCTCCCGAAGCCAGATGAGGATAACTAGAAGAGAGTTCACACTGGCTCTAGGAGAAGAGACGGGCCGTTCGAGGTCACTAGCCCGCGGTGGCAGAAAGGGAAGTCGGCTTTTCATCAATAAAAACCAGCAAGTGTCGCAGGATGGTCAATTTCAAAGATGAGAGAGGGCTGACTCTGGGAGGGCCACCCTGTTGGAATGCGATGAGGTGGGGGCAGGGGGCGGTGGAGGGTGGGGGAGGCGGGAGGGGCGGGTGATTTGTCGGATCCTGCATCAAAACAGATTTCCATTTGTAAAAATCGACGCGTGTGCCCCGCCCCTAGAGAACCGTTGAGAAAGTAGAAATTCCGTCGAAGGTTTCAAAACGCTAGGTGTAAGGTGAAGTCGGCAACCGGTCGTCGGCCCGCCCCGCCCTGCCTCGCCCACCGGGGCCCCGGTGTGCCCGGCCGCCCGGCCTCCCGTGGTCGGGACGAGGCGGGTGGCAGGGAGGCCTGGCCTGCTGCATCTGTGCCCGGGGCCGGGCAGGGCGGCATTCACAGTGCTGGGTTTTCACAATGCAGAGGGGCTGCCCCTTATATCGAAAGAGTTAAGAAAACGAAGCAGCCAAGTTTTAAAAAACGAAACAAAAAAAAAACAAAAGACCAACAAACACCCTCTTAGAAATCAGATCTTTGAGTAGAAAGTGGTATAAATGCGATATACTGCAGTGGAAGGCAGCAGCAGCGGAAGAATCCCGCTCTGCCACTATCCGGTTTGGAATACAAAACCGTCTCCGGCTGGAGGCGACTCCTCGGCAGCCTCGCGGAAGGTAGGAGAGGGGCCCCGGGAGCCCCGACCCGGGCTTGGCCCTCGCCTTGCTGCCCGGGGTCAGTTGGCGTTGGGTGGCGGGGGGCGGGTGGTGGGAAAAGGGTGCATGGGGGACTCTCCCTCCACCGAGCGAGAGAAGTCAGGACTCGGCCTGATGGAGGTGGGGTCGGGGCGGCGGGGGTGTCCATCCCTGCCGCCCCGCCCGGCCTCAGGCCCCCTCCTCATTCCCGCCCAGGGCGAAGGCCGGAAGTAGGGCTGGGGGCGGGGGGCGGGAAAGCCGCAGGGGCGGGAAAGCCGCAGGGCCGGACCCCGCCGAGGCAGCAGGCCCGCCAGGAGCTGCGCAAATTCTGATATGGCCTTTTGCTTCTGCTTGCACCTCAGACTGGGCCCCGCTTCGGCCCCCTTTTACCATCCCAAACTTCTGCACAGAAATAGACCCTGGATCAGCAAATATTTAATTATCATGCACTACAGACGGGGATGTGTAGCCACATGAGATGGTAACAGGTCTCCGTTCTAAAAATCATCAGTGCAAAAACAATGAGGTTTTACAGTTGAGTAACTCTAGTTAAAAGAAGCAGGTCTAACTCCCGTGATAGCTGCTACTGAATCTGAAGAGGAGTGGAGGCGGGAGGGTGGGCGTAGGGCTGGGTGGGGATGGCCCTCACAGCCGGACCGTGGGGCGAGCGGTGCTCTTCGGCGCTCGGAGCTACGCAGCCGGGGCTTCCACGTGTGAGGGGGAGGGGTACTGAGGTGGGGTGGGGAAGGGCAGCCTGCCCAGGCTGAAGCCAGAGATCCCCAGACCCGGGTCCTCGGGGCTCCAACCAGCTGTGCCGCCCTCCTTTCCCGAACACCCAAGGAAACCCCCGTCCCCGCCTCGGGCCAAAGAAGCGGAGTCCGAGTGGCCGGCGGCCTCCCCCGCCCCGCCGCCTTGCCCCGGCACGACCTGGTCCTCCCACCCGATCGAGGCCTGGCCCGGCCTGGCCTCGCGGAGCGGCTGGCGGGGAGCATCTGGGGTGGGGGCGGGAAGCTCAGCAACGGCTCCACTCTCCTCGGGCCTGTGCCCTGCCCCGCTGCTGCTCGGGAGCAGGCCGGGGCCGGCGCGTCTCTCCTAAGGGTGGCCCTCTCCTAAGGGGCGGTGGGGGGCCTTCTCTCCCGGGATGGCCGGGGAAGGGCAGAGGCATGCGTCGCCCAGCACAGGCGGAGGCTCCGGGCGTCCCCGGCTGGCGCGCTGCCTCCAAGCTTCCTCCCTCTCTCCGGGCAGGCGCCCGTCCTCCCACTGCGGCCGGGGGTTAAGGGCCGCGTGGCGCCCCCGCACATTTCCCTCCTGGCTCCCCGGGCCGTAGCACCATGGTGACTCCCTTCCTCTTCCCCAACCACCCCTCGCGGGGCTGCCCCCCCCCCCCCGGGGGGATGGGGCGGGCGGGCGGGAGCGGCTTTACTTGGGGCCCGGGGGACCTGTGTCCGGGCGGGTGGCCCCGCTGCGGCCCCAGCAGCCCGTGGCGATGCTCATGCTCCGCTGGCCCCGCTCCTTCTCCCGCTCCCGCTCGCTGTCGGACTGGCTCTGCGTCCGCTCGTGCTTGTGGCCCGGCCCCGCCGAGCCCGTGGGCTGGGAGGAGATGGTGCGCAGCAGGTGGTTACGCTTACGCAGGAAGTCGCTCTGGCCCGGCAGGCCGAAGCTACCCTTGCGCAGGGCCATGCGTGTGGTGTTCTTGGCCGGTCGGGCCCGGTGGTTGTACTTGAGCTGGGCCAGGTGAGCGGCGTAGCCATCTGTGATGAACTGAGATAGGGGAAGAGAGGGAGAGGGGGAAGGGGACGAGCAGCTCCACCTCTGCCCGGCCTCCAGCCCCGCCCTCCCAACCCCTCCACCTCAGGGGAGGACATCACCAGTCCCCTAGAGATTCCACCCGTCACAGCTGCTCCAGGGCTCTGGGGCCCTGTTGTCCAGCTCAGGGAACCTCACCCTGCCCCCGTGACTCTCCTCCCACCAGAGCTCCAGGGGTCGGCCGGGAAGGCACACAGGTCTGGGAAGGTAACAGGAAGGGGAGGCCACGGGCAGCCCCATCTCCCCAGAGGTCCACGAGAAAGAAGCAGCGTGGCCTAGCAATAATAATAATAATGAATAATTAAGGTATTTAAGCGCTTAATATGTGCAAAGCACTGCTCTAAACACTGGGGTTGATACAAGGTAATCAGGTTGTCCCACGTGGGGCTTACAGTCTTCATCCCCATCTTACAGATGAGGGAACTGAGGCCCAGAGAAGTGAAACGACTTGACCAAGCTCACCCAGCAGACATGTGGCAGAGCTGAGATTAGAACCCACGACCTCTGATTCCCAAGCCCATGCTCTTTCCAAAGAGTCAGTAGGAACTGGGTCTAATCGCGGCTTGGCCCCTTGTCTGTTGGGTGACCTAGGGCAAATCACTTCACTTCTCTGGGCCTCAGTTCCCTCATCTGTAAAATGGGGATTAAGACTCTGAGCCCCATGTGGAATATGGACTGTATCAACTCCAGAGCTTAGAACAGTGCTTGGCACATAGAAAGCGCTTAACAAATACCATAGGAAAAAAAGGGGTGGGGGGCAGGGATGGGAGACCATGGAAGGGGGAGTGGGAGTGGGAGGCCAGCGCTGTAAGGTGTCTACTTACCTGGCACTGATGCAGGAGCTTCTTGGTGGGCCGTCCGACGATGTAGATCTGCATGGGGGACAGGCTGATGGAGCTGTACACGGAGATGTCCTTGGTGGAGCCGTAGGCAGCGTGGACCCTCATGTTGAGCTGAGGAGGAGAGAGCGGGCCCGGGGCCGGGGAATGGGGAGGTGAGAGCACAGACTTGGCAGAGCTGCGGGCCCGGGATCACCCGCTGCCTGGGCCCGGTGAACTCTCCTGGGGGATCAGGGCTAGAACAATCTGTGGGGTCCCTGTACTTATGTCGTTCTCCTAATTTAAAACCAAGTGACATCAAGCCCGCCTTTTAATTAACGTAAGGCAGTTCTGTGGCTACGTTTCAGTCCTAAAAATTGCAGAATAGAGTTTTAATTCAAAATAGATCACTTATGTTAGAACAGCTTGTTATGTATACCCCAAACCGCAGATTATACATTTCACAGATAATTAGGCACTGGTTTCTGCAGGGCTCCCTCAGCCGGAGGTCCCGAGCTGCAGCCCCTAAAGCCCTCGGTTAATCCAGTTGGCTTTCTGAGCCCACAAGCCGGCTACGCTCCCAGAAGTGGAGAAGCAGCGTAGCCTAGTGGAAAGACCACGGGCTTGGGAGTCAGGGGACCTGGGTTCTAATCCCAGATCTGCTGTTTTTTTTTTTTTTACTGGCATTTGTTTAGCTCTTACTTGGTGCCAGTCACTGAACTAAGCGCTCAGGTAGCTACAAGGTAGTCAGGTTGGACACAGTCCCCGTCCAGCATGGGGTTCACAGTCTTAATCCCCATTTTACAGATGAACTGAGGCACAGAGAGGGATGTGACTTACCCAAGGTCACACAACAATAAAAACTGCTTGCTGTGTGACCTTGGGCAAGTCACTTCATTTCCTCGGTGCTTCAGTTCTCCTGTTCTCCCTCTTACTTAGACTATGGGCCCCACGTGGACCCGGGACTGTGTCCAACCTAATGCACTTGTATCTTCCCCAGTACACTGTTAGATCAGTGTCTGTCACATGGTAAGCGCTTAACAAATACCATACAACAAAATGATACAACAACAAAGTCCAGTCTGGAGTCATATCTGGTCACCACAGAAGAAAGAGGTCTTCCAGCTTTTTTGATTTTCCCAGCCCTTTGGCATGTTCACAGAAAGTGGGAGACTGCTTAGGGGGAGGGGGAAACAGGGTCAGGGGCTGACCACAGGTTAGCCCATGAGGAACTCGATAGGATTGGGAACCCCCCGGGACCAGTGATCAGATGGGGCTGTGGGGTCAAGGCTGGGGGGCACTTCAGGACCACAAATCCCTGCTCCCCCTGCTAGAAATCATGGGGAACGGGGAGCCCTGGGCTCAACAGGGGGCAAGGGTGGGGTGAGTCATACTGGAGCCCCACCTCGGTGATGAGGAGCTTGAGGAAGTTTGCCTTGTGTCGCAAGGGGTCATGCACTAAGCCGTCGCAGAAGGAGACGATCCCGTGGGGGAAGTTGTGCTGCGCCAGCCAGGCCACCACCCGCTGCTTCTGCATGTCGGGCCGCCCGGTCACATAGATGATGAGGTAGCCAAGGTCCTGCCAGTGCCTGGAGGGGGAGGGAGAGAGCGAGAGAGCGAGAGAGTGTGAGAGAGAGAAGACCCTGCCGGTGGGGCGGGGTGGGGAGCACGGGGGTGGAGGTCACAGGTGACCCTGGGCTGAACTCCTCCTGCTCTACCCAGGGCCCGATCCCCCAACCCCACGGGCCTGGCTCACCGGGAGACGACCATGGCCCCGCCCGCCCAGCTCACCTGACGACGTCCACGGCCCCGGCGCGCACCTTGGGGTCGCTCCCCATGATGGAGACACTGGCGGCGAAGGAGCCGTCGATGCTGAAGACCACAAACTCCGTGCCCCGGGGAAGGATGGTGATGTAGCTGTCGGCAAATGTGTGGTCCCCCCTGAGGAGATGGGAAAATGTCTCAGGACCCCAGCTTCCTGCCCCGCACGACTCTCCCTGGCCAGTGACAGTCATGGCGTCGCTTCCTGGCCAGGCACACCCTGCCCCTGGCTCCCCTTAGCTTCCTTCTGCTATTTATTATTATGATTATTATTATTGTTATTTTTGCCAAGCACTTACTTTATATCAAACTCTGTTTAAGCATTGGCATAGATACCAGTTAATCAGGTTGGACAGTCCCTGTCCCACATGGGGCTCACAGTCTAACCAGGAGGAGAATAGGTATTGAATCCCTCATTTTACAGTTGAGGAAACAGAGACAAAGAGAAATTAAATGATTTGCCCAAAGTCACAGAGCAAGCAACTGGCAGAGCCAGGATTAGAATCCAGGTCTTCTGACTTCCAGGCCCGTGTTCTTTCCACTAGGCCGTGCTGCTCCTCCACCCTCCGCACCCCACTCCCGCTATCAGCAGCCTGCCGTTCCCCTCCTCTCTGCCTCCCCCGCCCCCGCACCTGACCACCATCTTGACGGGGTAGACGCCGATGCCAAGGCGCTGGCCCTCGGGGATGGTGAAGGAGACGCGGCCGCTGCTGTTGGTGATGAGTGTGTCAAAGTGGACCCATTCCCCGGAAGGAGGCTGGGTCATGATGTGAATGTCCACCTGGTCAGGGGGAGAGGGAGGGGGAAGTAAACGGATGGCTGTGCGTGTGCTTGTGGGGCTTGGGCACTGCTGATCTCATCCCTGACCTTCAACCGAGACCCAAACCCAGGAGTGCCCAGCCCGGCCGGGCCCAGCCCTGGCTCAGGCTTTGCTGGATGGTGGCTCGGGCTTCTTCGTCTCCCTGGATGATCCCAGGGATCGTGGGGCCAGAGGTCGGATTAAAGCAAGGCTGAGGTCATTGATGTAGTAGGAATAATAGCAGCATTTACTAAGTGCCTACTGTATGCCAAGTACTGTACTGACCACCAGGAAACAATACCAGGTAGAGAATTAGAGACAGTCGCTGGCCCTCCTGGGGCTCTCGATCCAAGAAGAGGCTTGCAAATGGAGCATCCCCGCTCCCAAGGAAGGTGGGGCGGGGGAAGGACTTATTCCATGTGGAATCCTGGCCCAGCTGCCCTCGGGGGGTGGGGGTGGGCATGATCAGGGACCCCTGGGAGGACACCGTTTGGACGGGTCATGCAGCGGGGGCTCTTGCTCCTGGCAGAGGTGGGTTCACCCCAGAGAAGGGTGAGGTTGGAGGGCTCCAAGTTCCTTCCCTCGTCCCCCTCTTCCCGAGGCCTGGAAGGTGGGGATCCCAGGCACCTGGGGGAGGTCACCTCTCCACTGCCCACTGCCGACCACCCACCACCTGCCTCGCCTCCAGTGCTCTCCGTGCATTCACCTTCTCCCCGGTGAGGGTCACCATATCCAGAGGCCCGTACATGAATCTGCCCGACAGGGTCTGTGGCCCGTCCTCGTTGGCCACGGCATCATTGATCCTGTGATTCGACGTGACATTCTGCGGGGGGAAGCGGCGGGGGGTTGGGGCCCGCGAATGAGCCCTGAAGCTCCGCCGGGCCACCCGGCCCTCCAACCCTAGCCAAGTCAAGGAGCTTGGAAAGAAGCCACCACTTCCAGGCCGGGATCTGCCTCGGCACAGCTGACTCCTGGTTCTTCTCCGACATCACCCATCCCGCCTCCGCCAATCACCAGCCCCCCATCCCAATCACTGAACCCAACCCAGCTCTGTTTGCCCACGGCCGCTGCTTGCTCGAGACAAAGCCCCAGGGAGGCAGGCGTGCGGCCTTACCCTCAGCTTCACGTGGGTCCTCTTCCTCAACCACTTTTCTCGCGGCTTTGAGGGGGTGAACACGGATACCTCTTTGCCATCCAACTCCAAGATGCTGGAGTTTTCATGCCTCATGACCTGAGAAGCCGGGAGAGAGAGTGCAGTGGAGTGAAGTGGTGGTGGGGGTGGGTGTGTATGTGTGTACACATCCACGCGTGAGAGAGAGAGATGAGCCACGGGTGGGGTACTGGTGTGTGTTTGTATCAGTATATGCAAGCATGAAAGGGGAGTGCACATCTGGGGCGGAAAGATGAGCACAGGGAGTAGAACGGCGAAGTACAACGCAGGCAATGACCCACGGGAGCGGCAGAACCGAACCGTTGGGGCTCGGGGCTGGGAGGCCAGAGCCAAGCAGAAAGGCTACCCCAGGGAGGGGATGGGAGCCATGGGGCAGGGGCGGTGGGGAGAGGTACCTGTCTCAGCAGGAAGGACACCACGTCTGTCGACTCCCAGTAGCTGGCATGGAAGAGGTGGGGCAATGCCACCGTAGGAAAGGCTGTCAGGGCGTCGGGGCAGTACAGGGCGTAGTCAATCCGCTTGGTTCCCCACCACTTAGCAGCGACTGACAAAAGAAGGGGCTCGTTAGCGACACTTGGGATAAGTGGGCGGCAGTGGGGAGGGGGGAGAGAGGGAGAGAGAGAGAGGAAAGAGAGAGAGAGAGAGACAGAGCCAGAGGGAGGAAGGAGGAAGGCAAAGGAGGATTTGCCTTTCTCCTCCTCTCCTCCCGTCCTCCCACCCTGCCTGGTTCAGTGAGCTGCAGCTCTCGAGTCCCATCTTTTCCCTCCCGCTCTTGAGTGGCTCTAGGCCAAAGTGTCGGGAAAGTGAGGCAGCCACGGGGCCCCGAGGCGGGCAGTCCTGCAAAGAAGGCTGTCAGTGGCAAAACCCTTGGCAACGAGGTGCGAGTGGCCCCCGCCTGGCTCTCCGGTCCAAGGGGCTGGTGGTCTGCTCCCAAGCAGGACCAAAAGGCCACCCCAGAGATGGCCCAATGGCTCATCTTGGGGCTGTGGCTGGGCTCCATCTCTACGGCCAAAGAGGACCTGAGCCGAGCCGCCTCCGGCTCAGAGGGAGCAGGGCGAAGGGGCATCTCCAGGTGGTGGGAGAATGGGGAGGCAAAAAAGAGAGAAGGGGAGAGGAGGATTAGGACAGGCGAAGGAGAGGCTGCAAATTATGGGTGGCAGCGCTTGCTTTCTCCAGTGGTTTGGGCAGTGGGGGCGGGTGAGGGAGACCTTAGCTGATGCCCCGCTCCCAGAATTCCCGGTATCATCCTGTGCAAGGTTACACTTGGCTTACTTGGTTTAGTCAACACACCCCACCCTCTCTTTCTGCCCATCTCACCCCCTACCCAGCCCTGGTGCTCTGCCCACCTAAGGCCATCCAGGCCTTCGATGCTTCAAATCTCATCCCTCCAAGTAGGTTAGTTCTCTACCCCCACAGCAGTGACTCTGTTCGGGGTTTCGGTCCTCAGGCGCAGGCCCAGCCCGGGGAGGCCAAGGCCTCAGATGGGCAGGGGATCAGCTCTGCTGGGAAGCAGCAGGCTGGGCTCTTAGGGTCCCCGGGAAGGCCCCGGGGTCCAATGGGGGAGGAGAGGGACGTGCTCAGAGTCAGAGTAGCCAAGTGAAGGGAAGAAAGTGAGCTCAAGATGGGGCGTGCCTGTTCTCGGAAGCAT
This sequence comes from Ornithorhynchus anatinus, assembly GCF_004115215.2. Classification (NCBI taxonomy): domain Eukaryota; kingdom Metazoa; phylum Chordata; class Mammalia; order Monotremata; family Ornithorhynchidae; genus Ornithorhynchus; species Ornithorhynchus anatinus. The sequence continues at coordinate 17,262,446 of NC_041729.1, read as the reverse complement.
CTGGGAAAGGAGCAGAGCTGCTCCCTGAGGGCCTCTGAGGCGAGGGGGCCGCTGTGTTAGTCAGTCAGGGGCCCGGACACCAGATACCTTTTCCGACGTCCAGGTCGGGGAGCAGCGGGATTTGGTCCAGGGTCGGCCTCGGGCCCCCCTCCTGCCTTTCTCCTAGAGGGTTCTGGGGTCTTCCCCGTTTAGGCTTTCTATGGCTTTGGTTCGCCATTTTGGTGGGGCATTTGTGAGGGAGGGCAAGCTGGGACAGGAGGCTTAAGCTTTTGGAATGATTAAGATGATGGGATTTTTCTAGAGAACAAAACAAAACGATGTGGGTTAACACCTCAACCGCACTGCCTGAGCTTAGCTCTGCCCTCCAAGTTCCAGGTAGGGGTGGAAGGCCCCTGGCCAGCGGAAGACCATAAACACCCCAGGCTCTCCATAAATTCTCCCAAGGCGGGATGAAACCAGAGTCTGGAGCTGGGAGGTGGTGAGCTGGGTCGCTTCCAGGAAGAGGGTTGGGGAGGCCTGGGTCTTTGGCTCCCAATGTCAAGGAGAGGCAACAGTCGGGGTTGCTGCCCATGCAGGAAGCCAAGATGTTGGTTGTCACCAACACCTAAATGGCCCAAGCCATAGCACCTCGCTGCTCCCAAAGCCCAAGCAAAGGTACAAGGGGGAGAGATTGAAGACTGCACCCGCTCTTCAGTTCGAGATCCCAGTGCTGGCATTCTTTCATCCCCAAGGGGCCACTGCCGAGAGGCCAGGGGAGGCTCGGCAGCTGAGCTGAGCCGGCCCTGCCCACTGGCTGCGAGCAGGTAAACTTGGCCTTCACTGGACTTACCCCTGGGACAGCCAAACCCTCGGCACCCCCATCGGCCCAGAATCCAACCGGGCTCTCGGCTGGTTACCTCCCCATCCATCATCCGTTGGCCCACTCCCTCTGCCACAGGTCAGTGGTGTGTGACCAGCTCTCCAGAGCGCAACATATCCCAACCACGGCCAGATCTCCCATCACCCCTCCGGCCCCTGCCGGGCCTCCCTCTCCCCTCAGCCGGTGGCTATCGCTGTGCCGAGAAAAGTCTTGCCCACTCGAGCCTCAGGAGCGGCTTTCTTGGCGGAGGAGAGCAATGGCATTAATTGATTGCTTCCTATGTGCAGAGCTTGCGAGAGTACAACAGAGTTGGTAGACATGTTCCTTGCCCACGAGGAGCCTACAGTCTGGAGGGGAAGACAAACGCTAATAAAAATTAATAAATTATGGATATGTTCATAAGTGCTGTGGAACTAAGAAGTAGAGTGACTATCAAGTGCTTAAAGGGTACAGATCTAAGTGAAGAGGTGATGCATAAGGGAGAGGGAGTAGGGGAAAAGAGGGCATATCAGGGAAGGCCTCCTGGAGAAGATGTGATTTTAATAAAGGTGGGGAGAGTGGAGGTCTATCATATTCAGAGGGGGAAGGAGTTCCAGGCCAGAGGTAGGGTGAAGGCAAGGGGTCGGTGGTGAGATAGACAAGAGAGAGGTACAGTTAGTTGGAGCTAGAGGACTGAAGTGTGTGGACTGGGTTATAGTTGGAAATCAGTAAGGTAAGGTAAGAGGGGTAGAGCTGATTGAGTGTTTCAAAGCTGAAGGTAAGAAGTAGCAGTTTGGTGGAGACGGGTTTGAACAGGAAGGTGAGGAGTTCCACTTTGGACATGATGGTTTGACGCTCCAGGCCTCTCGACTCTGGCTGGACAGATGCTGGAGGCAAGTCCCTGTCTGGCTCTAAGCACCTTCACCAGCGCTCCCGCCCACCCTGGGCCACTTGAGGGCCATCTTTGGCAACTGAAGGCAGCCCATGGAAAACACCCTCTCCTCTTCCCTTATTCGACAAGGTAAGTTTCCAGAGGGACGGGGCCTCCTCCGTTCTGACTCTGCCTAGAGCCTTGAGGGGTGCAGTGGCAGTGACTCGACCTCTCCCTGCACCCTCCAGCTGCAGGACACGGAGGAGACCAAGGGCCCAGACGTGCCTGCGGAACCCAAAACCCTCCCCCGTCCTGACCCACTCACTATTGGCGATGTTGGAAGCGGTGTAACTGTCGGCCATGCCCGACACCTGGCTCGTGATGCTGACCTCGCTGGCCCGGCGGAAACCCCGGAAACTGGGGACGGTACCGGGGGAGGAGGGAGACGTGGACTCCATGAAGATGGCGCCGTGGGCCTGAACCGCTTCCGCTGGGGGTCACGGAGGGAAGAGAGGAGATGATAAAGGGAGGAGAGGGTTAGATAGACCAGGGGCTGTGTAGACAGCCCCTGCCCCCGCCCTCCCGCCCAAGGACAAACCAACAGAGAGGCGATAGAGAAGGAGAGACACAAAAACCCAAACAAACCAAAGTCCAAAGGCTTAAAGAGAGGCTGCTGGGAAGGAGGGCTGCAGCCCGGAGCAGATGCAACTCTCCTACAGATGTGAAGAAACGTGTTTCACCTGAGAGTGGGATTGGGAAATGAAGTGAAACCCAAAGACAGACAGGCAGGGGAGCTTCAGCAACCCAGAGAGCATCCTCGGCTCAATTCCAGCCCGTCCCAGGGGCAGAGGGTGGGTACCCTGACTACAGGAGGGGGAATCGGCTCTGAGAAGAGCCCCCCATAAGACTATCTACCTCTCTCCCTCTAGCGCTCTTTCCATGGGATCAAGCGGTAGGTAAAGCCAAGGAAACTAAGCGGGAGCAGAGGGTAATAGGCTTCCTTGCAGAGATTCAACTGGGCTGAAAAGCCAAGGAAGGAGAACAAAGGGGCCCCCCACAGACTCCCGCAGGAAGGAGGACACGGACGGCGGGAAGCGTGGGGAGCCATGCGGAGGCCGGGAATCCATCTAAGGGAACAGTGTGAGTGGAGGCGGGAAACAGGCCGGCTCTCCATCGCCAGGGAAGCCTTGGGGACAGGCCACCTGCATGGTGTCATGGGCCCCTCGGAGAGGAAGCCAGCCAGGGGGAGGGCCCAGACTGATGATGTCCATCCAGCTGGGGCTGGGGAGGGGGGACACAGTCGCCTCTCCAAGGAAGGCATCTGAAGCTCAGAGGGTCGTGTGCTGCTCACTGGGTGTGGAAGAGCCCAGTCTCGGACTGACTCAGAGGTCTGTGCACATCCCATCCCAGCCCCCGCCCCGCCAACACCTGGGGGTGGTGGGCGAACCGTGTTTGGATGGACACGGGAGCTCTGGGCATCCTGCTCCCCCCTCCCACACCACTAGGGGGAGGATCCCCCAACTCTATTTCAGGGAGGGAGAGTAAAGAGTTTTTGGTGGGGGGTCTTCGGGGAAGAGTTAGGGGACAGGAAAGGATAAACCAAAGCGAGGCAAAGAGGTGAAGGAAGTCGAGTGGTTCCCTAAAGCCTGAGAATCAGAGGAGCCATGCAGTGCCATGAGAAGAAGTGCCCCTGATCTCAGGGGCCAAGCTAAACAAACCAGCTAAGAAACCGGATCTGAGAAGGGGACACTGGGGACAGAAGGCTTTTCCCTGGGAAATTGGAGGGGCGGGAAAAGGCCCCAAAGCATTTGGGGAAGACCAACGGCCGATCTTGGATGAAAGCTGAGGATCAGCCCCCATTCTCAGCTGCCCCCTTATAGTGACTGGGTTTGTGGGGAGGAACGGGGGAACAGGGGGTGGGGGGCACGCATCCCCTTTCCTCTCCCACCTGTCTCTTCATTCCCTTTCCCTGCTCCCCCCTCCCACCTGTCTCTCTAGTCCCCTTCCCTGCTCCCCCTTCTCCTCTGTGCCACACCCTCCAGGCCAGGCCCCTTACAAGGCAGATGGCAGATGGGCTGCCCTCTCTAACCCATCCCACCCCCAGTCTGGCTCTTTGGAGGGGACAGAAGCCCAGGCTGCTTTCCTGTCTCCCAGAGGGCCCGCTTTCTTCCTCCTGGCCACTGCCCCTAACACCGAACCATCAGGCAGTTAATCAATGCTAACCAGGGCCAAGCCGACAACCCATGGGTCCTGCCCGGACCTTAATGGGGCAGGGTGTGGGTGGGAAGAGAGCCCAGGGAAAAGCCTTCAGCCCCACCCAGGGGTTCCTGGGCTTCCACAAGGCCCGGCGCAAGCAGCACAGGAGGAGAGTGAGAGGAGAAGGGGAGGTTACACACACTCAGCACAGCCGGGACTTTTACTGGACCCATCTTGCCAGTTCAGAACGGGAACGGGGATACTGGTTTCCATGAAGCTATCCTGCCGTTGGAGAGCAACCAGGGGGCTGCTTTCCACGATGAGGATGGGATTGCTCTGGACTGTTTCGACTGGAAGCAGACAGGGAGAAAACAAAAGGACAAGAACAAACAGGTATGTGGCCATGACACCGGAACACCAGCAAATGGTCCTGCCCATCCTGCCCTTGCCTGGGAATCTTGGGACTGACAGAGAGGAAGGGGTGGGGGGGCTCTTCCTTTCAGGGAGAAAAAGGACCCAGAGCCTAGGATCATATATTTCCACCCAGCTGTAATTCCTGGTGCCCTGAATCTTAGGGATGGGCTCTATGAGGACACACACACGGGACAGGATGAGAGGGAAGCAACCTAGGTCCAAGCCCACAGTGGACACAGCCACAGAACAGACACAGAGAGGGACACAGAGGAACTCGTGGTAGGAGGGACCAGGGGTCACAGGGTCTCTCGGGGGCCACATGGATTGGGACTTCAATGGGAGCGGCTGGGATCCCGGACTGTGGGGTCACAACACTCTAGGTTTTGGTCCATTCCTTGCTGCGAGTGCTGGGGCTGCTCTGAGTCAGGATTCTCTGGTGGGCACCTCCCAGGGACGAGGCAAGGGGGGCCGAGAGGCAATCCCAACAGTGCCAGATAGACTCAGGATCTGAAGTCTCCAGGGGAGGGGAGGGACGGGAGGAAATGGCATGGGATGGGAGAGGCCCACTTCCTTTTTGAGCAAAGTCCCAGAAGAGACCCTGCTGTGTCGCTGTCTGGTCCACAGAATCGGCCAACTATGGGTCCACCTGGCCCGAGGCTCTTGGGGTGGCCAGAGTTCATCCCTTCTTCTGAATCTGTGAGGCTTCTATCCCAGTGGACTGGTCCCTCCAGACAATGGGGATGGAAATAGGGTGAGGAGAGACAGCCAGACCAAGGAGGGCATTATATACCTAAAGCACTAGCATTCCCTTGGCCTCCCCTCGCCTGGTCTCGGAATGCGAAACGAGGGACAGCAACCTCAGGCCCAAGGAAGGGATGGGGGCTCTTCTTTTTTGTTTTCAATTATATACTCCTTGGGGGAAGGGGAAGTCTTTTCTTGGATGTGATGAAGGTGCCTCTGCTCAGGAATGGCAGATAAACCTTAATCTTGGGACTCCAGGACCAAGAGCCCAGGGGAGGACTGGATTAGAGTGCTGGTGCCTTGGAATGCTCCTCACACTCTCCGGTCCTTGCTAGATGCTCCCATCAGGGCACGGAGGGCACCAAGCGAGTCTGTGGGTGGGACAAGGCCCGTTGTGAAGTGACTGGGTGGTCTTGGTCAAGGTCAGTGACCTCCAGGTAGATCTGAGACTCCCTCATGCCCTGGATGGTACCACGCAGTACCTGTTAGCTGGCAAATCGCTTAGGGAAGGGTGATTAGAAGCAGTGTGGCTTAGTGGCAAGATCCCGGCTTGGGAGTTAGAGGACATGGGTTCTAATCTCGGCTCCGCCACTTGTCTGCTGTGTGACCTTGGGCAAACCACTTAACTTCTCTGTCCCTCAGTTACCTCATCTATAAAATAGGGATTAAGACTGTGAGCCTCACGTGGGACAACATGATTACCTTGTAACTACCCCAGCACTTAGAAGAGTGTTAGGCACATAGTAAGCGCTTAACAAATACTATTATTATTATTATTATCTAGGGAGGGTGGATGGCACCAGAACCCAGAGAGAGAGGAGTTGTGTGGGGGCTACAGGACCACCAGAATCAGTCAACAGTGAGGGGCAGCTGCCCAAGGGGAGCAGGATCCTGGGTGGGGTAAGGGTCACAGGGATGGGGGAATAGCAGAGGGAGACCTACAATCCTCCGCGGAACTGGTTCCATCTCGCTCGAGTGGTCTGCAGGCAGGCACCCTCGGGGGTCTTGGGGCCCCCCCAACTTACCCAGCAGAGCCGAATTGCCATCCCCAAGAGGGAAGCGCTGGTAGCGGGGAATGTTGAAGGGGGGCAGGAGGTGGAACTTCTTCTCCAGGAGGGGCTCCAGGCGGGAGGCAGAAGGGTCAGCGGGGTGGAACATGTTGTATACTTGCTGGCAGGCAGGTCGGAGCTGAAAGACTACCAGAGGCGAGCAGTTAGAGCCTCTGGAGAACCAACTTCAGTGCTGCTTGAAGAGGGCCCTGTGGAGAGCCACTGGACCCTGGGAGATTCAGGGGTGACCCCTTGTCCACCACAGTGACCAGGCCCAGAGAGTGGGACGAGCGAGGGGGTGATGCCGTAAACACCAAAGACAGAATCAGAGTCCATCCCTGATCTACGGCCCCTTGTCTGCCTCCCTCCATCTCGCCCTCTCGGAGCAGGAGAGGGTGGGAGGCGAGAGGGACCACTATGACTCAAATGGCAGCCTTGTGGGCAGAGCTGAAAATCTGTCTCCCCTTCCTGCACCTACTTCTGACCCAGGTGCCTCCTCCCAATAACCACCTTGAGTGGGTTCGCTCCGCACTTCTGCACCAGTGCCATACTTCGACAATAATAATGTTGGTATTATTATTATTAGTGTCCTCTCCTAAGTGCTTAGTACAGCGGACGTTCAGCAGATATGATTCAACACCACACTGGCTGTGAATGCAGAACTGGGGTGAGGCCCACCCCTCCCCACCTGCTGTTTCTCCCAACAGCAGAGGCGGGGGACCCCTTGTGGGGGTGACTCGACTGGGAGAAGCTGGTCTCTCCTCAGCAGCCACAGTTCACCTTCACCCTTCCAGTCTGCGCTGCCCAGGGGAATGAATGGGGGAGTCTGTTTGGGCTGGGAGCTGAGGGAAATGATTTTCATCCCAGGTCCTCATGACCTATCTTCCCCACCCTGGTGATCCTCTTCCTGTTAACCCAACTGTGTGCTCAGCAGTATTGTTCAGACAGATGGAGAGATGCCCACTGACCTCCAAAGAGGTCCTTTTGTGGTAGGACTCCTTCCAGTTGTCACTAAGCAGGTGACCTAGTCTAGGACTCCTTCCAGTTGTCACTAAGCAGGTGACCTGGTGTCCTCCCTGACCCTTGCCCAGGCCCTAGGTCTCTCCCAGTTCTCTGGTTGGAGGGAGTTTACACAGTGGATGAGGGGCGGAGTCGGGATTGGAACCAGGTCCTCATTTCCAGGGCCGAGCTCTTTCCACTAGGTCATGCTGCTTCTCGTTTTTTCAGTAATTTGACTATGGCAAGATATGCAAATCATACACAAATACACTCATGGCCATCTTAATTTAATTTGCGGAAAAGCTAGCGGAGACAGCCAGGCTCCCCTGGGCCAGGCACCCCATCATTTCATCTATCTCAGTGCCTCCGCCCCGCCCCTCCCTGCCTCATCTCCCTCCCCTGAAGGGCCAGAGTGGACGGCGCAGGGCACCGGGGCCAAACTCACCATCCAGCGCGGGGATGACGGTCTTCCTCAGGGCCAGGACCAGCCCCAGTGGGGATCCGAAGAGGAAGAAGTCCGAGATCTCAAACTCAAACTTCCCAAGGCTCCCCCCATCCAGCATGGTGGAACTGCTGGATCGACGGGAGCTGGGATCATTTCTCAGGATGCTGGAATGTAAACTGCAAGACAGAGAACCAGGCCGGGCTCAGGAGGACACAGGATCAGGGCCAAGACCAAGGGCAAGTGAAGGACTGAGGCTGGGTCCATGAAACCCTGTCCTCTCCCAAACTTTCCCATCACTGTAGATGGCACAACTATTCTTCCCATCTTCCAAGTCCGTAACCTTGGTGTCATCCTTGACTCCTATCTCTCATTCAACCCACATATCCGATCAATCACAAACTCCAGTCAGTCTCACCTTCACAATATCGCCAAGATCCGCCCTTTCCTCTCCACCTAAACCGCTACCACGTTAATACAGTCACTCATCCTATCCCACCTGGATTACTGCATCAGCCTCCTTTCTGACCTCCCAAGCTCCTGCCTCTTCCCTCTTCAATCCATACTTCACTCCACTGCCTGGATGATCCTTCTACAGAAATGTTCTGGGCATGTCACCTCCCTTTTCCCCTTCACCCCCCACAAAAATTCCAGTGGTTGCCTATCCACCTCCATATCAAACAAAAACTCCTCGCTATTGGCTTTAAAGCTCTCCATCACCTTGCCCTCTCCTACCCCACCTCCCTTCTCTCCTAGATCTCATCCCACACATTCCGCTCCTTTGGTGCTAACCTTCGCACTATGCCTTGATCTCGCATGTCTCACTGCTAACCCCTGGCCCATGTCCTACCTTTGGCCTGGAACACCCTCCCTCCTCAAATCTGCCAATCACTCTTTCCCTCTGCAAAACCCTATTTAAAATACAGCTCCTCCAAGAGGCCTTCCCAGACTAAGCCCTGCTTTTCCTCAGCTCCCACTCCCTTTTGCGTCACCCTGACTCACTCCCTTTGCTCTTCCTCCCTCTCCCCATCCACAGCACTTATGTATATATGTATATACCTTCAATTCTATTTATTTATATTGATGCCTGTTTACTTGTATTGATATCTGTCTCCCCCACCTCTAGACTGTGAGTCCACTGTGGGCAGGGCTGACTCTCTTTTTTGCTGTATTGTACTTTCCAAGCGCTTAGTGCAGAGCTCTGCATGCAATAAGTGCTCAATAAATGCGACTGAATTAATGAATGAAAGTCCTCCAGGAGACTGGGGAAAGAGATTCACTTTTACCTTCATTTCCAGGCCCCAGACAGGGTGTCCCGCCCCAGAACAGGAGAGGCGGAACAATTTCCAGGCCCTGTGGCCCACACTCAGACTTTTGGTTTCCTCATCCCCTTAGGCTCTTTGAAACACCCAGATGGCTAGCGTTTCTGTTAGGCAGGGCTCAGTTGAGACTCCTTATGGGAAGCCTGGAGCAAAGGGGCCCCAATTTGGTCTAAAGAGGAGAGAGGAGACATGACAGACAAGAGAAGCGTCAGGAGAGGCAAGGGAGAAGGCAGGAGAGACAAGAGAGGGGGTGGAGAGGAAAGAGAGGAGGCGGGGAGAAAGGAGGTGGGTGAGATGAGAAAGGACTTGGGAGGAATGAGAGGAGGCAGGAGAGATGGGAAGGCAGGAGAGATGAGAAGGGAGGGAGAGGTGAGAGAGGAGGAGGGAAAGGTGAGCGAGGAGGAGAGATGAGTGATGAGACAAGGGGTGGGAGAGATGAGAGGAGAGAAGAGATAGGAGGAGATGGGAGGAGAGAGGAGGGAAAGGGAGGGGAGGAGGTGGGAAGAGGGAGAGAAATCTGGCCTTTCTTTTACTGCTAGTTTGAGGCTTTACTCCACTCTGAACATCATTCAGAATCCCAACTGGGAGAGAGCAGCCAGCACATATGCCTCCCAGGCCAGCCATCCTGCCTAATGAGTTCACAGAGCATCTTTTCTGCTTTTTTCCGCTGCACCAGCTCAGGCCGGGCAGCTCCTGGAGTAGTGGTGTTACCCCTGGATTGTGTTTCTCCATCGAGAAGGTACGGGGAAGGTCAGAAGGAAGCAGGGGATGCTTTCATCCCTGGGCCATACAGGATGGCTCAGGGACAAAGTCTGGTAATTACCAAAAATGAGCTCCGTGCACTCTCCTAACCCCCAGCACATTACAACCCACTCTTCCACTTCCCAGCTTCCCCGGGGCACTGGCCTGAGGCCTCAAGGAGTCTCAGAGCTCTCATCAACACTGCCAAGGGCTCCTTAACAATCAGAACAAACAAGCTGCCCCAAACAGTGGGGGCTGAAGAACAGAAACGGAGGGGCAGGGGAGGGTTCTGAAAAGAAACCAGGAGGAAAGAGAGAGAGGCAAAAAGAACAGAGGAGGGGCAGGCAGTTAGATGACCAGATGGGAGTCGGTCAGGTCTACTTTCCTCCTCCTGGGGTGTAATTGTTGCCTGCCACCCCAGGGCAGGGGTCGCCTCTTTGCCTCTACCCAATCATTCATATAACATAATTTAAAGATATATACATAAGTGCTCTAGGGTTGGGGAGACTATCAAGTGTCCAAAGGTCACAGATTGAGGTGCACAGACAACACAGAAGGGAAAGCGAACCGGGGAAAAGAGGCCTTTATTGGGGTAGGCCTCTTGGAGGAGATGCTTTGAAGGGGGAGAGAGTGGTGGTCTGATATATGGAAAGGAGGGAGTTACAGGCTAGGGGAAGGATGTGGGAAAGGGGTCCGTGGCGAGACAGATGAGATCAGGGCACAGTGAGTAAGCTGGCGCTGGAGGGGCGGAGTGTATGGGCTGGGATGTAGTAGGAGATTAGGGAGGTGAGGTAGGATGGGGTGAGATAACTGAGTGCTTTCAAGACAGTGGTATGGAGTTTCTTTTGGGCAAATAAGTGGATGGGCAACTGCTACAGGTCCTTGAGGAGTGGGGAGACATGAGCTAAATGTTTTTGTTGATACCCCCAGGCTGACTCCCACAAGGGAGACCCAGTTTAGAGCCAGTGGCTCAGGAAGCGGGTGGTTGTGACAGAATCCCCTGGCCAGAGAACAAGGAGACAGACAGAGAGCCGCCTACACCCCCACCCCCACGTCAGGCACCCTGGATTCCATCTCCTGGAGGGGTGGGTGCTGGCCCAGAAACCACGGAGGGACAGTGCACTTGCTCTGCAACAGAAGACACTTGATAAATACGCTTGACTGACAGACTGAAGGACAGAAACGAGACAAATGAGAGAAGGACAATGAAACAGGGCCAGGGGTGGCCTCGGCCCCGCTCTTCTCCATCTGCCCACGGCCCCTCACCTGGAGAGGAAAGCCTGGTGCTGCTTGATGGTGTCCATCTCGTAGGTGGATGAGTCGCTCCTCTTGCGCGGCAGCTGCTTCTTGGGGTCATCCCCATTGCTGCGTGGGATGTCGACGTTGCTGCGGCTCAGGTGCCGGCTGGCCTCCAGGTTGGAGGGGGTCCCCGAGCACGAGGAGTTGTTCACCAGGATTCCGGGGGACAGGAGGTCTGTGTCCTGGAGGCGTAAAGCCACCAGCTAGGCTCCAGGCCCCCCAGCTGGTCCCGGGACCACTCCTGAGGTTTCTTGAGCCTCATCACCCAGAACAGGCAAGCCCGCCCTTGGGAGGAACCCGGCCCCTGGTCCCCTCGGGGCGACTCTCTGGAGGGTGGATACTGCTTGGGGGTGGGGGCAAGGGCCTGGCTGTCTGGGTTTGCCACTTGCCTGCACGCTCACCACACTGCCCCGGCGACTGCTGCTCTGGCTCTCGGACACTGTCTGGTTGCTGCAGCATAAAGCGTCAAACGCCAGGATCCCCCCAACACAATCCCCAATCAGGCAGACCTGGGGGAGCAAGCAGAGGTTGTGTCCTGCCCAGCCCTCTCCCCGTGTCAAGTATCCAGGAGAGGGGCAAAGAATTGAGGGTGTGTGTGTGTGTGTGTGAGAGAGAGAGAGAGAGAGAGAGAGTGTGCGTGTGTGTGTGTGAGAGTATGTGTGTGTTTGTGTGTGTCTGGGACCTGGAGGAGGGGAGCACTGGCAGGCAGCCCTCTGAGATGGGGTGGCTCAGGCTAAACAAGAGCAGGAAAATATGGGAAGAGGCCACTGCTGGTGGTGGTGTGGGGGGCGATAGGGGGAGGGAAGGGCATCAGGGCAGTCCTGCAGACCCTCTCCCAAAGAAGGAAAAGTCACAATTCCCGGAGGGAATGGGTTTAAACAGCAGCAGGAGGAATTTACATTGGGCATATAAGCGTACATCCACTCTTTCCATCCCTACCCCCCCACCCCCCCCGCCCCGAGCCCCTTGCTTGCAAACCCAAAATGACTTAGATGCGAACAAGGTACACACATGCAGGCACACCAGGAAGGGCTGGACCAAGACAATTTAGAGCCATCCTCATCCCAACACTCCCACATCAATTCACACCCTCAGGAGGCTTCAATCCAAGAAGCCCCAGGGGTCTATGGGGATATGCAGTGCAGCTCAGTGGAAAGAGCATGGGCTTGGGAGTTAGAGGTCATGGGTTCGAATTCCGGCTCTGCCACTTGGCAGCTGTGTGACTGTGGGCAAGTCACTTAACTTCTCTGTGCCTCAGTTCCCTCATCTGTAAAATGGGGATGAAGACTATGAGCCTCACGTGGGGCAACCTGATTACCCTATATCTACCCCAATGCTTAGAACAGTGCTCTGCACATAGTAAGCGCTTAACAAATACCAATATTATTATTATTATATGGTCCTTAGACTGTGGAACAGACAAGTTAAAGCTTTCCTCCTCCTGCTTCATACCATACCCATGTCTTTGGGGGACCAGGGCTCCCTTTGTGCTGCCTTTCTGGGACCCCAGGCAGCGCCCCTCCGCCCCGCCCCGGAACCCACCTGGCCATTGAACGACATGCCCGCCTGGGACTTGATGAACTCGCCGTAGGCCTGGTTGGCTCGCTGGATTACCGTAGCAACCGCTTCCTGGTACTGAGGGGAGGAGGTAGCCAGGAGGGGCAGGGCAGCAAGGGGGATGTGGTCTTGGCTGTTGGAGAGGCAGCCCTCGTCGTAGCTGTAGGGGCTCAGGCTGTGGGGATGGTGGAGGGTAGAGGGTGGAGATCGTGTTAAAATCCGCTTTATTGTTATAGAGCTGCAGCTGTTGGCTCCAGGGAACCAGGTCCCGAAGGAATTCTGTTCCTTTGAGGACATGATGCTCAGAAGTCAAAATAGGCCATAAAGGGGAAATCCTGGGATCTAACTGGAAGGCTGGTAGGGCTGGGAGCCAGGAAGCCTGGGGGCTAGCTCCATCTCCGCTCTTTCCCACTGTTGACTGACTTGTGTGCCTCGGTTTCCTCATCTGTAGAATGGGATGACACCTGTCTTTCCCATCCTCCCAGGTAGGTTGCCGAGGTCAGTGATGACAGCTGAAGATCTGGGAAAAACAAGCTGGGTTCCACCAAGGAGCCCCCAACTCCAATGCCACCTGGGGCCTCGGGGCAGGGTGAGGAAAGCAGTGGGCCTTGCTGGGTTCCGGGAGGGAGTCACCCCTACTCACTTAGACACGAGAGAAAAGGCCTCAGAGCAGATGGCCGGGCAGGGCACCAGCTTGATGGTAATGCGACCAAGCGCAGCAGGGTAGTGGACCCGCATGACGGTGTCAAACACGGTGGTGATGGTGTTGACGTCTCCCTGCTTCGAGTTCTGGTCACCTCCCCCGCTGTCCAGGATGTTGCCTCCGTGTAACACTAGCAGGAGCACGTGGATCTTAGAGGCCTGGGACAGAGGCTGGGTCACTTCATCCTGTGGCAGGGAGGATTCATTCGTTCACTCAACTGTATTTATTGAGCGCTTACTATGTGCAGAGCACTGTACTAAGTGCTTGGAAAGTACAACAAAGCAATAAAGAGAGACAATCCCTGCCCGCAACTGGCTCACAGTCTAGATTCGGGGGGAGACAGACATCAATACAAGTAAATAAGCATCAATATAAGTAAACAGAATTAAAGATATATACATAAATACGTAAGTTCTGTAGGGTGGGGAGAGGGGGAAGAGCAAAGGGAGTGAGTCAGGGTGAGGCAGAAGGAAGTGGGAGCTGAGGAAAAGTGGGGCTTAGTCTGGGAAGGCCTCTTGGAGGAGGTGTGCCTTCAGTAGGGCTTTGAAGGGGGGGGAGAGTGACTGTCTGTTGGATTTAAGGAGGGAGGGCGTCCAGGCCAGAGGTAGGACATAGGCCAGGGGTCAGCGGCAAGACAGGCAAGGATTTAGTTGAAAGGTGAAGAACCTTTGCCTGTCGTGTGTGATCTGCCTGTCCAAGCCAATGGTCCCAGGGAGGCTGGAGCCCCTCAACTTGGCTATTCGGTTCAGCAAGAGGCTGGATCGAGCTCTCGCCACGGGCAAAGCCCCGACCTGGACGCTGCAGCAAGTATCGGGGGTTAAAACAAAGAAATGGTTCTTGCCTTCGACTGATCGATTAATCAATCAGTGTTATTGATTGAGCGGTTACCGTGTGCAGAGCACTGCACTAAGCGCTTTGGGAGAGTACAATAGAATAGGTAGAAAAGATTCCTGCCCATAAGGAGCCTACAGAGTAGAAGGGGAGATAGATATTAAAATCAATTTACAAACGGGTACGTACAAATGCTGTGGGCTGGGGGAGAAGTGAATAGCAAAGTGCTTATGGGGTAGAGACTCAAGGATATAGATGACACATGAGGGAGGACTTAGACAGGGAAGGCTTCTGGGAAGAGAGGTGAATTTATGAGGACTTTGAGAAGATGGGGAAGGTGGAAGGAGTTCCAAGACAGAGGGAGGACACGGGCAAGGGATCGGCAGCAAGAAGGATGCCCATTAGAATCCAACGGTGAGCTGCGAGCCATCTGGCCATCATGGTCAGGGAGGGACAGTTCTGCAGGCTGGGCTAGCCTTACTGTGGCAAATCGGTGGCAAGACAACTAGCCATACTCTAAGTGGAGAATTAGGTTACCAACCCCTTAACCTGCTCACTCTCCCCAAACGAGGCGAGTACAGGTTAGACTATGACCAATGACATCACCATTTTCTCAAGTAATAAATACCACTGACTGATTGATAGGTAGTAGATGGTAAACTCTCCAGGGGAAGGGTCCTGGTCTTCTACTTTTAGCTTATCATTCAATCGTACTTATTGAGCACTTTTTGTGTGTACTAAGCACTTGGGAGAGTACAATACAAAAGAGGTGGTAAACACATTCCCTGCCCATATGGAGATTACAATCTGGAGGGGGAGACAGACATTTATATAAATAAATTAGGGATATGGACATGTGACGCCGAGGGAGGGGTGAATAAAGGGAGCAAATCGGGGTAACGCAGAAGGGAGTGGGAAAAGAGGAAATGAGGGCTTAGTCAAGGAATGCCTCTTGGAGGAGATGTGCCTTCAATAAGGCTTTGAAGTTTATAATGCCAGGCTCCTACTGCAATCCAGAAGGAACTCAATCCATTCGACTGAATGTGTCTGCCTGAACTGTCTCCATGCTTGGGACAATCTGGGTCCCCCCGCCCACTCTGGATGCTTTGATTGGATTTCCACTCCACCAGTGCTCATTTCTTATCTCCTTCTTCTCTACTTGACCCTGAGTCCCTGACCTGCAACATTCCCCCTGGGGAGCCCCATTGGGGTCTGTTAGGCCCAGGAGCCCCTACCCCTAGGGAGGGGGCTATGAACTACGAAGCTGAGCAGACCTTAGCATCATTATAAGCAGGGAATGTGTCTGCTAATACTCTTGTATTGTTCTCTCCCAGCACTTAGTACAGTGCGCTGCACATAGTAAGCCCTCAGTAAATACCACTGATTAGCTCATGGGGCTGCACACCAAGCCCAAGATGTTGCCACCATGGGACTGTGGCCATGCCCCTTAACTGTTCCATGCCTCCGTTTCCTCATCTGTAGAATGGGGATAAGAATACCTGTGTGTCCTTCCTCCCTCTTAGACTGTGGGCCCTGTGTCAGACAGGATTGTGTCTGATCTGATTATGTTGCATCTACCCAGTGCTGTGCACAGTGCTTCAACACAATTACTATTACTACTACTAATAATTAGTGCTCAACTTGTTTAGGGGTTTTGTAGTTTGGGGGATATTTTTTTTCCTGCCGCCTGATTCCCCTGGGTCCCACTCCCACCCCTGCTGGAGTTTCTGCTGGCAGATGTACAAAGCCCCAGGGCTGAGATGCCAATCCCTAAGCAGTGCCACTGCTTGGAGATGGGTGACTGAGGGCGTGTAGCCCGTGACGGCCCAAGGTCTAGGGAGCATTTCCTTCTGGCCATGAAATAGCTCTCCCACCTATTCCTCCTCCCAAACCCAACCCGATGTCCCATTCATTCTGTCCACTGAGGATCATGACCCTCTTACAGTCTGAGGGGTCAAAGTCGAGGTCCCGCCCTTGGCCCACCAGGCCAGACAACCCCAAAACTCAGAGACACAACTTGGCTGGGGCCTCTGGTTCTCCCCAAACCCCTCCCTAGCCCATTTCTATGCTCATGCCTCTCCTCCTCAGAGACATGCTTTGAGCAGTGAGCTCTAAATTCTGTCTGGTTACTCCCCGGATGATCCTTATTCTCTGCTTCCTCCCCCACCCCCACAACTCCACAGGCCCACTTCACTGCTCCCATTGACACTTGGATGTTCAGTTGGAGGGGGAGGTAAGGTAACAATATTCCCTACTCCTGGCCAGTGACTCCAGCAATCTCAGCACCCACTCTTTCCCTACGAAGTCCCAAGCCCAGGAGGGGCCATCCTTCCCATGAGATGAGGGCTGACATGTGTCCAGCCGCAAAACCAACCTCCATGCCATGGTCTCTCTCACTCTGGCTCAGGACAGTTTTCTGGTCTGGCCTGTTTTACCTGTGGGGCTCAACAAAAAACCTCACTGGCTGCACACCGCAAACCACATTCACTCATATTGGCGGCTGTTGTTACTGCTGGGGCACTGTACTTG
The DNA here is from genome assembly GCF_004115215.2 of Ornithorhynchus anatinus. Lineage (NCBI taxonomy): Eukaryota > Metazoa > Chordata > Mammalia > Monotremata > Ornithorhynchidae > Ornithorhynchus > Ornithorhynchus anatinus. The sequence goes on along the minus strand of NC_041729.1, from coordinate 17,245,914 downwards.
AGCAAGATGCCACGTTAGCTGTCTGTCCCCTTGCCTGCCTGGGCACCTCAAGCTTTAATCACCCTTTCTGCCTCCCGGGGGGGCTGATGCCTCAGCAAAGCCCTGTCCGGAGGCTGTGGTCCTGCCCTGTTCCAGGGAACTCCTCTTCTCAAGGCAATTGGATCTCAACTAATCCCTGCCGATCCTCGCCTGGAAGCTCGGAGTCAGCCACTTCCGAGTCCGACGGGCTGCCGGCCTGGGGTCTGAGGTCGGTGTTCCCCGGGAGGGAAAGGGTGGCAGGACGACGCTTGGCCAGGAGAGAGGTCTGATTAGGCGGCTCTTCTCCTGGGCACTCACCTCGGCGACGCTGAGGGGCTCCCCATGGGATACTCCACTGTACTCTGCGGTGGTCTCGTGATAGAGGTCATCTGCAACACACAAACATGAACATGCTTATCACGGTCTGCGCCCAGCAGCGAGTGGGATCGGCCGCCTCTCCACACAAGAAGCCAGAGACCTATGCTCCCAAACGCTTAGTATAGAGCACTTCACCCATTAGAAATACTATTATTTCTACTCCTTTTCTAGATACTCTGCATCTCTCTAATGATCCTCTGTGATCGTTTGACCCTTAAGATAGGCGCTCCTTTTCATAGGGTGGTGAAGTCCCCATATTTATCGCTCTGCATCTCTAGCCCCAGAAAAGTCTGTTCCAAATCAGGCCCCAGACTCCTCCATGGTACCCAGGATCCAGGTTACAGCTGAAGCTAATTCACCTGGGGCAGGAACAGGAGGAAGAGATGCAGGAGGGTGGTTGCAGTGGGGAAGGAAGGAGGTTGCAGGGCAGGAACGAGAAGGGGATGTGAAGTGTGTATGTGTTTGGGGGTGGGGGGTGCTGTTGCAAATTTATTTGCTATTGTTTTAAAGAGATGTTCATCCCCTTGATTCTATTTACTGCTATTGTTTTTGTCTGTCCGTCTCCCCCGATTAGACTATAAGCCCTTCAAAGGGCAGGTACTGTCTCTGTCTGTTACCGATTTGTACATTCCAAGCGCTTAGTACAGTGCTCTGCACATAGTAAGCTCTCAATAAATACTATTGAATGAATGAATGAAAAGAGGACAAGAACCCTGGCTGGGTTCCTCCAAAACTCATAGTTACTTTGGAGTCGAGTGTTACCCGCTTTGCTCCGCCTCCATCCCACCTCCCAGCCTCCTTTCCCTGGAACTGAAACTCAGAAGGGACAGATTGTTACCATGTACATTGTCCGATTCTGGGGATTCAATTTTATCCATGAGGTCATTGGAACTCCATTTGGTGATTTCTTTAGGAAATATCTCTTCAGAGTCAGACAAGTCCTCTTCAGAGAGAGAGGAGTGAGTGAGAGAGAGAGAGAGAGAGAGAGAGAGAGAGAGAGTAAGATGGTGCCCAGCCTGGCAATCCTCTCAACTGATCAGAGGGGACGAGCCACCTGTTTGACAGATCTGGATATCTCCTCCCTCCAAGGAATGTGAATCATCCACAATTGGGGGAAATACTAAACTCCCAACATTCCCAGTCATCCCCCACCAACCCATTTTTTTAAAAGGAATTTGTTGTGCGCTTAATATATACTAGGCACTTTATTAAGCCCTGGGGTAGATGCAAGCTAATCAGTTTGGACACAGTCCATGTCCCACCTGGGGTTCACAGTCTTAAGCCCCATTAACTGAAGCACAGAAAAGTGACGTGACTTACCCAAGGTCACACAGCAGACAAGTGGTGAAGCCGGGATTAGAACCCAGGTCCTTCTGATTCCTGGGCCCAAGCTCTCTTCACTAAGCCATGCTTCTTCTCATTGCCTTCTACGGGCCACCTCTGCACTCATGCATTAATCTGATTATTTGTTGATTTGCCCACATTACTCATATCTATTTTCCCCTGTATCTATGGTACATTTTTCAGTTGCAATTTGCTCTCTCCCTCATTAGACTACAAGTTTCTTGAGGGCCGAATCTCACTCTTTACTTCTCTTGTGCATCCCAGCACCTAGGAGTGTACTCCGCATCCAGTAGCACTCAATAAATACTATCACTGGTCCTGCACCCAAGTATGACCTAATCTACCAGTCAGCCCCCTGGCTATACTGAGTCCCCACTCTTCTTTCCCCACTCCCGCCTCAAGGAGTTTGCAGTCACCTGTTGGGGACATCACAAAGAACCTCCAGAAATTCTACTTCTTCTTGCCTCTCTCATTTCCTTTGCTCAGAGAGATAATCATAATAATTATAATAATATTATTATATTTATTAAGCTCTTACTACATGTTTAGACTGTTCTAAGTACCAGGGTAGATACATGATCATCAGGTAGGATCCCTGTCCCCCATGGGGCTCACAGTTTAAGAACTGGTGTTTTCTCACCATTTTAAAGATGAGGAAACTGAGGAATAGAGAAACAGAGTGGCTTGCCCCAGGTCACACAGCAGGGAAGTGGTAGAACTGGGATTAGAACCCAAGTCTCCTAACTCCCAGGCTTGCGCTCTTTCCACTAGACCAAGTAGCTTCTTGACTTGGCATCCAAGGCATATTAAATATTTGTTACTTCTTCATGTGTGTAAGGGATTTATTTTTTTAATCACAAAACAGCCCACCTGGTATATTATCTGCATTTAGGAATAAATTAAAACAAACAACCACCCACCAGTGAGCTGCATCTGAATTCCCCATTCGCTCAAAGAGCAGTTGGTTTGCTAAGAGCCCCACTAATTTCCCAGAACTAAGCGGTCCCAGCCAGGCCTGGTGAGGGATGGACAGGAGGCTGTTGCTCGGGAACTAGATCCGAGTTTCCAGGGGAGGCCCCGAAGATGGACCGTTGATGCCGACTGGGCAAACGGACCAGCGAGAATGTCGCCAAGTGGCCGGATGGGAGGGGCAGGATTGGGGACTTAAATTCCTGGGCATTCTGCCTGGTGTCCTTCCCCCGCCCGCCAACGGCAGATCTCAAGGAATCCCAGCTCAGCTCCCTGGAATTTGAGACCCTGTTGATTTGTTTTAGCCTCATCTCAGCCCCCCAGGACCCCGTGCTCTGGTTTGACTCAGGAAGTCTGGGGGTCCACTTCTGGCTTTGAGTCTTGGGGCCAACTAACTGGGGCCAGGGCCAGTGTTCCTGCTGGCAGTTGGCTTCCACAATGGCTCAAGGCCGAAGGGGAGAGCAAGCAAGTGTGTGTGTGTGTGTGTGTGTGTGTGTTGGAGGGAGAAGGGGGGAAATGGGGCCGCAGGAGAACAATCCAGGACACAGTAGAAAACACCAGTGGGTGGGAGCACAAGCTGCTTTCATCCTCCAGCCAAGACACTTCAGTAATAAACCGGAGTTCGTGGGTCCAAGGCTGCAGCCAGGCAGAATATTGCCAGCTGTGACGAAACGGGGGTGGCTGCACTGCGGGTAACCACCCCCCCTTCTGTTCCAGGAAGTGACCTCTAATGTTCCACAGTGGCGGGCCTCACCTCAACGCCTGGGCACTGGGTCTGGGGAGGAAGTGGAGAGAGGGGTGTGGTGACTGAAGAAGAGGAAAATAGAGAAGGGAGAAGAGTGGGGAGAAAAGGGGAAGCGGCTGAGGGAGAGGGGGAAACTTCAAGGGTAGAGTTACCCGCTGCCCCTGGAGTTCCGTCCTTCAGAATGATGCCTCTTCCCTCAGTTGAGTCCAGGAGGCTTGGGCTCTGGGGTGCAATATTGGCAGGGCCCTGGTGCAAGCTGGGGAGAGGGATGTTTTAAAATGTGGAAGGTTGTCGTGGGAGAGGAACATGTCTACCAACTCTGTGGTACTGTACTCGCCCAAGCACTTAGTACAGTGCTCCGCACACCTTACGCGCTCAATAATTACAATTGAGGATGAGGAATTGTGGAATTGCTGGAACAGCAGGGAATTTTAGCAGGAAGCTCCAGGCTTTATAGTCTCCCATGTGGGACTTACAAAGCATCAGGCACTAACATTCACTCACTTATTCTGATTTAATGGGCAGGCTGGGGGCTCTGAGGGAGTGAATGTTCACTAGTACAAATCTGGCAGCCCTAGACACCCCCCAACAGCAGCTTCAGGTGCAGAGTAGAGATCAAATTTCAGGGTCAAATATGTCCCCTACTCTCCGCCTCCCAGATCCCTTCTTCCAGGGGGCCAGGATTGGGACACAGTGGCAGTTTTGGTCTCAGCAGCCCACATCTCCTCCGTTGCCCCAAGAGTCAAATATCGCTGAACTCAAGCCATAACAGCTAAATCTGGGCAATCCCTGGTCCCATGAGACAGGAAGGCCATGGACCACTGAAACCCACAGATAAAAGTCTTAGCCACTAGTTTCAATCTGGGGAAGCAAAGGGACCATATATCAATCTTCATTTCTCCTGCCACCTCTGGAGAGCACAATTACTAATGGCAAAATGCCAGAAAAGGTAGGAAACGGCAGGAGGGTGAACCCACAACTGAGAGCCAGGTCTGAAATCACAAAAATGGACTGTTGGCTGGCCAAGGACTTCATATCACATCTGGCATGCAGCATAAGATGATGGTGTCATGGTCTGGGATGCTCTCATTTGCTCAGATGGAAGGTCTCCCTCCTCCTCCTTCCCCCACTTGTCCAATTGTTTTCTGGAACCCCCACATCCTTCTTCCATCCCAAGAACCCCAGTGGCAGTGGAGGTGGGAGGAAGGATAGGAGGGAAGGGTGAGGGAGGAGAGTGGGGAAGAAGAAGCAAGTGAATGAGCAAGCCATCATCAGATCCTTCATCCTGAAATGTCTGAGGGTAGGGGAGTGGCAAGTTTACAAGGAGAGGTCTTCATAGCCAGGGGAAGTGGTTTGAGGTGATGGTAGAGGTGACTTGGAGGTGATGGTGGAGGTGAAGCAGCGCGGTGCTGTGGATAGAGCATGGACCTGGGAGTCAGAAAAACTGGGTACTAATCCCAGCTCCATCAGTTGTCGGCTCTGTAACCTTGGGGAAGTCACTTTACTTCTCTGTGCCTCGGTCACCTCATCCGTAAAATAGGGATTAATGCTGTGAGTCCCATGTGGGACATGGACCGGGTCCAATCTAATTATCTTGTATCTACTCCAGCTCTCAGAAAAGTGCTTGACATATAGTAAGTGCTTAACAAACACCATTATTATTATTATTATTCATAATAATAAAGTGAGGGTGATGGTGGAGGTGAGGGGGTAATAATAATAATAATTATGGTACTTGTTAAGCGCTTACTATGTGCCAGGCACTTTTCTAACAATTGGGGTAGGTGCAAGATATTCGGATTGGACACAGTCCCTGTACCACAAAGGGCTCACAGTCTTAATCCCCATTTTACAGATGAGGGAATAGAGGCACAGAGAAGTTAAGTGAGTTACTTTAAAGAGAAGTTAAGTGTCTGCTGGTCACACAGCAGACAAGTGGCAGAGCCAGGATTCGAACCCATGACCTTCTGACGCCCAGGCCCGTACCCTATCCACTACGCTTATGCAAGTTGTGACAAAGCCAGAACTACCATTGTGGGTCACTTCCACCCCAGCTGCTAACTCATACCCACACTTTGAATCATCAGCCCCCAAATAATAGAGAGTGGTCAGTGACAGATATTTTCCTCCAGGGTGCTTCCCTACCCTTCCTCTCTCTCCCTCCCCTTCTTCCCCTTCCTCTCTGCCTCTTCTCCTTCTGCAGTTGGGAGCATTAATAAGATCATTAACTGGAACACTACAGGCTGGGTACAGAGAGGATCTAAAATACCCTGATTGTTTCCTGCAAATCTGATAAGCTCCTAAGAGAATTAGTGAAATGGCCCTGGGGGAGTTGGCCAGCAGAGGTTGTTTATTTTTTCAAATGCCTAGAACTAGCCTGGTTATGGGAGATAATCTGCCATGGCCCCTGCCATTTCCTGGCCCCACAACTCCAGGAAGCATCTAGGTGGGGTGGGAAGGAAAGGCTGCTTCTTCTTTTCCAAGACCTGATTCTCCCAAGAGAGACTCTTTTTCCACCAAAGGATCGATGCAAGAGAAAACTGTGGCCCAGGAAGCATCTTCTGGAACCCACCTAATCTCCACCCTGACCTCATTTCCAGGATCTCTTTAATTAGAGGCCTACGTTGGGTTTCAATTACCTTTAAATGAGCTATCTCTCTGTTATTAAGCAGATATTGACTTTAGTGGAGTTGCATATCAAGATTTATTGCCCCTGAAGGTCAATAGTTGCCTTAAGGAGATAGCTCTGGACATTCACCCTAACAGCAGGTTGATTCATATTTTGGTATCTAGTGTCAGGATCAACTGATACCAGACCTAAGGCACTTTCAAGAGTTTTTTAGGTGAAACATCTGCTAATGGTGTGCAGAGTTACAGTTCTTTTGCTCATTAAGGAAGGGGCCCAGGGAGAAGGGACACATATTTATATTAATGTCTGCCTCCCCCTCTAGACCGTAAGCTCACTCTGGGCAGGGTGTCTGTTACACTGATATTCTGGACTCTTCAAAGCGCTTAGTACAGTGCTCTGCACATGGTAAGTGTGCCATAAATACAAATGACCAGGCCTGACTGATCCACATGCTCGACCTGGAATTGAGACAAGGGGGTGCGACGACGGGTCAAGAGGTGAGGGCAGAGCAGAAGGCGGAGGTTCTCACAGGGTCCTGCTGGGCTGAGCTGGTGCAATGTCCCCTGGGTAATTCCCTCCACCCATCACCTCCCAGGTGTAGCACCAGCCAAGTGACGGCCACTGCTTGGAGCCACAGCCACCAGCATCCAGGGAAGTGACAGGAGCTGCCCACAACCAGGAGGAGAGGTAGCTGACAGTGCTGCAGCCAGCGGAATCCAGAGCCATGATTATTATGCCTCTGAGTGATAACAATAATATTAATAATAACAGTGATAATAATGGTATTTGTGAAGTGCTTAATATGTACCAAGTACTGTTCTAAACCCTGAGATAGACAGTCAGATCGGACAGAGTCCCTGTCCCATATCGGGCTCCCAGGCTAAAGTAGGAGGGAAAAAAGGCACTGAATCTCCATTGTACAGGTGAGGAAACTGAGGCTCAGATACGTTAAGTGACTTGCCCCAGGTCACAGAGTTGGCAAGTGATGGAGCCGGGATCAGAACCCAGGTCCCCCGATTTCCAAGCCTGTGCTCTTTCTACTAGGCCGCACTGCTTCCCAGGCCCCGCAGAGGTCCTGCTGCGGGATTCAGTCCTTCCATAATCCCTCTGACCTATTCCCAGCACTTCTCCCTCTCTGGGCCCCCGGGAGGTCCCCTGAGGAGCTGAGCAGGGGCCTTGAGGTCTCTGGTAGAGAGGACCCCGAGCTTCAGATTACCAGGCCATCAAGAGCAAGGGACTGCCAGCTCCTTGAGGTCATGGAATGTGTCTCGCTTCTGCTTCCCCTTCCAAGGTACAGTACTTTTCACTCTAAAGATGTGTTGATTGACCAAGCTATCCTCACCCTCCCTCCCTGAAAGCCACCTCTGGAGGATCAATCAGTCCATCGCTGGCAAGGGCAACGCAGATCCACCTCCGGCCGGGTCAATCCACTGGAAGCCCTTCCCCACTACCCTTGGGCACTGGAGGCAATCCTCACAAGGGGGGGGTTCCACCCGGGGCACCGCGTACCGTGGGCATCAAAGAACTCATCGTCCGAGCTGTCATCTGAGTCCCGGGCGATGCTCTGCATCCTCCACTCCGAAAGGCTATGCCGTGAGGGACTGGCTGCAAAAGAAAAGCACGCAAGTCAACCCCCTGAGCTCAGGTTGGGCAAGCGAAGGGCGTGTCAGACCCTGGGACTGGGTAGGGAACAGGGAATCAGCCAGGAGTCCTGGAGGTACTAAAACAACAGGATGAGGAGGGGCATTTTCATGGGGCATTAGGAACCTATATCATCCAGGCTACTTTACAGTCCGGCACCAGTAAATGAATAAATGCTGGTGCACTCCTGTGGTGTGGATGAAATTCCATTTGAGCCAATTTTTCCTAGACTGAATGCTCTCAAACCCTCCCACTGTGTTCTGCACACAGTAGGCAGTCTGACAAATACTGATCATTAAGGGAGATGGCTACAGTGCTCTGCACATAGTAAGTGCTCAATAAATACTATTGAATGAATGAATGAATGAATGAATGAATGAATGGCTAAGATGTTGTAGATGTAGCTGGGAGCAGGAGCATGAGGTGGGTGACCTTGGGAGGGCTCTTTTATCCCTAGTGACATTGGAAGGATATCAGGGCTGGACTGTGAGGCCCAGTAGAAGTTGTCTACCAATCTCTTGGGGATCTTTCCCATGAGGCCTGTTCTCTTTTCCAAGGGAGTGGATGAAAATGATCTGTTGGCCTTTCTGAGTTCAATCCAATGGTCCTGAGTCTGATGGATCCCAACTGGCTCCTCCTCCCTCCACAAGCCAAAGAACCACCAGCAGGGCTTGGGATTTCCCCATAGCTCATTCAGGCCAGGAAAGCAGTGATCTGTGCTGCGGAAGAGACTGGAGTCAGCTTCCACCCTAAGTCACGGATCTTCGACTCAATTCCATCAACCTCGTCATACCTGGGCCGGGGGAGCCCCAGGGGCTAGGCCTCCTTCTCCACCTGGCTCTGCCTTCTTCTATGAGAGCCAGGGCCCATCCCCTTACCAGGCAGTCTCCCCCAGGAAGCTTTCCGGAACTTAACCCGGGAGAACAGGGAGAGAACTCAGCCTTCAGCAAACCCGCCGGGAGGATGTAAGTTCTCTCTGGTCCCAGCTCTGCTCCTCTGGAAGAGTCCCTTGTCCTAGATGGGGAAGGGGGAAGGGAGCAAATTCCAGCCCAATTCGGTTCGGGCAAAAATATCTGAGTATCGGCCTGACCAGGGACAAATATTGGAGAGGTCATTGGGGTGTTCATCAGGCTCGGGTTGCTCTCTGGGCTCGGCTCCCCAATACCCAAGTGCTATTTGAACAAAGCAGCCACCCAAGGATGCTACCTTGTTCCATCACTGGGGCTAAATATACAAGTCAAACACTTCCATGGCTAATTTTACTCTCTAACTGCCACGTGGGGAGAGCTCCGTGACCCCAGTGTCGAAGCAGCTAATTACGGCTTAGCCGCAGCTTCCCATCCCCTCCTCGAGCCTCCTCAGGGATGGAGTGACTGGCAGGAGTGTGAGCAGAATTTCACTGCGGCAAAGCGGGCGGCTCTGGATCACGGCTTCTAAAAATAAGGTGGCAGTGATGGCTGGAGGGAGTTGGGGGGTGAGAGGGGGCGAGGGGGAGGCCGAGGGCAAGGGAGGCCGGAGCCTGGGAGCTGCAGTTCCTGGGAGTTCCTGCTGCTCTAAGTAAGTCTCCCTCCCCCACCTTCCATTTCAGGCTCAGTTTTGAATCTGCTCCCAGGGCTGATTTCCTTCAACTATCCCAAGGGTCACATGAGTGGGGGCTGGGGATGCCTGGTCCTGGTCTTGGGGCAGTTGTAGGGAGAGGAGTGAAAGGGTTTGGGGAGAGGGAGTCAGGCTTGGCTTTGGTTTCCTCAGACAACTATATCAGAGGAAGGTCAGATAAACAAGAGATTTCAACCACTTGAGGTGGGACTCAGCTGAGCCCTGGTTATTTGGGGAGAAGAGAGCAAAAAAGGAAGAAGAACCCAGAGGATTCTGGGAGAGAGTGAGGAGGGAATCTAAGTGATCCCACTGCTGAAATACTCTGATAGGCCCCAGGGTCGGACTTCCCCTGGAAGGCACACGGACAAGCTCCCCAGTGGGCCCTGAGGAGATCTGTCCTTCCCTGGGGAGACAGAACACGGTGATGGCCGGCTGCTGAGCTTCCCCTCTAGACTGTAAGCTCCTTGTGGTCAAGGAGCACGTCTACCAAATCTGTTACATTGTACTCTCTCAAGTGCTTTGTACTGTGCCCTGCACAAAGTAAGCATTCAATAAATATGTTTGACTGACTGATTCCCCGCTCTTTCACCCCTTAGTGATCACTCTGGACCTCACCAACCTCTGAAATCCCACCCACAGAAGCCCCACATTGGGGAAAGTCCACATTTCAGCTGGGGGGCCCTGCCTGCTGGGTGGAGATTGTGGGATCCTGGGGGATGGCAGCCACCACGAGCTTCTCACCTCCTCTCTTGGATGACCGGGAGGACTTAGAGGATGTGGACCATTGCTTTGTCAGGCTTCTCCCCGTCAGGGCCTCGCTGGGGCTGCTGGGTGACTCCGTGGCCTCCGTGGCGACCCTGGCCTCCCCCTCCTCCACATTCTCGCCAGGGGGTTCCTTGGCTCCGTGGGCCTCGGAGTCGCTCTCGCTGCTGCAGAACTGGGCCATCTTCTGGGCTAGCATCAGCTGAGCCTCCTTCTCCAGCTGCCGAATGTCCTCGATGGTCAGGCCGTACCACTCATCTTGCCAGCACCAGGCCTGTCGGTGGGCCCGGACCATCACCTTCCGCAGACCTGTGTGGGGGACAGAGACAGGTGTTAAGGGGCAGTGGGAGGGGAGTCAGGAGTGGTCTTGGGAGGAGGTGCTAGATCTAACGGTCCAAAGGGAGAGGGGCTTGAGATGACACAAAATCCTGGCTGATCTGGAACGGAGACCTAAGTATTAGCTAAAATCATCTGCTTTCCTCCAACCCCCTCACTTAGCCGGAAAGAATCAGGCTGCTGGGAGTCACAATATTCCAAGAGGAATTGAAAAATCACACTGACACTGTCCAGTTTGAGGTACCAGATGAGTATGCTGGTTTGGCCCCTAATAATGATAATTGTAATATTTATTAAGCACTTACTATCTTCCAAGCACTGGGCTAAGAGCTGGGGTAAGTACAGTTCAATCAGATCAAATACGGTTCTGTCCCACATAAGGCTCACAGTCCAAGGAGGAGGGAAAGACACATTCAATCACCATTTTGCAGATGAAGAAACATGCACAGAGAAGTTAAGAGACTTGACCAAAACCCTCCAGCAGGCAACAGACATGTTAGGATTTTGTTAGGGTTTCCTGATTCCCATTTCTCTGCCCTTTCTGTTAGGCCACACTACTTCTAATAATAATAATAATAACATTGGTATTTGATAAGCACTTACTATGTGCAAAGCACTGTTCTAAGCGCCGGGGAGGATACAAGGTGATCGGGTTGTCCCACGTGGGGCTCACAGTTGTAATCCCCATTTTACAGATGAGGGAACTGAGGCCCAGAGAAGTCAAGTGACTTGCCCAAAGTCACACAGCTGACAAGTTGCGGAGCTGGGATTTGAACCCATGATCTCTGACTCCCCAGCCCATGCTCTTTCCACTGAGCCACGCTGCTTTCAGACAGGATCTCCTTCCACCTGGAACTATCCCGAGGGGCAGATTAACAGGTTCTTGAGGCCAGGACGCATACCTTTTACATCTTATGTACAGTCCTCAGGTGTTTGTGACAGTATTTTCTGCATGCAGTAGACACTCGGCAAATAGCGCTGACATTATGCCATATGCCCTACTGAAGAAACCATGTTCCTCCCTTCTGGGTCACCTTTACACCCCTTAAACCCTTGATATCCACCTCACCTCCAGTCCCACTACACTTATGTCGATAACATAACACTCTGACATTTTCCTGGTCTGTCATTTATTTTAATACCTGTCTCCCCTGCTAAACTGTAAGCTCATTGGGGGCAGGGATTGTGTCTACAACCTCTATTACACTGTACTTTCCAAAGCAGCGTGGCTCAGTGGAAAGAGCATGGGCTTTGGAGTCAGGGCTCATGAGTTCGAATCCCAGCTCTGCCACTTGTCGGCTGTGTGACTGTGGGCAAGTCACTTAACTTCTCTGTGCCTCAGTTCCCTCATCTGTAAAATGGGGATTAAGACTGTGAGCCCCACGTGGGCCAACCTGATTCCCCTATGTCTACCCCAGCGCTTAGAACAGTGCTCGGCACATAGTAAGCGCTTAACAAATACCAACATTATTATTATTAAAGCACTTAATTCAGCACTCCCTCTGGACTGTAAACTCCTTACTGGCAGAGGTCATGCCTACCAACTCTGTCCAGCACACTTCACACAGTAAGCACTGATTGACTGATTGCTCTCTTCCTCTCAATAGGGTTAAACCTGGCAATGACCTTGTCATGAGATGTTTGTGAACAAGGTCTCCCCAGAAATTGGTGGAGGTCAGCTGCAGAAACAAAACCCCAAGCCGAAACCCAGAAGGCTGGCTCGCCAAGATCTCGACCTGACCGATTTTTCCCTGTTCTGGACTGCTTAGCTATCATGCCCCTGGTACTTAGGTGGGACCAGAGGGTTGGTAGGTTATTCAACTTTGGAATGATGGCTGAGTGGCGGAGTGGCATTCTCTTTGCAGAAAGCTTTAAAAGCTCTATTTGGAGTCTTATGAGTAGAGGGGAGGACTAGGCAAACTCTCAAAGGATAATGGAGTCATATGCTCAGTAAAGGAGCCAACATAACACTAAACAATCACTCAGTCAATCAGTGGCATTTACCTATCGACCAACTCTGTTATCTTGTTATATTGTACTCTCCCAAGTACTTAGTACAGTGCTCTGTGCACAGTAAAGGCTGAATAAATACGACTGATCGATTGAGTGATTACTGGGTGGAGAGGACTGGACTAAGCGTTTGGGGAAGAGTTGGTACAATAAAGTTGGCAGACACAATCTCTGCCCACAAGAAGGGCAACAACATTACAGAGCTCTGGGAGAGGGGAAAAACCAACCCCAAAAGCCACCATCTCAATGTCCCAGGAATTCCTTTCAAAAGGTCCTAAGGTTCTGGTCACTTATGCATCAGCACCTCCAATGATTGGGGATGGAGGGAGGGGATGGAATGCTGAGCAACAAGAGAAGTGGCATGGCCTAGTGGATAGAGCATGGATCTGGAAGACAGAAGGACCCGGGTTCTAATCTGGGCTCCACCACTTGTCTGCTGTGTGACCTTGGACAAGTCACTTCAGTTCTTTGTGCCTCAGTTGCCCCGTCTGTAAAATAGGGATTAAGACTGTGAGCCCCGTGTGGGACAGGGACTATGTCCAACCTGATTACCTTGTATCTATCCAGCGCTTAATACAGTGCCTGAACACAGTAAGTGCTTAATAAATACCATAAAAAAACAAAAAACGACTGTGTCGATCTACCCGGTCAGTGGAGCAGTGGGGAAGCCCATTTGGGCCACGGTGACTCCAGGCCAGCAGCTGTCTTTACCTTCCTGGGCCCCAAGGTCTGGCATGGGATCCGGAACCCAACGTTCCCGAGGCCAAAGCCAAGATGGGGGCAAGGGCTGGGATGGACAAGTCCTCAGTGTAGGGGTACGCACACAAGAAGCTCTCAATAAATACCAGATTGATTGATAGTATTCTGCCGGCTGAGGTGGAGCTTCATTCCTGGAGAATCCAGCTCCAGAGGGAATGAGCAATCTCTGCTACGGACCCTGAGGCTCAGGGCTAAGTCAAGGATCCCTCTGCTCGTGTTTAAACTGCTGCACCTTCCTCGTAAATCTCCACCCTTGGCAGCTTTCATGAGGGGTTAGTCAGTCATTCCAACACAGATCTTTGACCTGACGGAGGGCTTGAGCCCACGGACTTGCAGGAGGGGTGGAACAAAGGAAATGGTTTTTTACCCCTGCTGACAAATTTGGGGCTCGCGCCCAGGGGCTGGTTCCAGTGGGATGGAGCAGAGCCTGGCATCCTGGCATCGAGAGACAGAGAGGGAGCTTCCCTAATCATATGACACTGATAGCCTCCAAACGGCTGAAGGGCAGCCCTGCCTAGACTGGGGAGGAGGAGGGGTCTGCCCGGCTTGGGGATCCCACTAATTAAAAGCCCAAGCTCCAGTGACCCCCACTAAGTACCATTCCTAACCGAGCCTTAGTGCATCAACTCCTCTCCGAAACCACTAGCCTCACCCTGCAACACATTACATGCCTCGGGCCTGAAATTACAGACCTCACACCACATGCATGCCAAGAGTCAATGCCACTGAGCCCCGTTCAACCATCAGGATAGACTCTACCACTTCCTTCCACTTCTAATTTTAGTAGTACGTTCCCTTCCTCCCACACTGCTCAGTTCATTCTCCCCACTCCTCAAACACCTCCAGTATTTACCCTTCCATCTCCACCTTAAACAAAACTCCACACCATCAGTTTTAAGGTACTCAGCTTTCCCCCTCCTACTTTACCTCATTGATCCCTTACTACAACCCCACCCAAACTCTTCATTCTTCTAATGCCAACTGGCTTCAAACCTGGTGAATTGTGCTCCTAATCCCTTGCCCACGTCCTCCCTCTAGCCTGGAACTCCCTCCCCTTTTAAATCCAACAGACTACCACTGTCTCCATCTTCAAAGCCCTTACTTAAATCATATCTCCTCCAAGATACTTTCTCTAACCCCTCACTTCCCCTGTTCACCCTCCCTTCTGTGTAGCTTATATACTTGGGTCTATACGCCTTAATCACTTTGATATTCACCCCACCTCCATTCCCCCAGCCCTCTTGTACATATCCATCTGTTATTTTTCTTAGTGTCTTCCTCCCACTCTAAGCTGTAAGTTCCCTGTGGGCAAGGAATGTATCTACCTACTCTATTGCATTGTACTCTCCCAAGCGCTTAGTTTAGGGCTATGCACCCAGTAAGCACTCGATAAATACCAGACTTGGGGGAGTTTGCTTGCTGGAGAATCCAGCCCCAGATAAAAGAATCAGTGGCATGTAGTGAGCCCCTGCTGTGGGGCAGAACTCTGTAGCCCTTCTCCTGGACAATCTGGGCAGGGAAGGTAGAAGGAAACAGCATGGCCTAGTGGATAGAGCATAGGCCTTAGAGTCAGAAGGCCCTGGGTTTTAGTCCTCGCTCTGCCACTTGTCTGCTGTGTGACCTTGGGCAAGTCACTTCATTTCTCTGGAATCATTTACCTCATCTGTAATCTCCATTTAATCTCCATTTAATCTCCATGAGGGACATGGACTATGCCTATCCTGATTAGCTTGTACCTACCCCAGCAGTACCCGGCATGTAGTAAGCGCTTAAATATTATACCAAACCAAATCAAACAAAAACACTTCTCGGCCTTCCTCCTTTCCCTCTCTCCTCCTCAACCACAGTGTGGTAGTTGGCTTGGACCCCAACTTGTGTGAGCTCCTTGAGGGCAGAGATCATGTTTACCAACTCTATTGTAATGTACTCTCCCAAGAGCTTAGTACAGTGCTCTGCACATAATAGGAAACCCTCCATAAATATCACTGATGGATGGATTAGAGTGAATGTCCTTGTGGGTGGGATAGCTGGTCCACATGGGACAGGCCCCAAAAGTGTCTGCTGGAGTCGTGAGAAGAGTGGGTTGGCGGGCCAGGCCAGTGGAAAAGAGGCTGACATGAGCTGCTAGCCAGGTCAGAGAGGCAAATGCTGCGAGGCCCTTTGGGTGGGAACTTCGGTCTTGGGGCCCTGGACTTGGAAGAGGCATCAAAAGGTGTGCAAGAGAGACCCAGGTCTGAGAGCTGGATTTGGGAAGGTGAGGTGGGGATACCAGAAGTTCACTGAGCCCAGGCATGTAGAGCAGAATCGTTCTGTGCAGTTGGATTGGACAGTATCTCCCACCCCAAACACAAAAAGATCCACCCAATGCACATATCGAGGACACGGTGACAGAACTGGGAGTGAGTGGACCTAGGTTCTAAACCTGGTTCAGGTTTCTCATCTGTAAAATGGGGGTCAGAGCCCTGCATGGGACAGGGAATATGTCCAACCTGATTATCTTGGATCAACCCCAGCGCTCAACACTTAGTAAGCATTTAACATGTATCACACTTCTTATCATCACCTAGCGAAGCAGGCCAATAAGGAGAAGACAGCCGTCCCTCCTTGCCAGTCCCCTCACCTCCCTGGTCCGGGGAGGGGGTGGCGGGGTGCCCAGCAGCACTCACCCACATCGTGGATAAACCTCTCGATCTTGGACTGCATTCCCCAGTAGCGGAACTCCACCTTGCAGAGCTTGTAGGCGCACATGATGGGAAAGTGGCCGGGGTGCCGGGTGCACTCCTCGATCCAGTCATCACTCAGGGGCCCGCGCTTGGTCTTGGCTGACTTGTAGAGCCGCGGGTCCTCCTCTGACTTGTACTCGTTGGGCGGGATGGGGTCTCGGACGATATCGATCGGATCTGGGAGTGGAAAGGGACCCCAGGGAAGCGTAGCTGAGATGCCCGTGGAGAAGCTCCCTCCTGCCAATCCAACTGCCCTCCTATGCCCCTCCCTTCCTGCCACTACTCCAGAGTGCCACAGGTGGCGATGAGGGGGAACCGTGTTTCAGGTTGCCGTTGGTGGCAGGGGCCTCTGTTCCTTGCCATCCCTTGCCCTCCCATCTCACCCCATCTGTTCCCGGGCCAATGAGCCCAGCCCCCACAACTCCATGATCGCTCTTAGTGCCCAAGATCAAGTATTCCCTTCGAGTTAGGGGATGACTTTGTTGTGAGAACTTGGGGGAAGAGTTTTGGCCAAACGGCAACTCCCCCTCTCGTGGGGAAGAGGCGATGGAAGCCGTGGAGACGACGGAAATAGAAATGACAGCATCCCTGGCTCAAGCAGAGATTTTCGGCATTCCACCTTCCATCAGCTCGCCCACCACCCGCTGTGCTGCCAGGGGGGCTAACTTTAGACACTTATAATTTCACCGTTTCGGCCCAACCACCATCAGGGAACAGCGGCAAAGCCTTGAATTTGAACATTTACAGAAAAGTTAATGGGAAGAGCTTGGAGTTTAAAAAAAAACAAGTCAGGGCTTCCCAGCAGACTCAAAGGAGCCTTAATTTTCTGTTATTTAATTCTAAGAAGTCGGTTATGCTGTATGTGGTGAGGGGAGGGAGGGGCAAGGGGGAAGAAGAGGAGAAAATCAAGACTTAAATCAGCACGCATAACTCTTGAACAGAGAATGAGCCTTGGCCCCGTCGAGGGGAATGAGGTAGGCACGGAGCAGAAGACGGAAATGCAGGAGTTCCTGGGCTCGGTTTCCATGTGAATATCAGCTTTTGGTTTGCGGAGGGACCTGGGGGCTTCAGCCACTTGCAAAAACACATCTCTGTCCTCGCCGGTTCTCCGATGAGCTCTCCCATCCCGGGGCCCGGTTCCAGGCCACCCAGCCTAACCAAGTGAAAACACATCGAGGGGTCTGGGGCCCCACTGCCTAGGAGCTGGAAACTGTGAGCAGAATGATGCTGGCCCATTCCAACTCTCCCTGGGGGCCAGAAACAAGCTGGCTTTCTCTTGGACTCCTGGTGAGCAGTTTACCTGCTAGCTGTTTCTGTCTCCAGGCAACACCACGCCTCTGGCATCTCTGGAGGGACCAGGGGCTGAGGAATAGCCACTAGGTGTCTCTGTCTCGTGGCCCAGTGGATGGACCAAAACCCTTGAGGGGTACAGACGCTGAGCGGGACGTGTTGACCTCCAGAGCCAGAGACCTCGGAGGCTTATTGCCGATATCTCAGCCCACCTGCCGAGTCTTGGGGTTTTATTTCCTGGGTCAATTCAGGAGAACCGGAGCGCCTATTATTAACTCCCTTGGAGCAGGGGCGGTGTCGATCGAAGCTACTGTATTCTCCCATATGCTGAGTACAGTGGTCTGCACACTGTAGGTGCTCAATAAATACTGTTGATCAATTGATTGAGCAAGCAGCCAACTCAGCTAGTGCTAAGTCTAGTCTAAGTCTCCCTCCTCTGCTAGGTGTGAAGGTCTTTCCGCTTGAGGACCACACTTCCAAGACTTGCCTGGAGGTTAGAGAGAGATGACACCCCCCTCCCCTACCCCCTGCAAAAGTTCAAGAGGCTGAGGCAGCTGTACACAGTGCTGCCCAGGGAGGAAACCAAGAGTTACCTGGCCTGGCTGGACCACCCCCCCAAACCTCTCTGGCCCCCTTGGTCGGGGCTGGAAGAGGCAGGCCAGATATTTACCCAGAGTTGTCTGTCTCTTTTCCACAGGAGAGAGGTTGAACACGTTGACATTTTCTCCTGAGTCGGATTTATAAAAGGTTTCGATGTCAATAGAGAACTTCTCCACAAAGGGACAGGTGTACCTGGGGGAGAGGAGAACAAAAGGAGCCCCACATGAGCGAAATGAAGGATGTGGAGACCCTGCTTGAGGTTGAACCTCCTGGAAGGAGAAGCAGCATAGTCTTGTGAAAAGAGCACGGGCTTGGGAGTCAGAGAACCTGGTTCTATGCCTGGTTCCAACACTTGTCTGTTGTTAGACTTCGAGCAAGTTGCTTAACCACTCTGCAAAATGGGGATTCAATATTTCTTCTCCTTCCTACTTAGATGGTGAGCCCTATGTGGGATAGGGACTGTGTCCAATCATATTAACTTTTACCTACCTCAGCACTTAGTACAGTATGTGGCACATGGCACTTGACAAATACCAGTTATTAATAACAACAATAATAAGGGTCAGAACCCAGGGAGGGAAATGGTTCATCCAAAATCCAACTCTCTCACAGTCACACTTCTGGGTATCAAAAGATGGAGAGATTTGCTTGTGTGGGATTGGACCGGAAGGAGGAGTTTGTCTCGACTACACCTGGAAGGTTGTGAATGCTGGAACTCCCAGCAACTCTGGGCAGTGACTGACCCAAGGTGGCCAGCAGGGACAGGAGCAGTAACAGTAAAATGGAGCTCACAGAAGCTTTAGGAGGGGAAAAAAATTGGTTTGGGCTTCAGCTCTGAGCCCCTGGGCCACCCCCTACTGCCATAGGATTATTCTGATGTTCTCTCCTTCCTCCTTTCTCCAGGGACAAACAGCCCCTGCATGGGCAACAGAGACAGCAGAGGGAAAATTCTGATTCTGGGAGAAGCCACGGAGAACGGAGTCAGCAAAGATGGGAAAGAAATTCTGTCCAGGAGAGAGTGCGCCATTTGCTTCAAAAACTGGGTTACTTCCTGGCGGTGCCTGCAGATACCCACGTGGAAGATGGTGTGACTAGAAATTGGGTGGGCAGGTTTTCCTGAATTGTCAGCTGGAGCCCTTGCAGGAGGACACCCAGGGTGAGGGCATCCAGAGTGAGGACACTCGGGTAAGATGCCTGGGAATGACTGAGAGGTGGAGAACTGGTATCTGATGGGGCCATTTCTCTTTGCCTCACTCTCAGACTCTGTCTCTATAGCCTTTCTTCACCAACCTGGAGAGTGACTGGGAAGAGGGCTTGGAGGATGGCAGAAGTCTCTGGAGGGCAGCCCAAGGCTCGGGAGAGGAGAGGTAAGAAAAAGGAGAAGAGAGAGGCACTTTCCATTTTTCTATTTGCTGTCATCAGAAGCTGTGCGCACACAGGCACCATCTCCACAGTAATTAGTCATTTGTGGCATGAGGGAACCATTTTAGGGAGCCGAGAAGGAAAGCTGTAATTCCTTATAAGTCTCTTCTATCAGCAAACAGAGGGGCATGACATAGCTTCAGCTGGGGCGGGGGTGGTGGAGGCAGGGGCTGCAATTCCATTGGGGCTCAGCCTCCGCTCTCTCCCGAAGCCGAGGGCTCTGACCCCACCTCATCTCCAAGGTCTCAGGGAGGGAAACCAAACCCCTCGCCTCACCCAGACAAACAGGGCAAACAAGAGCAGAGCTGGAACAAGAACCCAGGGTTTCTGCCTTTGCCTCCGCCTGGCTGCAGACTCTCCACCAGCCTGCCTCGGACTGAGGACGTTTCTGACTGGTCAGCCAGGGCTCTGCTGCGGACACGGCAGCTCCGACACCTGTTAGAGCCCATTTAACAAAGGGAAAGTCACCACCTACATTAGAGAGCTGGGTGTCCTTGGTCTCTCACACCAGGGGCCTCTAACAATCAAGGAAAGTGGTGACGAGAAGCAGCATGGCCTAGTGGAAAGAGCACGAGTCTGGAAATCAGAGGACCTGGGTTCTAATCCCATCTCTGCCAACTGCTTGCTGTGTGACTCTGAGCAAGTCACTTAACTTCTCGGTGCCTCAGTTTCCTTAACTGTCAAATGGGGATTCAATACCTGTTCTCCTTTCTACCCCATCTGTGAACCCCTTGTGAGACAGAGACTGTCCAATCTAATTTAGTTGTATCTACCCCAGTGCTTAGAACAGTGCTCCAAACACAGTAAGCACTTAACAAATACTAATACTACTACTAATAATAATGATGATGTGCACAAGAGCTTTCAGTGCCCCCTCCCCAGTGGCTCTCCTCAAATCTGACCCCTTGCAAAACGAGACATTGGGCCAGATTGCATCCGGAGAGAAGGCTGAGGAAGCATGAGAGGAGTCACACCAGTAACAGGTGACTTAAACGACAAACTGCTCAAGTCCGGGGAGACGCAGCCCACTCGGCAGGAGTCCGGGAGGGAAGCCGAGGTCCAAAGGCTCCGGCCGACAGTGTACCTTGTCCTGGTGTACGGATAGGCGTTCCACGACTCCTCTTCCACCCTCAAGGCTGCCTTGGGCAGGATGGAGCGGAACCAGCTGGGGATGTGCATACCAATATGGTAGACTTTGTGCGTATACTGGCCGGCCCCCCCGGGCCCATCGGTGTATGGCCTGTTCTCCAGGATCTCCACTCCGCTGCCTTCACCACAGGTCTCTTCGCGGCTCTTTTTCTGAAAGGGCACAACACACACAGACACACACAGACACAGACACACACAATTGAACACTATTACAGACACCCTTGGTACTTCTCTCCTACACAAAGGGTGTGAAGAGCTTGCAAGAACCAGAGGTAGCCTGGCTGGCGGAAAGCACTTTGCAGATATGAAGTGGCGGGTAATTGCTCCTCATTGTGCAGCATAATTATGCCTGAGAATGGGCCTCTACTCGCAAAGGGGAAGGGGTGGGGCGGGGAGGAGGAGGGGGATGCCGATTCCCAGCAACCAACAGTCAACTCCTGTAGAGGGAAGCCAAGTTGGTTTAACATAATGTCCCCCCAGAGGCTCTCTGGGCCGGCTTGACAGGCAGCGCTAAATCACTTGAACCTGAAAAGGGGGCAGAATCGGCCCTCTGCAGGTGCAGGAAAGTCCGGCATGTGCAAGAGAGCATGACATAACTTCCAAGTCAGCGCCTTTCAGAGCAGGGGAAAGCAAAGACAGCCAAAAACTAAAGGGAGCTGAGCCAGGAAGTGGCACTGCTGAGCTGTCGCTGGCTGTGGGGGAATCCAGAGAATTCCACACAAAACCACTAATGTGCTGTGGGGGAATCCAGAGAATTCCACCCAAAACCCCATCCCTGGAAGGGGTGACAGTCTCGTCAACACAAAGTCACTGCCACTTCTTACACTGCAAATGCCAATCCCAAAGTGTGAGGTCAGGGGTCAAACACAAGAGCAAATGATCCACTGTGGCTGACTTATTCTGGTGAGACCTTCTCTGAGGCACAGGTGGAAACACGTGCATACCCGTCCCACACGCTCAGGGATCTACGTCCAACGGAGGAAACCGGAAGACAGAGGAGGGGCGTCACTTAGTGGGAAGAGCAAGGGCCTGGGAATCAGAGAGTCTGGGTTCTAAACCTGGCTCTGGCAGCTGTCTGCTGTTGACCTTGAGCAAGTTACTTAAATTCTCTGTGTTTCAGTTTCCTCACCTGTAAAATGGTCTCTTCTCCCTCCTTCTTAGACCGTGAGCCCCATGTGGGACAGGGACTATGTCTGACTTGGTTAACTTGCATAACTTAGAAAAGTGCTTGACACAGTAAGCCTAAACAAATATAATAATTATAATGATGATGAATATCCCCTTTCAATTTGGTCCCAGCACCAGACACCACTTCTGGAGTTCCTGTGACTTTTGGCCAATGTAGAACCTAAACAGGAAGTAGGGATTCCCCTTGTGGTCTCCGTCTTCTCCTCCTCCTCCTTCTCATCTCCTCCCAGCAGGACCCTGACTGGGTTGCTGGAGCTGCTTAAGGGTTGGAAGGGAAATTCTACAGAGTGCAGCAAGAGCTGATTTGCTTGATACACACAGTCAGCCACCCACCGACACCCTCCCCTCCCTCTTCACTGGATAAATGTCCAAGTTGGAGTCTGCTATGTGGAGTTTTAGCCTCTCATCTCTGGCAGGCAAATTCACCAGGGGAGAGTGCGGGTAATGAAGAAGGATGAGTAAGAGGCAAGCAGTCAATAGCTCCGTGTTCAAGGACTCTGACTCAGGTGCCGGGTGAGGTTAGGGAAGGGCCAATGAGAGGACAGGCATGAAATATGCTTTGTGCTCACTTCTCTCTCTGAGCTGTGCCTCTCTTCTCGTTAGACATGCCTATCCCCATATGTAGGCCCCATTTACGGGGCATTTTTAAATGATTTCTATTGCGTCAGTGAGGGCTCAGAATCAATCCCCATTCCGAGCCCAACAGCACTCAAGTACATATCTGTAATTTATTTATTTATATTAATGCCTGCCTCCCCCTTTCTGGACTATACACTCCTTGTGGGCAGGGAATGTTTCTGTTTATTGTATTGTACTCTCCTAGGTGCTTAATACAGTGCTCTGCCCACAGTAAGTGCTCAAAAAATACAGCTGAATAAATGAACATTTTAAAAGTTCCAAGCCTTAAGCCCACCCTTGACTTTGCACTTAGCCTATATAACTATAGCCACATGGGACATTTTCATTCTCTTTCATTTTTTCTCTCTCTCTCTCCCTGCCCCTCTCCCTCGTTCTGTCTTCCTCTCCCCTCCCATTACTACTCTCTAGTTGGGCACTGTGTCACTGAATACTCTACTTCCAGTTTAACATTCGAAGTTTTTCTTCAAATGAGGAAAGGTCCCTTTGGGCTTACATAAGAAGGAGGCAGGTTCAGTCATAATATTTATGATGCTCTCAAGCTGAATACTCTCAAGGATCTGAAATTTATTAAATTCATCACCCGAAGGTCCCGACTGTGGAAGCAGCCCTGCTGACAGGGTGAAGGGATCAAAAAGAACAGTCAGGAAGAAGCAGGGAAAAATGGAGGCCCAGCTGAATCAACACCTGGACTGAAGCTCCCCTTGTCTTATTCTACTGTACTTTCATGAGGCCTTAGTATGGCGCTCTGCATAAAGTCAAATCAATCAATGATATGCGAAGATGATGGTATTTATTAAGTGCTATTTCCAATCATGTTCTAACTGCTTGGGTAGATAAAAAGCAAATCAGTTTGAACAGTCCCTGTCCCACACGGTGGGGCTCACAGTCTTAATCCCCATTTTACAGATGAGGTAACTGAGGCACAGAGATGTGAAGGGACTTGCCCAAGGTCACACAGCATACAAGCAGCAGAGCTGGGATTAGAACCAAGGTCCTCTGACTCCCAGGCCCGTGTTCTATCCACTACGCCATGCTGTATTTGAGTGCTCACTGTGTGCAGAGCACTGTACTAAGAACTAAGGAAAGAATAATATAATAGAGTTAGTAGACCAAGCCCAAGCCCTTGTGGAGGCACCAGGTAATAATAATAATAACAACTGGTATTTGTTAAGCGCTTATATTATGTGCTAGGCACTGTACTAAGCACTGGGGTAGATACAAGCTGATCGGGTTGGACACAGTCCCTGTCCCACATAAGGCTCACACTCTTAATCCCAGCTTTCAGAACAGTGCCTGGCAGATAATAAACGCTTATTATTATTATTATTATTAATCTCCATTTTACAGATGAGGTAACTGAAGCACAGAGAAATTAAGTGACATACCCAAGGTCACACAACAGACATGTGGTGCAGCTGTGATTAGAACCCAGGTCCTTCTGACTCCCAGGCCCATGCTCTATCCACTACGTCTCACTGCTTCTCTAAGGGACTGATGGATGCCTTGGGAAACTGACCCTGAGGCTCAATGCGGTGTACCTTGATGCTAGCTCCTCCTCAGGCCCGCCACCCCTCTGGTTCGGTCGGAGCCCAATTTCTCCCAAGGACCCCACCTGCCTTCCCATCCCCCTTCTCCCATCCATGCTTTCCTCAGGACAGATGGTGACACAGCTCCCCCACCCCTCAGCCCAAGGCTCATGCAATAGCCTTAAATTCCTCCTAACGGGCAAGCCGGAGCAGCAGATGCACTGCGATTAGCAAGAATGCCAGTTACTTAAAGGCTTTTATTAAAATAAATCTCTTGGCACAATGGCGTAAACATGAGAGAGGAAGCACATGACCCCCAGGAACAATTAAGAAATTAATCATTCTGACTAACGGCTCCAAACCGGACCCACCTAACCCCATTTATCAGGAACTACTTGTGAGGCAGAGGACAGTGACAACAAGACAACAACACTACCGCAGCAACAAAGGCAGTGAGCAGAGGCTCCCTGTGGTGAAGAGATGGTTGGAGTGCTTTGCTTTCTACCTTCCAATCACTGCCCCATTAGGGGGAGGAAAAAATTCTCACTTCCTGATTGATTGTTTATGCTTCTCGTAAATTTGCAAGGAACATCTGTCTGGAAGCAGCAAAGGACATGAGTGACAATGATGCCTGTGGTGGTGGAGGGAGGTTGGGGGGGGAGAAGGGGATCTGAGGGGAGAGAGCTTGATCTCACTAGGCTAGGGAGTCGGGCTTGCAGGCAGGTGGAGAAAGAAGAGAATGGTGGAGGAAGGAAAGGGCAAAGGGGGAGAGAGTCAGGCAGGTGCACGTGGCAATCCTAGATTTGACCTACATCAGCGGCTGGGGCGACGAGTCCAGCAAATCAAGGTTGAGGCTGAGTTAGGAGTGGGTTTCAACTGTGGCAGGAGCCAGCCCCAGAAATGGATGCCCCACCTCTTCCCAACTTCCTCATCAGGGTCCAGAAGCCAGCACTTTTCCAAACCCCCTCCAACTGGCCACCTTTGGCTCTTCTTTGTTTCTGCTTTGTTTAAAAAATTGTATTTGTTACCCAATCAATCAATCATATTTATCAATTGAGCATTTACTGTGTGCAGAGTACTACACTACGCACTTAGGAGAGTAAAATATAAGTGCTTACTATGTATCAAGTACTGTTCTAATTCATTTATTCACATAATCGTGTTTATTGAGCACTTACTGTTCTAAGCTCTGAGGTCGATACAAATTAATCAGGTCAGACATAGTCCCTGTTCCACATGGAGCTCAGTGTAAGTACTGAATCCCCATTTTACAGATGAAGAAACTGATGCATAGACAATCTAAGTGACTCGTCTGAAACAACATAGCAGGCAAGTGGCAGAGCAGGAATTAGAACTCAGGTCCCCTGACACCTAGGCCCATACCCTTTCGACTAGGCTAGGCTGCTTCCTTGCTCAATTGTATTCAGAACTCCATCTGCCTTTTAAGTCCTGCTGCTGTTTCTCCCTCAGTAAAAATTCCCCACTCCACCCCTTCCTCTCCCTTCTCACCACCACTACTGTGGAACATGTCCAAATCTAGCAATCAATGGTATACACTGAGTGCTTACTGGGTGCAGAACATTGCACTAAGCGCTTGGGAGAATACACTACAAAAGAGTTGGTAGACATTCCCTGCACAAGGAGCTTCCACCCAACTGGCTCATGGTTTCGACCTCGCCCTTGGTTACCTCCAGCCTCTTTCCTCCATTCATTCATTCATTCATTCATTCATTCAATCGTATTTATTGAGCACTTACTGTGTGCATAGCACTGTACTAAGCGCTTGGAATATACAATTAGGCAACAGATGGAGACAATCCCTGCCCAACAACAGGCTCACAGTCAAGAAGAGGGAGACAGACAGCAAAACACAACAAGCAATCATGCATCAAAACAATCAAAATAGACAAACAGAATCATAGATATATACACATCATTAACAAAATAGAGTAATAAATACTATATACATATATACACAAGTACTGTGGGAAGGGGAAGGGGGTAGAGCAGAGGGAGGGAGGAGGGGGAATAGGGAGGGGAGGAAGGGCAGAGGGAAAGAGAGGGCTCAGTCTGGGAAGGCCTTCTGGAGGAAGTGAGCTCTCAGCAGGTCTTTGCCTTAGAAAGGGGCGCATGTACTGCCTATAATAATAATGTTGGTATTTGTTAAGCGCTTACTATGTGCAGAGCACTGTTCTAAGCATTGGGGTAGATACAGGGTAATCAGGTTGTCCCACTCACAGCCTTCATCCCCATTTTACAGATGAGGTAACTTAGGCTGAGAGACGTGAAGTGACTTGCCCACAGTCACACAGCTGACAAGTAGCAGAGCCGGGATTCGAACCCAAGACCTCTGACTCCCAAGCCCAGGCTCTTTCCACTGAGCCACGCTGCTTCTTAATAATAATGGTGGTATTTGAAACACGGATCCGATTGGATCACTCTGTTCCTCCAAAATCGCCAGTCACTAGCCTACATAAAGCAACGGCTGCCCATTGGTTTCAAAGCTTGGCCTATGGATAGAATGCGGGCCTGGGAGTCAGAGGATATGGGTTCTAATCCTGCCTCCCCCACTTGTCTGCTGTGTGACCTTGGGCAAGTCACTTAATTTCCCTGTGCCTCAGTTACCTCCACTATAAAATGGGGATTATGACTGTGAGTCCCATGTGGGACATGGACTGTGTTCAACCTGATTACCTTGCATTTACCCCAGAGCCTGGCACATAGTAAGTACTTAACAAATACTATGTATATAATATATATAGATACTCATACACACACACACACACGTATACATATATATAGTGTATATATATATATAAAGACTCTCTGTAATAATAATTATGGTATTTGTTAAGGGCTTACTATGTGCCAGGCACTGTACTAAGCGCTGGGGTGGATACAAGCAAATCTGGTTGGACACAGTCCCTGTCCCACATAGGGCTCACAGTCTCAATCCCTATTTTACAGATGAGGTAACTGAGGCACAGAGAAATGAAGTGACTTGCTCAAGGTCACAGAGCACACAAGTGGCCAAGCCGGGATTAGAACCCAAGGCTACCTGACTCCCAGGCCTGTGATCTACCCACTATGACATATTGCTTCTCCTCTACATTTGTTTTCCCTTACCTATCTGCCTTCTTCATCCTCCTCTACATTGAAGTCCATGTTTTCCACTCCTCCCAAGCAGAACTCTTAACTGGCCCCTACTTCGGGATCACCCTTCCTAATTAGCTTCACCAAACCTCATCTCCCTCCCAACCCCCCCTCAGGAAAAGCCAACTCCTTCATGAGGCATTCCCAGACTAATCTTCCACCTTCCCAGTTACGCCATTCCCCCAGCCACCTCAGCACTCACAATTATCCGCTTGTATTTGTTCTTTCTATCTCTGCTCACATACTCTTAATGCTGGTATTGTCAGTTATTTTACATGCCATATGCTTGTCTTCCCAACTAGACTGAAAGCTCTTCCAGGGTCAGAACTTCATCTTAACTTCAAGCACCTAGGGCAGTACTCTGAACATAGTAGGTGTTTTTTTTGTTTTGTTCTTTAAGGTATTTGTTAGGTGCTTATTATGTGACAGGTACTGTATAAAGCACAGGGGTACATACAAGCTAATCAGGTTGGCCACAGTCCATATCCCACAGGGGCCTCACAGTCTTAATCCCCATTTTACAGATGAGGTTACCGAGGCACAGAGAAGTTAAGTGACTTGCCAAGGTCACACGGAAGATAAGTGGCAAAGTGGGAATTGGAACCCAGATCCTTCTGACTCCCAGGCCGAGGCTCTTATCCACTAAGCCACACTGCTTCTCAATGAATGAGGTGTTCAATAAATAATCTTGTTGTTGATGAGGAGTACCAAATTTGGAGACATGGGGAGCAGTAGAACTGTCGCTGAGACGAGGATGGGAATAGTGGTACTCCATGCTCGACCCAGAGCAGGCAGGCAGATTTGAGAGAGGTGCCTGGATTGAACTGCTCAATAAATACCACTGACTGATTGGTTGATTGTTCAGATAGGGCTGGGCCCAGGTTGAGTCAAATACTGTTAGCTGGTGAGGAATTCATCAATCATTGGTATGTATTGAGCGCCACCCCCACCTTTTTTTGTATTTAAGTGCTTACTATGTGCCAAGCACTGTACTAAGTGCTGGGGTAGATACAAGCTAATCAGGTTGGACACAGTCCATGTCCCACATCCTTAATCCCCATTTTACAGAGGAGTTAACTGAGGCAGAGAAAAGCAACTTGCCTAAGGTCACAAAGCAGACAAGTGGCAGAGCCAGGATTAGAACACAGGTCCTTTTGACTCCCAGGCCCGTACTCCATCCACTAGGCCAGTTGTTTCTCACTGTATGTAGAGCACTGTACTAAGCACTTGGAAGAATGCAGTAGAGTTGGTAGAAATGATCCCTACCCTCAAGATGTTTACCCTGTAATGGAAGAACATCACTAAATCCTCCTTTCCCTTTCTCCCACTCCCTTCTGCGTCACCTTGACTTGCTCCCTTTATTCACCCCATCCTAGCCCCACATTATTTATGTACATATCTGTAATTTTATTTATTAATGTCTGTCTTCCCCGCTAGACTGTAAACTGTGGGCAGGGAATGTGTCTGCTATACTGTTATACTGTACTATCCCCAGCGCTTAATACAGTGCTCTGCACTCAGTAAGTGCTCAATAAATATGATTGACTGAATGATCACCATGGCAGGACCACCAAGATGTCTCTGGGAACACCTGGGGCAGGGCAGCCTGTGGGACACCAAGGTTTGGGAGAGCGTTGAAATGTTTTCTATCAAGCAACTATTTACAAAATCTCGTTTCCACATTTGCGCCTGGTGGGCACTTGCTCTGCTCCCCCTGGGCTGGCGCAGAGCATCTCGGTGCTCGGCGGGATGCCTGGACCAAGGGAGACAGTGACGGCAAAGTGACGGTCCCAGAGCAGCATGGCCTAGTAGACAGAGCATGGGCCTGGGAGTCAGAAGGACCTAGGTTCTAATCCCAGCTCTGCTGCTTGTCTGCTATGTCACCTTGGGCAAGCCGCTTCACTTCTCTGTGCCTCAGTTCCCTCATCTGTAAAATGGGAATTAAGACTATGAACCTCATGTGGGACAGGGACAGCGTCCAATATGATAACCATGTATCTACTTCAGCAATTAGAACAGTGCTTGACACATAATAAATGCTTAGCAAATATCACCATCATCATCAGATGCGGTGGTGGCACCGGGGGAAGTGGGGAGCAGCCACCCACAGAGTCTATGCCAAGGCACACGAGCAGGAGTGAGCAGGGGTGAGCAAGGCTCCTGAAGTGGCCAACAGCCTCAAGGGGAGGCCGTTTGGCCAGATGCCTAACAAAGCACAGTGTTGCTGCTTAGAGTCTTTCCCATTTTTGACTGAGTGGGTGGGGTGTGCTATGCTGTGGTTACTCAATTTCTTAACCTCCCAGCGGGGTTCAGGTTCCAGGAAGGCATTCCCAAGGCCGTGGCCTGGATTGGCCCATCATCATCATCGTCGGTCTTTATTGAGCACCTGCGGTGTGCAGACCTCTGCACTGAGAGTTTAGGAGAGTACCATAAAGGGAGGAGACGTGATCCCTGCCCTCAAGGAGACTGCCCTCTCGCAGGAGCGTAAAAGCATTTACAAGCAGGAGGAAGGACAAAAAGGGCCATAATACAGCAACACCCCCGTTTTCAGGCTTCTTACCACTCCGTTGTCCGAAGTCCAGTGTCCCGATGTTTGAAAATTTCTGACAGCCTCACACTTCCACTGTTCACCTCCCACATGGCCCCACCCACACAGAGATTCCAGATTCTCCCAGCCCATCCAAATCCAAATAGGCTTTCTCAGTCTCCCTGCAGCCTCTTCTGGCTTCTCTTCTTAGGCCTCGCTCATTCCAGCAAGACTTGTCCAACCAAAGAGGAAGAATTTTCTGTCACTCTATCCCTCTAATTCCAATCGGGCAGCCAGCTGCTCTTCCGATCTTGTTTCACTTCCCTATGATGTAAGCCCTTATGGGTATTATGAAATGATGAAAAGTTTGGAGTCTGGGAATCGGCAAATGACCCACATTAAGACACCATTTTTGTCTTGGATTAGCTGAGTAAAACTTTCTAAGATTTAAGAAAATGTCTCAGCGCAATGGTTCCCAGTGTGATCGGCTTAGGTCAGGAGCTGAGTGAGTCCATCCAGAGTCCTTAGTTGAGCTAATCCCATGACGCTGCTGCGTCCAGCCTTTCCGGGGCAGACGCTGGCCTCTACTTCACCCACTTTGCACCTTCATGGCCAACTGCCCACCCCCGGAGCCAGAAATCCTCTCCCACACAGTACAAGATTAACATCAAAGGCCCCTTCTTCCACCCTTGGCCTACAGAAGCAGCGTGGCTTAGTGGATAGAGCATAAGCCTGGGAGTCAGAAGGATTTGGGTTATAATCCTGGCTCTGCCACATATCTGCTGTGTGACCCTTGGGCAAGTCACTTCACTTGGCATAGTGGATAGATAGAGCACGGGCCTGGGAGTCAAAGGGTCATGGGTTCTAATCCTTGCTCCACCATTTGTATGAGTGACCTTGAGTAAGTCACTTCACTGGGCCTCAGTTCCCTCATCTGTAAAATGGGGATTGAGAGTGTGAGCACCGTGGGACAGGAACTGTGTCCAACCCAATTTGCTTTTATCTACCCAGTACTTAGTACAGTGCTTGGCACATAGTACATGCTCAACATATGCCATAATTATTATTATTATTTTCTGGGCTTTAGTTACCCCATCTGTAAAATGGGGATTAAAAGTGTGAGCCCTATGTGGGACAGGGCTGTGTCCAACCTGAATGATTTGTATCTATCCTGGCACTGAAAACAGTGCTTGGCATACAGTAAGTGCTTGCCAACTATCATTATTATTATTATCATCATCTTTGTCCAGGAGAGCAGCATTTTTGTGCCCAAAGTGGCTCATCATCCAAGCCAGATGAGTGAACTCTGATTGGGTTTCTCTGCACGGCAAAGTCCTGGATTAATTTATTTTCTCAATAGGCCACGGCAGAGCCGTACAGGGGTGAGCGGACAGTCAGCCACTTTGGGAGGGGAATGGGGGGCGGCTGGCCAGTGGGAACAGTACCAACCAGGGGGGAAGGAGGAGGAAGGGAGGAGCTGAAATAGCCACTGTGGTCCTCCTGGCCCCTCCCAGCCACCGCTGCAGGAAGGAAGCTCTCAGAGGAGGGCCAGGTTGCTGCCCTCCAACCCGGCCTCTTCCCAACTCCAGGCAGAGGCTCCTCCTCAGGGGTTAGCAGGAAGGAGGCCTGGAGTTGGAATTTCTATCTAGGCCCTGCCAGCAATTCCTGGTCTCTTGAAGAAGCTCAAAGGTCAATGGCCAACTGCTGGCAATGGAGCAGGGAACCTACCAGCACTAGAGACAGTTGCTAAGGCAAGCAAGGCTGAGCGAGGACTCAATCAAGTGTCCCTGGCTCTTGACTCTCTCACCGGCTGTATGGCCTTGAGCAAGCTACTGGGTTTCCCTGGGGCTCAGTCAACTGATAGGTAAAATGGAGGTAACACTGACCCTCCCTATGTCTGAGGGATACTCTGAAGCCCCAGCCATGGACCTTAGGCCTCTTGATGTGATGGGTCTCTGCCTCCAGAGAAATGGTGAGGCCTTGACTGTGCTGTCACCTTTAAATAGGTGACTTGGAGATGGCAGGTGAGGTCCAAGCAATCCCAACCTCCGAGCTACAACCTCAACTGCCTGGGGCCCATTTAAAGCCCTGCTGGCATTGCGAGGCCTAGCTGTAGCTGCTGAAGCTTTTCCAAGCAAATCAACGCTCAGGTTCATTCACTTCTGCTGCTCCAGTACTGTAGACTGGGCTGGAGGTTGCTGAGTTCTGGTTGTAGATGTGCTTTTTGGACGGGTTGTTCCTGGTGAAGGAATGCTTTTATCTTTAAGAACTCCCCCAAATCCTGTGCGATGAGGGCAGTAAAAAGCCAAACAGATGAAACCCAAAACTAAATTTTAGGCATTTCCGTCTCCTCTAACCAAACCTCGAGATCAAGGTTACTAAGCAGAGAGAGGTCTCGTCTCTTTCCCGGCCCCTTTCCCACAGTCAGTTGGCGGTGTTCTTGGCCAGGGGCAGGTGCTTCCTTTGTTCTTCCCCCCTCCCAGCCCTACAGCACTTATGTACATATCTGTCATTTATTTATATTAATGTCTGTCTCCTCCCACTCTAGACTGTAAGCTTGTCACGGGTAGGGAATGTATCTGTTTAGTACAATTAGTTACAATAAAGTACTCTCCCAAGTGCTTAGTATAATGCTGTGCACACAGTACGAGCTCAATAAATATGACTGATTGACTGACTGACAATCAACCCCTAGGCAGAAGGAGGCCATAAGTGCTGAGCCTGTGCCCTTCAGCTCAATCTTTGGGTTCTCGGATTCTGATCATTCACCACCTTGGGATGGTTTGTTTTGGAGGACTTCAGCCCAGCACCCCCTTTGCTCTTTGTCTCTGGAGTTGTGACATGGCCAGTTCCCCTTGGGAGAGCTGGACTCGGGGAAGGGGGGCTGGGATATGTGGGGCACCCATGTGCCCCCCTCTCTCTCTTAAAGCAAACTAATGGTAAGCAGTAGGGACAGAAGTCAGTCCTGGAGGGTTCATGTAAAGAATCTGGGAGGAAAATACCTGGCCAGTAAACTGAGTACATCTATCAGGCTAGTAAAGTCAGTGGACACTGACTACCTTCCCTCTCCAGCTCTCTCTCTGGGAAATGCCTAAAGACATCAATGGTGAAAACACAATTTGATGACAAAAATATTTAAGTTACAACACTGCCAGCCAGAGAATCACCCAGCCAGCCAGATTTCAATTTGGGGGTAAAATTATTTGTTTTGAGGGATAATACTTGATAGGTACTGCATTTAGTTTAAAGACAGATGTATTTTTATTATGATAATGATTTAACCAGTAAACACAACCCGACAGACAATCTAGATTCACTCTTGGCAGGGGATATGCAAACGTGAGAAAACAAACACACACAAACAAACACAGCCTAGCATGCAGGAAAACTGGTAGGGGGAAGATGCTGAAGGGCTAGGGAGCCTGATGTGTTATCAGGAGGATGGCTTTCGGTGGCTTAGACTGCAGTCCACCCCCATCTGTTTCTCTGCTCTCTCCTGACTCTTTCAATAGAAAAAAGTTTGGGGTGTGTATCTGTTTATTTCTAAATCTTCTCTTCCCCCGACATCCTTCCGTTATTTATTATTAATAACAATAATAATAATAATTGTACTTGTTAAGCACTTATTATGTGCCAGGCACTGAACTAAGTGCTGGGGTGGATACAAACAAATACAGGGACACAGTCCCTGTCCTACGTGAGGCTCACAGACTCAATTCCCATCTTAAAAATGAGGTAATTGAGACACAGAGTAGTGAAGTGACTTGCCTGAGGTCTCCCAGCAGACAAGCGGTGTAGCCACGATTAAAACCCATGACTTTCTGACTCTATCCATTATACTATGCTTTTTTTTCTCTATGCTCTGATCCGAAAGGGGCCGAAGAGTCTGGGTCATCCCACGCCACTTTCTGAAGCGGACCTCTTGTGGGGAGTCAGAGGCTTGCTCACCCCTGTCCCTGGAGACAGTTCACCAGCTCCCTCGTCTCCTACAGCTCTGGCTCCTGAGCCTTGACCAATCACCCTCTCGAGGTGTTCTGGAACTTTTCTTCTCGCTGCAAACTATCACCTACCCTTGCGGCCTTTAAAGGTTCCAAGGAAGACTAGTCTTGCTCAACAGGGATGGGGCCAGGGGATTCCATGACTATTCCCAGAGACGGCTACGGAGCCCACACGGCATGTTGAGGCTTGAGACTCACGACATGGCTCAATCTGCCCTGATGCCTGCTGGGCAACAGTAGAAGCTGACCTGGGGGAGGGGAAGGTCGGATGGGTGATCATCTTACAGTGCAATAAAGGGCATAAAATCATAAAAAGTAGAATGGTGGTATTAGTTAAGTGCTTCCTATGTGCCAGGCACTGTTCTAAGCATTCAGGTAGATACAAGATAATCCGGTTGGACACAACCCTTGGCCCACATGGGGCTCCTAATCTTAATCTCCATTTCACAGATGAGGTAATAATAATAATAATAATGTTGGTATTTGTTAAGCGCTTACTATGTGCAGAGCACTGTTCTAAGCGCTGGGGTAAACACAGGGGAATCAGGTTGTCCCACGTGGGGCTCACAGTCTTAATCCCCATTTTACAGATGAGGGAACTGAGGCACAGAGAAGTTAAGTGACTTGCCCACAGTCACACAGCTGACAAGTGGCAGAGCTGGGATTCGAACTCATGAGCCCTGACTCCAAAGCCCGTGCTCTTTCCACTGCGCCACGCTGCTTCTCCAACTAAGGCCCAAAGAAATGAAGTGACTTGCTCAAGCCTCCACAGCAGACAAGGGGTGGAGTCAGAATCAGAACCCAGGTCCTTCTGACTCCCAGGCCCAAGCTCTAGCCACTAGACAACATTGCTTCTCCTGGTCCTTTTCCACCTCCCTGGCGCTCCCTTAGAGTCTGGCCCGGAGATGGAGAAACCCCATGTCATTTGACCGCTGTGGGTCTGTGCTTCTTGTGAATGCCCGCACAACCAGGGAGGGGCATGGAGGCATGAAGGGCGGGGTGGTGGCCTCTCAGATCTCACCCCACTCCACTGTGGAAACTTGTGCAAACCCACCGGGGCCTACTATGGCTTCCGGGGGCATCCATTATTGCTTCTCTTTAAAAGAGGGCAGACTCTTCCTGTTCCAGCACACAGGAATTGGTGCATATCTGTATTTGTATGTTTATGTGTGTGTCTGGGCCGGGGAGGGGGTGGTCAAGTTACCATTCCAAGGACTACATACTACTCATATCCTCTTCACCCACCCCCTTCTGCATCACTCTGATCTGCTCCCTTTATTCACCGCCCCTCCCCACTCAGCCTCGGAGCACTTATATATATATCCATAATTTATTTACATTATTGTCTGTCTCCCTTCTAGACTGTTAGCTCGTTGTGGGCAGGGGACGTATCTATCACTCTCATAAGCGCTTAGTACAGTGCTTTGCATAGAGTAAGCACTCACTAACTGATTTTTAGAAGGACCTAAGAACCCAGATCGAGAGAGGCCAAGGCAGACAAGAGGTTGGCTTCTCCTCCATAAGGGGCTTCATTGAGAAGTGCGCTGAGCCAGTGGGTGCAATTTTTTTCTACCCAATAACTCACCTGCTGACACGTCATGCAACACATCAGCTTCCTTCGCCCAGCCCCCCAAGATACCTAGAAGCCTAGAGGACACAATCTCCCTTTTGGTACTGCAGCAGAATTTAAAGGCTGGGCAGTAAAGATGGAGGGTGGGTGGGCATGGGGCAGGGGAGAAGGCTGCTCTCCCATTTCTGTTGCTGGGCTGCTGCTGCCAACACCGCCCCCGGACAGCTGGCCAACTCCTTCAGCATGGCCCCGGGCCACTCTGGGGAACCTGAACTTGAACTCTCAGCCTGCATAAGGGGCTGGTTTCATGTATGTTCACTATAAGAATGATCCTGCAAAACCTGGAGGAAATTGGACAGAGGTCAGTGGCTCTGAATACCCCTACGACCCAGATAACAGATAAAGAAAGATGGGGAGGCACAGTTACAGCAGCAAAGAGCCCATGGGTAACCCCCGACCAGAAACCAAACAGGAATCGGCAATGTAATGCTGGAATTAAAAACGCCGAAACGGTGGTAGGAGGCGGCAACGGGAAACTGAAAAACAAGAGCCGGGATACAATCCTTCTGCTGTGCGCTACCTTAGCCAAGCCCTTTTTAGAGTACCATGTCCTGGTTTAGTCACCAAACTTAAAAAGGATGGAGAGGAGCTGGAGAGAGTCCAGAGAAGAGTGATAAGATTAAAGGGATGGAAAACAGCTTTTGTGAGCAAAGATGAAAGGAACCGGAGTTGTTTAGCATGGAGAAGAGGGCAAAGGGCTGGAATTTGGTAACCTTACCGTTTTGGGAGCGGAGGAAGGGGTTTTACCAGGAGGATGTGGATGACGTCTCCACATCCACAGCAGATGGAACAAGAGGAAACACACTTAAATGAAAAGAGGAGATTTTCCCTGGGGCACAAACCCAGTGAAAGTAAAACCCAATTCCTCCTGGAGTGGGGGTGGAGCGAAGGCACCTTTAAATGCCTGGCCGTTCTGATAAGATCCGGCGAGCGTGCAAGGCTGGAAGCAGAACCAAGTGACACATTTCAAACCCCGGCTCACTGGCAACCTGGTGAAGACCCCGGGTCTGAGGTCTCCTCCCATGGGAAGACTGAGTGGGAGTGAGGGCTAGTCGGTCAGTCAGTCAATTGTGCTTATTGGGCACTTACTGTGGGCAGGGCACTAAACTAAGCACTTGAGAGAGTAAAATATAACTGACACATTCCTTGCCCTGCCAAGACCTGGGACTGGGAGGGTCTGGGCCACTTGCTGCTGACCAGACGCCTGGAGCCCGAAACACAGGCCTCCCCCAAAAGACTGTGGAGTGTCAGCCAACGTCCTCCCTCCCTCCTGCCCGTCCAGGTCTCTCAGTGACAGGGCTGCTCAAGATCCTGCCCGGCTCTGTCTTTGGCCTCAGTTTCTTCATTTCCCTTGACCCCTATCCATCCCTCCCTCTCCGCACTTTCCAGGGAAAGAATGAGCTTCTGTTCCCTCCCTCCAGTTATCCAGGGCCTCTACGCCTCGCTGAGGGGTGCTGGAGGCCTCTGCCTGGGTCATAAAAGGAGAACAAAAAGCAAGTGGACTTCGGCAGATGGGGTGGGCCAGACAGGGCCGGGCTTCCTCTCAGGGAAACCAGGGTAAACTCCACAGTCCCAAGTGGCCTGCTCCTACCCCCGGCATCCTCCATTTCCCCACTATGCCCCATCGCTCTCTGTGCTGTCGTGGCCAGAAAAGCAGGATAAGGCATTCTGCTCTATGCCGCCAGGTTCTCCAGCCTGCTCCAAAGACCCATTCTCCAACAATCATCCACGACTGTGAAGGCGCTGGGGGAAACACTGTCTCTGCTTTGGGCCTGACCCCTGCAGTGACCACCTGGTTACAGACAGGGATCGGCATCTAAGGGGCAGGGGGACTGTCAGCTGAGGCTCTGCTTCTCCTGAAGCTGCCACTGCACGGGGTGGAAATGACCCAAAGGCTTGAAAGCCCACATCAAAGAGTTTATTTTTTAAAGACCCATCCTTCCCTGCCTTCTGTCCCCAAGGCACCCCACCCCCCACCCCCGTCACCCCTAGCGCCCCCGTATACAACCGGCATACAACGATCGGCCTTCCTGGCAACACGCTCTCTATCTAAAGCCCAATCTCTATATGAAAAGACTTCATGCTCCGCTCGTTCTTGCTGTGGTATGAGTCAGCCTCTGGGTTTTGTGAGTGGCTCCTGCTTGATCATTAGATCTGACATCTAATTCATTACGAGCAGGCAGCTTTCAGCGCCTGCAGGAGGGCTGCTGCCGGGCTCCCGAGCCTGGCCAGGCCTGGCCTCACTGGGCCTCGTGGCCCCGCCGGGTAGGCCACGGCTGCCCGGGAGCAGTTTCATTAGCCCCGTGAAAAATGGCACCCCGTTCCTTGTGAGACCCAGAGTCTAGTCAAAGGAAGCAACAGAGCACTGGGAAAGTCCGGGGAATTCTCTCTGCCTCTCCCGAGCCCCAGACCTTCAATCCAAGGCCTTGCCAACATAAAAAGCTAAACCCAAAACAGAATTAACTCTGGCCACTGGAACAGGGATGGGGCATGGGGGAGGGGAAGTGGGGTTACTCCACCACACAGAGATTTGCTAGGGATGTTCGTCAGCACACGGGGAAGTTTAGCACCAACAGAGGACCAAGGCCACTTTCCAAAAGACAAAACCGGAACCTGCCCTCCACCGTCCCCGGCATTCCCCACAGATTACCCCTGTGGCTGAGCCTGCAGCAGGAAGGGTGAGGTAGGAAGCTGTTAGCACCGAGGAATGGTCAGAGAATGCCGCCTTCGCTGAATCCTTAATAATGGGGGAATAATAATTATGGGACCTCTTAACCGCTTACTATGTGTCAAGCACTGTTCTAAACACTGGGGGAGATACAAGTTAATCAGGTTGGACAGAGTCCCCATCCCACATGGGCTCACACTCAATCCCCATTTTACAGGTGAGGCAGCCGAACCTCAGAAAAGTGAAGTGATTTGTCCAAGGTTACACTGCAGACATGTGGCAAGATCAGGATTAGAACCCAGGTCCTTCTGATGCCCAGGCCCATAGTCTTCCCGCTAAACCGAGACTTACACCTTCAGAGACACGAGACAGCCTTGCGGGTGAGAGTCTTGAGATCCCGGCTCTGAACTAAGTAAAGCTCCCTGTGGGCTCTTGGGCTAATCACATGACCTTGCCGGGCCCAGTTTCCCACATATAAAATGAAGATACCAGACCTGACTCCCCTCTTCTCCTGACATTGTCAGAACACAGTGCTCTGAGCTCTTTGAACAGAAGGCGTGGTGAAACTTCAAAGGACTATTATTCAGGGTTGACAAACACTGATTTTTTTCTTTATAATCAAAGTTTCTCTCTTTTATCTCCACCTCTTTCCATTTGTCCGGAGAGTGAAAGGGACCAAAGAAGAGACATGGGGTACTGGCTGGGATCAGGCCTGTGGGTCTTTACTCCCTATTGCCTTCTAGGTCAGGGGAGGTTTCCTGGAGGAGAACTTTGATGGCAGAGAGGACAAGAGTCAGAAGTGCTTTGTGTTCCAGGGTCCGGTATGGGAACAGATGATATTGGGGCTGAAGTCCAAGAGCAGGACAGTAACTTTCAAGTCTCCAAAGTCCCTTGCTTCACCTCAAGCCTCTTCAGTTCAGGACCCCAGAGTAATCTATCCACCCGAGTTGAGACTCACCACCTCTCCTGCACCCATCTCATTCCACTCATAGACACAAGGAGGAATCACCAAAAACCCAAGATCTCCCAGCAGAATGGGTTCAAGACAGAGTCTAAGTCCTGATGATGATGATCATGGGATTTGTTAAGCACTTACTATTTGCCAAGCACTACTCTAAGCGCTGGGGGGGATACAGGTTAATCAGGTTGTCCCATGTGGGGCTCACAGTCTTAATCCCCATTTCACAGATAAGGGAACTGAGTCCCACAGAAATTAAGTGACTTGCCCAAAATCACACAGCTGACAAGTGGCGGAGGTGGGATTAGAACCCATGACCTCTGGCTCCTAAGCCCGGGCTCTTTCCACTGAGCCATGCTGCTTCTCTGGTGCCAGTTCATTGGCCCTCACTACTGGCCAACGGGCCCATTCTCATCATGGCCATAGCTACTACTGCCCAGGTCCTGAGGAAAATCTAGCTAAAGGACAAGGCCCACGTGACTTCACCTACAGAAAAGGAACCTTCCCGATAAATCTTAGGCCACTGAATCGGGGGCTCTCTAAATCGGGGAGAATGCAGCAAAGTAAAATGAATCACATCTC
The DNA here is from genome assembly GCF_004115215.2 of Ornithorhynchus anatinus. Lineage (NCBI taxonomy): Eukaryota > Metazoa > Chordata > Mammalia > Monotremata > Ornithorhynchidae > Ornithorhynchus > Ornithorhynchus anatinus. The sequence goes on along the minus strand of NC_041729.1, from coordinate 17,206,674 downwards.
TTACCGGACAGTTCATTGTGCATAATGCTTGTGTGAGATTCACCGTAAAAGGCTCATCAGACTCCTTCCCCTCTTGGAATCCCAGGTTTCCAATAATGCAGAAAACATCACCTTATAGATCCTGGCAACTTTAAGCTACAGCATCCGTTTCTATAGTAACATGACGGCATTGGCAATCCAATGGATTTAAGCTGAGGCCACCTTCGGTCAGGCCCCTGCAACTGTATGTGCAGGTGTAAACACACACACACAACTTGCAAATAGCATGAGGAGTGCTGTCATCGTCGCCATGGCGCCCCCCTCCCCCCTGTCCCAGGGTGCAGGTACCTTCAACTACACGCTCATCCTTCACGCATGACATAAGGTGACTTTAATCCAATTAGTGTCGCACGATGGCCCAGCTGAAGCCAGTTTGGGCACAACCTCAGGGGAGCCACTTTGCCCTGCGGTTGGTCACCTGGAGAAAGTCGGAAGCCTCACGGAGAGGAACATCAGGGAAACGATGTTTCTCCTACAGCATGGGAGGATGTACCCTCCCATTCGGGGCCCTAAAAGTCTTTCCTGACCCGACCTCACTCTCAGACTCAGACCAATCGAATGGGGCTGGACCACAACTGGGATTCAAGTGTCCAGGATGCTAGGCTTGCAAATGCTTGACATCTGAGGGCAAAAACCAAAAGGCATCCCAGGAAGAGCAGCCACTGGGGAGGAGAAAGGCCATGCTTTAGAAAGGATGTCTAAAAGCTACTTGAAACTGTGATTTTCTAAGTCCGTTGCCTCATCAGCAAATTCACAGATTCAATTTAGTCACTAGAGGCAAGTTGGCAGGGGGAGGGAGTGTAAGAAGAGAGAGAAGAGATTCGCCCCCGCTACAGATATCCATGGTATTATACAGTTGGGTGTGGTCTCTGACTCTGGCTTCTTGTGGTAGGGAGAGGAGGCAGTGCCCTCTAATAATTAGGGTACAGAAGGGCAGGGAGAAGGTCTGCACTCTGCCACCAGCTCCTCCGCTCTATATGTAAGTCACTTCCCCTGGTCAGGCCTTAGTCAGCTTTAAAAGGGGCAAAACACTGACAGCCCTTGGGCCACAGTAAGTGCTTAATCAATACCATAATTATGAACTATTACATATCCTATGCCTATTTCCCAGCAATTCAGTGAATCTTCAGGTAGCTGAGGGAGAGAAGACTGTCAGAAAAGAGCTCTGAGCCGCTCAGGGAAAGCTGCTCTGAGGATTTAAGATTTGGTCCAATCATCGATCAGCCCTGCTCCGGATGTTAGAGCCTCTTCGATCCTCTTCCCTTTATTCTTATTACAAGCACCCAACGGTTGTCACCGAGGATTGTGGTATAGGGCTGGGACACAGGAATACCTCTTAGAAGCTGCTATTCCCATTAGGCAAACATGCCCTTTGTGCTCTTCCTTTCACCAGAAGAAATCAAGTCCCACACAGCAGCAAGACGACAGCAGGCTCCCTCCCCAGAGGCTGGCCGTGACTGTCACGGCAGCCGGCCCCAACAGCTCTCCCCCACCTCCTCTCAACTGGGACCGTGGGTTGTGCAGGAGGGTAAATTTGGCTGGGATATTAATTGAGCTCTTTGCCCAGCCGTGTAATCGGGTTATTTTTAGTGGCAATCAATTATGCGGCTTTCGCAAGAAGTAACCCAAAATGAGAAAGGGGGAAGTCATCTCCCTATTCACCAGTAAAACCCTATCTGGGGCTCCCAGTGGCTCTGCTGCCCAGCTGCCAGCCCAAAACCTGCCACACCTCGGCTCGCACCCTGCACTCCTGCTATCCCAATCTGCTCATTATGCCCGACTCTCTAACACTACCTCCTGGGGCAGCATCCATTTGCTGGGTTGGAATGACCTTCCCCATCCTCTTTACTAAACTGGTCCTTCCTCCATTAGACTTATAAAGCTCCCTGAGGGCCCGCATTTTTCCTGTCTCCAACACCTGATCCACTGCTCAACAAAGCCTGCTCAGTGGCTTCTCCTGAAACACCCGATTCTTGGAATAATCATCACTGTGGTATTAAGCACTTACTCTGTGCCAAGCTCTAAGCTGGATACAGTTCAATTGGATCAGATACGCCGTACAAGGGGTTCACAGTTTAAGGAGGAGGGAGGGAGAATAGGTACCTAATCCCCATTTTACAGATGAGAAAACTGAAGCACAGAGAAGTGGAGTGACTTGCCCAAGTGGAAGAACCGGCATATGAAGTGACCAAGGCTACTTCAGAACTTTTCTTCCTCAAGCTTCATGGCTTGAGAGCTTTCTCCCCTTGAAATAAACTGCTTTTCCTATAGGAGCAGCATGGTGTAGTGGATAGAGCACGGGGCCTGGGAGTCAGAAGGGCATGGGTTCTAATCCCGGCTCCTCCACTTGTCTGCTGTGTGGCCTTGGGTAAGCCACTTCACTTCTCTGTGCCTCAGTTACCTAATCTATAAAATGGGGATAAAGGCTGTCCCTCTGCAGGACAGGGACAGTGTCTAACCCGATTTGCTTGAAACCAGCTCCGCATTTAGTACAGTGCCTGGCACACAGCAAGTGCTTAACAAATACCAGAATTATTATTATTATTAGATGGGGAAACCTCCAGCTAACCACAACTGCTCTCTGGCACCACCATGGAACCTTGGCCAGCCTGGCCCTGGGAGAGTCCAGCACTGCTTCCGATGTTCCCGGCTCTGCTTGGGAAGTGCAGCCAGGATTTGATCAAAAGCACAGCTCAGAATGATTTGGTGTGGCAGCACGACAAAGGGAGGGAGCCATTTTCAGGTGGCAGGGCAGGTGGGTCTAATTTATTTTTCTAGTGGTACTTGAACAGAGGTCCAAGTGGCTTTCCCCAGGCAGGCAATGTCTGCTCTTGTTTGTGTAATCCTCAACCTGTCATTATCATCACCAATAGGATGGAGTGCCTACCGTGTGCAGAGCACTGTGTCAAGTGCTTGGAAAAGGACAATAGAAGTTAATAGACGAGGTCCCGCTTCCAACGAGCCTACTTAAACTGCCAAATGCTCAATGGGTGGAGGTGGGTGAATTGTGAGCATGCTTTAGGTAAAGGGTGAGCTTGAGTAGCGTGAGAAGAGTACAGATAAGTCACAGAGGGACACAACTGGTGGAGGACCTGAAAGCCCATTCCTCAGCCCCTGGAATCCACCCTCTCCCCCTCATAACTTAGCTCCACTTGACAACTTGGTTCCTATTCAAACAAAGAGCTCCTTCGATCAGGCTATGCTCCAGCCAGTGACATTATCCCCAAATATGCTCCAGGCTCTCATGCCCTAGGTGGGGAGAGAGAGCAGGCCATTCAAGAAATCAAATCAAAGCCTGGAAAGAGTCCCCATGGGAAGATCCTGAAATGGAAACCTAGCTACTCTGCTCAGAATCACCCAGGGCAATTAGGCTGACCCCACTTCACCAAGGCTGGGAATGTCTGTGCTTTCCCAAGTCTCACTGCTAAAGTCACTAGCCTGGGGCCTCAGCATTCTGCAAGAAGCAGCCCACATGTAGTCGGTTCTGCAGGGACTTCAAGTAGCTGCAAGAAAGACTCATTTTTCCGAAAGCTCAGATCCACTGATAAATATGTTGGGAGCCGTTTCAGGCGGCAGTGTGCAGTATAGCCTAAAAGGGAGGAGGCTGACATGAGAAATATTTTGGAGGAACTGGCAGGATATAGCAGGTTTTGTTAGTTTTTTTAAAAAATGGTATTTAAGTGCTTACTATATGCCAGGCACTATACTAAGCACTGTGGTAGACAGAAGCTAATCAGGTTGGACAGAGTCCATGTCCTAAGTGGACCTCACAATCCTAATTCCCAAATTCAGGCACAGAGAAGTGAAATGACTTGCCCAAGGTCATACAGCAGGCAATGTTGTGGGCAAGGGAACATGTTTTCCAGCTCTGCTCTATTGTACTCTCCAAGTACTTTGTAAAGTGCTCTGCCTAAATACGACTGATTGAAGTGGCAGAGCCAGGATTAGAACCCAGGTTCACTAACTCCCAGGCCATCCTCTCTCCATTAGGCCAAGCTGCTTCTCTTTAGGAGAGCAGTTGATTGTGAACTGAAAGGCGGGGAGGAGTCAAGGATGACATCAAGGTGTGGTCGGGGGAATGGTGCTGTTTCTGATAGAGATGGGAAAGTTAGGAAGAGGAATAGATTTAGGAGAGGAAAGGAACACTTCAATTTTAGACATAATGAGTTTAAGGTGTTGGGGCTCTTCGGACATCTAAGTGGAGGCATCCTGGAGTCAAGGGGAAATACCTGATTGAACAACACCTGGAGGATCAGAGTTAGAGAGGTAGATTTGAGGGTAATCCACAAAGAGCCTCAAGAAGCAGCATGGTGTAGTAAGAGGCAGCATGGCATAGTGGATAGAGCATGGGCCTGGGAGTCAGAAGGTTGTGGGTTCTAAACCCAGCTCAGCCACTTGTCTGCTGTGTGACCTTGGGAAAATCACTTAACTTCTCTGTGCTTCAGTTACCTCCTCTGTAAACTGGGGATTGAGATTGTGAGTGTGTCTGTGCTCAGTTGTATATATTATTTATTACCCTATTTATTTTGTTAATGAGGTATATATCTCCTTGATTCTATTTATCTTGATGATGGTGTTTTGTTCTGTTTTGCTTTGCTGTTTGTCTCCCCAGTTTAGTCTGTGAGCCCGTCACTGGGCAGGGTTTGTCTCTATCTGTTGCCCAATTGTACATTCCAAATGCTTAGTACAGTGCTCTGCACATAATAAGCGCTCAATAAATACTATTGAATGAATGAGCCCCATGTGAGACAAAGGACTGTGTCGAAACCGATTTGCTTGTAGCCATCGCAGCGCTTAATACAGTGCCAGGCACAGAGTAAGTGCTTAACAAATACCATAATTACTAAGGGAATGACAGACAGAAGTGGAGCCCATGAATAAAACTGAGGAACAGTCAGAGAAGTAGGAGGAGGCCTAGGTGAGCACTGTTTCTAAGAAAACAAACTCAGAGAGCATTTCAAGGGGAAGGGCATTTCAAGGAGAAGGGAGTGGTCAACAGTTCCAAAGACCACCATGAGGTCAAGGGGGATTAGACCAGAATGGAACCCCCTGATGAGACCATCAATCAATCTTGTTTATTGAGAGCCTGCTCTGTGTGAAGCACTGTCCTGGGTCCTTGAGAGAAAACAATGGAAATGAGAAACAAGACACACATTCCCTGACCTGAAGGAGTTTCCAAGCACAAAAATGATTTACAAATAGTGAGAGCAGGAGGATGAACAAGAACAAGAGGTAGTAAGAGTATATCAGGATTCAACCACTAAACAAGTGGTTCACTGCAACCTACTCTGGAGAAACCCTGAAGATTCAGCTGTATTTATTTACAAGAGGCTGCCCTGCCCTGCCCTGCCCAAGGGACTGAGCAAGGAAGGAAAGTTCCAGACCCCAGTACTCTATAGATTGGCTTCCAGGGAGACATCAAAACGACTCCCCCGATGCTGACTCCCTCTGATGAAACAGGAATGGAATCAGCAACCAAGCAAAATCAAAGGGACCAGAAGTATGCTTGGCCCATATGTTCTCATGCTGAGCTTTAAGAATTGATGTGGAACGTGATAAAGCTGCAAATTGCCACTGCTGCCTCCTCTAGATTGCTGGAATGCTTTCTCTGGGAAAAAGGGGTAACTGAGCAGGGTTGGAGAGGATGGCAGGGTGAGGAGTCAGCTTCCTTGACTACCCAGACATCTTTGCCTCATGGAGCACCTGCACTGTGACTGCTGCCTTACCGTCTAGTCCTCTAGACTGTAAGCTCGTTGAGGGCAGGAAACGTGTCTACCAACTTGGAGAGTTATATTGTACGCTCCCAAGTGCTTAGTACAGTGCTTTGCACACAGCAAGCACTCAATAAATATGATTAATTGATTGATTGCCATAGGTCAGGGTATGGGGCAGGATCCCAGCCACCAGGCCTGTCAGAGAGAAAGAGGTGACCAAGGAGAGTCCAGCTGGCTTGCCTGGCTGCTCTGCTTCTCTGGAGGCTCCAGAAAGCTGGAGATGGGGGGAAAGGGTGGCCCACAGAGGACAGGATCTATCAATCTGGGATGAGGGGGCGGGGGTTCCAGCCAGACACTGCCAGATTCTGGACAACTGCAACCCCTCTCCAAATAAGCAAGGGAGCAAATCAAGGAGGGAGAAAGAAGTGGGGTTGCAGCAGGAGTGAGCTGGACAATTCCTAGAAACACTCAAGCCTGTGATCTTCGTTGCACTGACACTTTCTGGCTCCCTTGGCGACTTTCTCTCTCCTGCCTGGTGCCGCGCTTCTCAGCTTCCCGTAGTGCCGTGTCAGCTTTCCCCACCCCAACGGCAGCTGTTACAACCTGCTGGGGAGCCACAGGTCCCATCTGCCCGGCTTGCTGGAGTCCAAGCTGCCTACCGGTCCCTCCTTGACCCTCTCAGCCAAACAGCCAGACTGGGAATCGTGGGATGAGGGCGGTGGGGTGAGGAGGGTGGATGGACGGAAGCGTGGCAGACCCTGTGCTGCCCGTGCACTGCCAAACTTCCTGGTGAGGGCATTCACCAGGCTGCTGCGAATAATAATAATAATACAATTGTAGTACTTGTTAGGCACTTACTAGGTGCCAAGCACTGTCTAAACCCTGGGGTAGATACAAGGTAATCAGGTCGGACACAGTCCCTGTCCCACATGGGACTCACAGTCTTAAACCCCATTTTATAGATGAGGTTGCTGAGGCAAAGAGAAGTGAATTAATTCATTAATAATGGTATTTGTTAAGTGCTTACTATGTGCTAAGCACTGTTCTAAGCACTATGATAGATACAAGGTAATCAGGTAGCCTCATGTGGGGCTCACAGTCTTAATCCCCCTTTTACAGATTAGGTAAGTAAGGCACTGGGAAGTTAAGTGGCTTGCCCAAAGTCATAGAGCAGACAAGTGGTGGAGTCAGGATTAGAACCTACATCCTCTGACTCCCAAGCCCGTGCTCTTTCCACTAAGGCCCTCTGCTATGGGATTGGCCAGTTGGCCACACACACCTGTAGAACCACTGGTCATATCCAGAGAAAGGAGCTGAAATGTACTCAGGTGGCACTCAGGTTAAACCTAAAGTAAATACCCTTGGGGTCAGGACTCATGAGCACTGGTAAGGGTGTCTCTGGAAGAAGTTGGGGAGGTCTTGAGAAAAAAGACAGTTCATGCACAATCTGTTCTGAAGACAGGGGAATTGTCTAAATGACCTTGAGATCCTTTCCAGTCTGGTAAGTGGGGAACAGAGAAGCAGCATGGCCTAATGGATAGAGCACAGTCCTGGGAGTCAGAAGGACTTGGATTCTAATCCTGGCTCCACCACTTGTCTTCTGTGTGACCTTGTGCAAGTCACTTCACTTCTCTGTGCCTCAGTTACCTCATCTGTAAATGGGGATTAAGTATCATAGTCTTAATCCCCAAGGGAAACAGGAACTGTGTCCAACCTCATTAGTTTGTACCTACTACAGCATTTATTACAGTGTCTGGCACATAGTAAGCACTTACCACATGGCTTTTTTTTTTTTAAAAGAATGGAACTACAAAGACTAGCAAGAAACTAACTATCTTAAAGGGACCAAGAGTTAGATCAGGAACAGACTTGTTGAGCTCTGCTCCAAACCTTGGTCCACTTTTGCTAGCCAGTCCTGGGGAGAACTAAATCCATCATCTCCAGGTCCCCAGAGCTAAGGAGGGCGGGCATTTAGCCAATGGGAAGAGAAATCTGGACGGTGACCCAAGTCCTCAATCACCCCAACAACAGAAACAACAGTTGCTGCAGTAACACACCCTCTGCTTGCCAGACTTGGTGCTCTAATCAGCCACTTATAATTAATAAAAAATTTTTAATGATCATCACCTCACTTTTGCTAATTAGGTACACAAAGACATGGTGCAAATTTCAAATCTGGAAGGGTGCTTGCTATCACTGGCAAATACGCCCCTGGAACTTCCCCGTATCATCCCCTGCCCAGCAAGGGGCTACATTGTCTCCCTTGGAGATGGAGTTTGGGGTCTGTAAGACCTGAGGCCTGCATGGGTCACTGGTCGAATTCAAAGCCAAGAAGGAGTCTGGCCAGGAGGCTGAAAGGGGAAAGATGGGCACTTCTCAGCAAAGTTTAAGTCAGTCAACCAATCACTCAATCAATTGTATTTATTGAGCAATTAGTACAGAGTACCGTACAAGACTTAGGGCAATGCATTTGGTACCCACCCCTTCCCTCAGCCCACAGCACTAATGTACATATCTGTAAGTTATTTGCTTATATTAACATCTGCCTTCCCCTCCAGACTGTAAATTCCTTGAGGGCAGGGAGCGCGTCCACCAACTCTTTTGGATTGTACACTCCCAAGCATTTAGTACTGGGGTCTGCACACAGTAAATGCTCTATAAATACCATTGACTAATTGATTGATGATGAACATCAGTGTCCAGCAAGAAGCAAATCTATATGCCGCTGATCTGGCTGGATTGCTATGACCCCAGATATCTTGCAGAGAGGCACTAATGTTCATTTTGGAAGTTGCCCCCACTGAAAAAGTTGATATTTAAAAGGGTTTTAAATTTAATAAAGAACAGAAGGAAGTCCAATTCAGTGTGGATCTGCCAGTCTGTGGACATGTCTTGGAAACATCAAGCCTACTACGCTAATGTAAAATTAACTCACTTAGGGTGGCAGCTAAGTGCTTCTTAAAATCTTGGAGCCAGGGGGTCTGAAGATGTTTCTGCCAAGAGCATAGAGAGACACTGAAGAGGAAACAACGGAAGGGCTGATGACATCCAGGAAAACTTGGCCATTAGTCTCCTCTTTGGAAACTTGGGAAGAGTTAACAGGAGTTTTGTCCGAATGAGAAGGTATGAAGGCCAAAGATGGAACGGTGGAAAATGGCTTTGGGAATGGCAATTTTCCAAGCATACACGTGGGATTTTGAGGGCCAGACTCCTCCACTGTTTTTGCCCGAGAGTTGAAACAAATCCCCCTAAACTGACCGGCCGATTGGAGGAAGTAGGATTTCCAGGCTTCCACCCAGCCTTTCTCTGGCTCCTGGATGGACCAGGAGTTGTTGGAGTCTCACTGGGCACATTGGAGGGAGCAAAAACAAGCCAGCAAACTCGAGTCCCTTTTGGAGTCGAGCCGGAAGGGGAGAGGTAAATAAACCACAGTCACACTGAAGTGTTCCTAAATAACTTCCAGAGTCCTAACTGGCTCCTACAAGCCTGGAGTGAAAACTCCCAGGTCGATGACCCAGTGAAATCAATCAATCAAAGGTACCTATTGAGCGCTTACTATGTGCAGAGCACTGTACTAAGCATTTGGGAGAGTACCACACAACAGAATTGGCAGACATGTTCCCCACCCTTAATGAGCTTACAGTCTAGAGGGGTGAATTTCAACTAAAAAAATGGGGACCCATGGAGTAATAGTGATGCTAGGCTTAAGAGCTTAGTACAGTACTCTGCACACAGTAATCTCTCAGTAAATGCCATTGACTGATTTGCAACTGAGTCCAACAATCACAGGTGCAGTCACAGTAACTGTTCCAGCTACTATTTTCCCAAATTTTATAATCATAATGGCATTTATTAAACACCTACTATGTGCCAAGCACTGTACTAAGGGCTGGGATAGATAAAAGATAATCAGATCAAACTCAGTCCAAGTCCCACATGGAACACACAGCCCCAGGGTTGGGAGAACAGGTACTGAATCCCCATTTTACATATGAGGAAACTGAGGCATAGAGAAATTAAGTCATTTGCCCAAGGTCATACACTAGGCGAGTGACAGAATGGAATTAGAACTCTGGTCCTCTGACTCCCAGAGCCAGGCTCTTTCCCCTAAGCCACACTGCTTGAACCATTTTCAAAGTTCAAATTTTTGGGGAGATCCCATATTGCCACTGCTCATGTCCCTTCCAATGTCATAGGGCAGGCCAACAGCGAGACCCACAGGATAGCACAAAGAGCGTTGGGGAGAAGTGGGGGCAAGGATTATTGGGAGCAGTTGTAAGCATTTGGGTGGGTTGCAAGGTTTGAGGGTGCACATTTCCCCAGGCCATCAGTAGTATCTGATGAGCAGCTAGTGGATGCAGAGACATGATTCTACCCACAAGGATCTCACAGTCTAACCGGGGAGTCAGACACATAATTACTTACGGATAGGAGGAAGAAGGGTTAAAATAGTAATATTCTCCCCAAATCAATCATATTAATGAGGTGCCTATATTGATGTCCACAGCACATTGGACTGTTCACAGGGAGGCAATGCTAGACAGAATACTAGATACACACACACTCATACACAAACTCTTGCCTCTTCAGTGACTCATTTATCAGGTTGGACACAATCCATGTCCCACATGAGGCTCACCCTATTTTACAGATCAGATACCTGAGGCACAAAGAAGTGACTTGACCCAACCGAAGGTCTGCTTCTCTCAAAGCCCATTTGGATGGTGCTGTGGTATGGACCACACATTCTAGCTGGACGCCACACCACTTGAGAATTTAGCTCAGAGGGAGTGCTATGGCCAGCAAAGGGTCATAAACCCATTGGTAAAATTGTAGCACCCACTACCGTGCCTGGAAGCCTAACATATCTGTGAGCAAGTCAAAAGTTTGTCTCTTCTCGCTTCAAAAATTCCTTTGGTTGGCCATTCTTCTCTGCAAGGAGCAGAAACTCTGAACCACTGGCTTTAAGTCCCTACTCAGTTTCCACCACACTATTTACCCTCATTCCTCTCCCACTCCCCCCACTAGCTCACCCAGTTCACTCCTCTCAATCGATCAATCAATCAATGGTTTTTACTGAGTGCTCACTATGTGTAGAGCACTTTACTAAGTGCTCGGGAGAATACAACAGAATTAGCAGGCATATTCCCTGCCCATAACAAGCTTAAGCCAACCTACTAACTGTGCCTTGTTCTTCTCTCTCTCCTGGTTCATATCTGGAATTCCCTCCTCCTTCACATCAGGTAGACTACTGGACTCCCCATCTTCAAGGCCTTTCTGAAATCACATTGATTTCAGGAGGTCTTCCTTAAGTAATCTCTTACCTCTCCATCTTCTATCCCCCAACTCCCATATCAGTACTTTGGTGCCACATAAACGCTTTTGAACTCACAAACATCTCTACCCCAAAGCACTCAGGCATTTATCTTTACATACTATCCTTCCTCCTATAATAATAATAATGTTGGTATTTGTTAAGCGCTTACTATTTGCAGAGCACTGTTCTAAGTGCTGGGGTAGACACAGGGGAATCGGGTTGTCCCACGTGGGGCTCACAGTCTTAATCCCCATTTTACAGATAAGGTAACTGAGGCACAGAGAAGTGAAGTGACTTGCCCACAGTCACACAGCTGACAAGTGTCAGAGCCGGGATTCGAACCCATGACCTCAGACTCCAAAGCCCGTGCTCTTTCCACTGAGCCACGCTGCCAACTTGCTTCTCCTACTTGTACTTTATCTCCCCTGCTAGTCTGTAAACTCCTTTTTTTTCCCCACCGTATTTGTTAAGTAGTTATTATGTGCTGTACTAAGTGCTGGGGTAGATACAAATTTATCAGGTTGGACACAATCCATGTCCCACATGAGGCTCACCCTATTTTACAGATCAGATAACTGAGGCACAAAGAAGTGACTTGACCCAAGGTGACACAGCAGATAAGTGGTGGAGTAGGAATTAGAACCCAGGTCCTCTGATTCTCAGGCCAGGGCTCTTTCCACTAGGCTCCCCCTCCTTTGCCTTAGGCCAGAGCTCATGTTTATTGACTACCATATTCTTACAAGAGTTCTGCACAGAGTAACACTCAATCAATCCTGATCCCTGATTTGGATGATGGGAAAATGGCCTTAAACCATCCCTAGTTAGATTTTCCCTACAAAGTAAAGAAGCAGCCACTATAATACAACTCTATCCCATGACCACTGTCATCATCAGGGTTGTAGGGGTGGCTGACTGCTCTAGGCTGTAAGCATCCCCTCTGGACTGTAAGCTCCTTTTGGGCAGGGCGCATGTTTACCAACTCTGTTGTCCCAAGTGTATAGTACAGTGCTCGGCCCACGGTAGGCACTCAATAAATACTACTGATTGTTTAGAATGTCCACGGCTTGAAGGAAGTCCACCCCAACTCATGACCTAATCATGACGATGTTGCTGTCATCTCCAAAGCAAACAGCAACACATGGTTCTGGGGTTGATTCGAAGGGCAGTGGAGGTAGAACGCCGCCCCCCCCACCTCCATAGCATACTGAGCATCTGGTCTTTAGTCTCTTATCTCTCTCTCTCTCCCCCCTCCCCCTCCCCAGGCCCTCTGTTCCGGGAAGAATAAAAGAACAAGAACCCCAAGGGGGAAAGGAGTGGGATCTAAAGCAGCAAACAAATGAAGCTTCAGACACAGCTTGGAGAAAACAACCCCCGGAGAGGCTGTATGCTCCCTCCCTCGCACTACCACTGTGCTGAGAAACCACGTCAACCAGCCTCTTAGTGGCTTTCCCAGAAAGAGAGCTAAGGAAGAAACCTAAGGAGGGAGGGAAGGAGCACAGGGAGGGAGGGAAAAAGGGGAGAATCTTGTCAGCTGCTGAGACTGTCAGCCAGAGGTGGACCTTCACTTTTTTTTAAACAGCACTTGGTAAGCGCTTATTGTGGGTCAAGCACTGTTTAAAGTGCTGGGATAGACACAAATTAATAAGTTCGGACATAGTCCCTGTCCCACGTGGGGCTCATAGTCTAAGTAGGAGGGGAACTGGTATTGAATCCCCATTTTAGAGTTGAGGAAACTGAAGCACGGAAAAGATAAGTGACTTGATAAAGATTAAGTGGCAAAGCTGGGATTAGAACCTGACTCCAGGCCCTTGCTCCTTCCACTAGGCCATGTTGCTTCCCTATGTTCACCTATACCAGTTGCACAAGGAAACAAGTTCCACTGTACCAGTGTTGGCCATGGGAATGGTAACTGTCAGCAAGAGTGGGGGCCCCAAAACTTTGATCTTATTCCCTTCTTTCTCCTATTCTGATGAGATGCAATTTCTCATTTCAGGGTAGCTCCTGGAGATGGCCCAGGACTCTTATCCCTGGTTTCCAACACAGTGACCATCTAGGGTCTTGAGCTGAGCCCAAGTGGCCACTGGCCCAGGACTTTCTCAGCCCAGGACCCAGCTCGGCAACTGTGGAGCCAGAAATAATGATAATAATAATCATGATTATGGCATTTGTTAGGCGCATACTCTGTGTCAAGTACCGTACTAAGTACTGGGGTAAATACAAGCTAATTAGGTCCCATATGGAGTTCACAGTCAGAGTAGGAGGTAGAACAGGTATTGAATCTTCATTTTCAAGATGTGGAAACTGAGGCCCAGAGAAGTTAAGTGACCTGCCCAACGTCACACAGCTGGGATTAGAACTCAGGTCCTCTGTCTCCCAGATTCATGCTCTTTCCACTAGGCCAAATGCAAAGTCAACTTCATGACCAAATCCATTTTCTATATCCCCGTTGGAGCCATGATCCCATGGAGTCAACCCCACTTACAGCCTCACTTCCCAAATGTCCCTTCTGTCCATCCTGGTATTCGGCCGATGCATCACCCACCTGAATCATGTATAACTGGGCAATCCGATATTCCTCCACGCTCATTGGAAGAGGAATACGATACTCCTTTATAAGCATCTTGAAGTCCAAGCCTTCCCGCCTCTGGGAAACTGCTAGCCAATAACTTCTAGGAAAAACTCTTTAAATAACCACGGCAGGATTCATTGAGGAGCCCTTACAAGAGAAAAAAAAAGAGAGAGGAGAAAAATGACAGTTACTTTCTGATTTATGGATCACCAAGACATTTGCTATTAGAAGATTTGAGATGTTGAAGCTTACGATTAATGAGATTTTCCTCCTTTCTTTTCTAATCCTACCAGGAAGTGGGAGTAGGGTGGTTGTTGGGTTATGATAATAATAACTTCTAGAGTGTGATGAAAATGTTCTACAGCACTTTCCTAGTCATCATCTCACCTTTCTTCACATCATCATCACTCACAACAGCATTTCTTAAGTGCCTACTGGAGTAGAACACAGTGCATCACAGGCTCTTGGGGAATACATAATATAAATAAATGACACGGCTCCTGCCCTCAAGGAGTTCAATCAATCAATGGTATTTACTGAGCGCTTACTGTGTGCAAAGCACTGTACTAAGCACTTGGAAAAGTACAACAGTGTCGGTAGACAAGATCTTTACCCACAAGGTTTACCATCCAATGGACTACAAAACTCCACATAAGGTTCTGGGGACCGTGTCACACGGAGAGTGGAGGAGAGGGAGGGAAATAAGGGGAAAAGCAGATATTATCCCCATTTGAGAGAGGAGAAAACTGAAGCTCCAGAGACAAGTCATTCACTGCCTTTCTTTCATTCATTCATTCATATTTATTGAGCGCTTACTGTGTGCACAGCACTGTTCTAAGCGCTTGGAAAAGTACAACCGAGCAATAAACAGTGACATTCCCTGCCCACAGCGAGCTTTCATGACTCACCCCGTGGCAATCTGCAGAACAGCATTCAAGCCAAGGAAGAAATCTGGGAAAAGGCATACAGTAAGCACCAAATAAATACAATTGACTGATTAATTGATTGGATGTGAACCATTTGGAAAAGGTAAAGTGATTGTTTTTCCTGAAGGCATCACCATCCCTACCCCGAGCTTGTCCTCCTTAGCCTGTTTCCAGCCCCTTCCAGCCTTGTTCAGACACTGGGTCTTCTATTGCAAGGTAAGTGTATCAGGGAAACGTTGAGTTGAAGAAATTTGCCCAAGGTCAAACAGAGTGACCTAAAAGCCACACCTCCTGACTCTAGCCTGCAGTTGCTGCATTGGTTCAGGAGACCATGGTGTTCAGCAGCAAAGAAGTGATGTAACGTGGCATAGTGGAAAGAGCATCGCCCTGGGAGTCAGGGCACCTGGGTTCTTATCCCAGCTCTGTCAGTTGCCTGCTGTGTGACCTTGGGCAGATCAGTTTATTCCTCTAGAGAAGCAGCGTGGCTTAGCAGAAAGAGGCCGGGCTTGGGAGTCAGAGGTTGTGGGTTCTAGTCCTGGCTCCGCCACTTGTCAGCTGTGTGACTTTGGGCAAATCACTTCACTTCTCTCTGCCTCAGTTACCTCATCTGTAAAATGTGGATTAAGACTGTGAGCCCCACGTGAGACAACCTGATTATCTTGTATCTGCCCCAGCTCTTAGCATAGTGCTTGGCAAATAGTAAGCACTTAAGAAATACCATCATCATCATCCTCTGTTCCTCCAATTCCTCATCTGCAAAATGGAGTTCTGACCTCCCTTCTATCTAGACTGCGAGCCTGATGTGGGACAGAGACTCTGTCCAACCCAATTAACTTATATCTACCCCAGCGCTTAGAACAGTGCTTAGCATATAGTAAGCACTTAAAAAATACAATAACCATAACAATAATAATGATGATAATACAGTCATTGGGACCTTCTATCAAAGAGGGAGCATTCCCTTCCCTTCTCCACTTCCAGATTATTGATTTGCTGGTGTCCAGGGGTCTTTTGTCCTGGTTTTTCCCCACTGTGAGAAGGGACATACTCCCTCGAAAGTGGCTTCAGGGAACAGCTATTAGGGTAGACTGAGTTCCATATGGACAGGGATCATGTCTACCGACTCTGTTGGACTGTACTTTTCCAAGTGCTTTTCCAGTGGTCTGCACACAGTAAGCACTCAGTAAATATCATTGAGAGATTGACTGATGAGTGGGAACGGGTTTCGGAGGCCAAGTAAGACAGAGGGGCAGGAGGCTGCTGGTGGCACGAATCACCTCTGCTGAAACAAAAGGTGGAGAGATCCAGGCTTGTGCCAAGTGGAACTGAGCAAGTAGTTGCAGGGGCCTCCCTGCTTCCAGAACCAAACATTGCACTGAGTTAGTTTCTTATCCAAAGTTGGCTCTCGGAGCAGCACTGATCCTCCAACAGACTTCCTCTTTCACTCAGAAGAATGCTGGACAGCCCACATTTCTGACTGAGGAGCAAAGATCAACACTCAATCGATCAATCAATCATATTTACTGAGCACTTACTGTGTGCAGAGCAGTGTACTGAGCGGCGGGAGAGTACAATTCAACAGAGTTGGTAGACATACTGCCTGCCCACAACGAGCTTACAGTCTAGAGGGAGAGACAGATATTAAAATAAATTAATAAATTGCGGATACATAGGTAAGAGCAGTGGGGCTGAGGGAAGGGTGAATAAAGGGAGCAAATCCAAGTGCAAGGGTGATGCAGAAGGGAGTGAGAGAGAGGAGGACAGGCGGTCTTAATCAGGTGAAGCCTCTTGGAGATGTGCCTTCAGTAAGGTTTTGAGGGTGGGGAGAGTAACTGTCTGTTGGATATGAAGAGGGAAGGGCATTCCAGGCTAGAGGCAGGGCATGGATGAGAGTTGGCGGCAAGACAGATGAGACTGAGGTACAGTGAGTAGGTTGACATTAGAGGAGCAAACTGTGTGGGCTGGGTTGTAGTAGGAGAGTAGCAAGGTGAGGTAGGAGGGGACAAGCAATTGAATGATTTATAGCAGATGGTAAGGAGTTTCTGTTTGATGTGGAGGTGGATGCGTAGCAACTGGAGGTTCTTGAGGAGTGGGAAAAATGGACTGAACACTTCTGCAGAAAAATGATCTAGGCAGAAGTGAAGTATGTGAAGTGGGGAGAGACAGGAGACAGGGAGGTCAGCAAGGAAGCAGCGTAGCTCAGTGGACAGAGTCTGGGCTTGGGAGTCAGAGGTCATGGGTTCCAAACCCGGCTCTGCCACTTGTCAGCTGTGTGACTTTGGGCTGGTCACTTCACTTCTCTGGGCCTCAGTTACCTCACCTGTAAAATGGAGATGACTGTGAGCTACCACGTGGGACAACCTGATCACCTTGTATATTCCCAGTGCTTAGAACAGTGCTTTGCTCATGGTAAGCGCTTAACAAATACCATCATCATCATCAAGGAGGCTGATACTGTAATCAAGGAAGGACAGGATAAGTGATTGTATTAATATGATAGCAGTTTGAATGGAGAGATTTAGCAATGCTGTGAAGGTTGAACTGGGAGAATTAAGTGACAGAGTGAATATGTGGGTTGAATGAGAGAGATGAGTCGAGGATAAGGCCAAGGTTAAGGACTTGCGAGACAGGAAGGATAGTGGTGCTGTCTCCAAGGAGAGAGATCAGGGCTGCAGAGGTACATAGAGGTGGTAGCATAAGCCATGGGAGAAAATAATAATAATAATGTTGGAATTTGTTAAGTGCTTACTATGTGCAGAGCACTGTTCTAAGCGCTGGGGGAGATACAGGGTCATCAGTGGGTGTAGATGAAGGGGACTTAGAACTGAGCAGTGAGGGACTCCCACATTTAGGGGGTGGGAGGCAGAGGAGGAACCTGCAAAAGAGAGTTAGAATAAGGTTCACTCTCCTCCTCCTCCTCCTCCTTCTTAGTACTTTACTGAGTACCTTCTCCAAGCAGAGAACTGTACTAGGTCTCTCAGGCTGTCAATGCTATTAAGTGAGCCATGCAGACAGACCCAGCACTTACATCTCAATTCCCAGAGATGAAAAGAAGTGTTGTCTAGTAGCTGCAACATGGGTCTGAGAGTCAGAAGGACCAGGATTCTAATCCTGAGTCCCTCACCAGTCTCTTGTGTGTCCACTTCTCTGTCCCTCAGTTACCTCATCTGTAAAATGGGGATTAAGTTTGTGAGCTCCCCTCTGTACGATGGAGAGGCTCAGCAAGAGAACGAGTCACCACAGAGCGCTGCATGGATGAGATATTTATGATCGTCACCACATTCCCACAGCCACAAGTGACCTAATTAGTAGTTTCGGTAAGCTTTGAAGATCCCGGTTTCTGGAAGAATCAGGGAGAACTAGGTTAGAACAATAACAACAAGCGTTTACCGGGCAAGGAGCAAAACACTGTACTGAGTGCTTCAAGGCTATGGCAGAGAATAGATATGCCAACCGCTGAGCCCAAACAAAGGCTTGCCTTACCCTGTACGGGTCAGAACGGGAAAAAAGTGGCTTTCATGTTGCTTATTAGATCTTACCGCTCTCTCCCCTCAAAAGACAAACGGCTAAGAGAAATGAAATGATATAGATTTAATGTAAAGATTAATTTGTAGGTAAAAGCAATGAAGTAGAAAGGAGAGGGGGAAAAAACCGCAGGAAGCTCGGAGCCAAAATAAACACCCTAGAGGTGGAACTAGGGACAGAAAGCTATCCTGGCTCCAAGTTCCATCTCCACTATTTTAAGCCCCTTCAACTATTCCTAAGTGTGAAGCCTCCCACCAAAACCTCCCTGAAACAATTTTTTAAATGATATTTGGTAAGTGCTTGCTATGTGCCAGGCACTGTACTAAGGACTGGGGTAGATACAAGCTAATCAGGTTGTATGTTCTCACATGGGGCTCCCAGTATGAATCCCCAGTTTGGGAATGACTCCCATATATGGCACCTTGAAAGCCAGCTCAAACCCAACCCAATGGCAGCAGAGGAACCCTACTTACCCTCTGGAGGACTGGGGGGACATTTAAATGGCTAGCCTGCCTAGGCACTTGGATCTGTACGCTTTCAAGCATTTGCTATTCACCCCACTGTACTTATGTATACATCTGTAATTTATTTATTTATATTAATGTCTCTCTCCTACTCTAAAGGGTAAGCTCCTTCTAAGTATGGAGCATGTCTACCAACTCTGCTATACAGTACTCTCCCAAGCATAGAACAGTGCTTGGAGCATAGTGAGCGCTTAACAAATATGATTATTATTATTATTACTGTGGTCCACACATTATAAGCATTCAACAAATACCATTAATTGACTGACTGACTGATAGTCTGGACTTCTGTTTTTAGTGGAGGGAGGCAGAGGTATTACCCAGGAACTTACAAAACCAAGAGTACTGATGCCCCATAAGTATTCCAAGAGATACATTTTCAAACTTCGAATCTCAACTCCTGAATTTCTAAAAGCAGCATAGCATAGTGGATAGAGCACTGGCCTGGGAATCACAAGGTCATGGGTTCTAATCCTGGTTCTGCCACTTGTCTGCTGTGTGACCTTGGGCAAGTCACTCTACTTCTCTATGCCTCATTACCTCATCTATAAAATGGGGATGGAGACTGTGAGTCCCCTTTGGGACAGGGGCTGTGTCCAACCACATCTGCTTGTATCCACCCCAGCTCTTAGTACAGTGCCTGGCACATAGTAAGCACTTAAAAAATGTCACAATTATTATCATTATTGTTATTACTCACCCATAACTTTTGAGGAAGAACAGAGGAGACAGTCTGAATGGTGACTACAGAACCTGAGCAAACAATTGTGGACAGGACGGGCAGGGGGTTGGGCAGAAGGAATGAGCCTGGCAGACTGTGTGGAAGGACACCTGGCTGGAGAGAACTCCCCCTGAGAACAGTGAGGCGAGGAGCCAGGATGGCAGCGATGTGGATGGCGGGGAGATAGCTCCCTCCTCTCTCTCGCTTAGCAGCTTCCAGGAGGAAGGGGGCGAGGGGAGGGGGGCTTGCCTCCCATACGGCTGACCCATGAGACCGTCTCACGCCTCAAGAGACTGGCAGCCACAGCAAGTGCCAAAAGGAGGTGCATCAGGAGTGCCCCAGTGCCGGAACACAGACCAAGTCACCGGGGAGAGAAAAGTGAACAAGAAAACTACAGGCACCGGAGCATCAGGGGGTTGATAGCTAAGCCAGAGCAGAAAGGGAGGGGAGGTGGAACGGTATTGACGGCATCAAAGTTTCCAGACGCCTCTCTTGGCTTTCCTGCTTTTCAACTGAATTTGAAGTCAGAGTACAAATCCATTAGACGGGCACAGCTATAAAAATGTCCCTTTATTGCTTTATTCCCAGCTGTGTTGCCACAAGCTCTCTCAGTTGTCAAATCCACGACTAATCTTTGGATCGGCTTGGCGAGCCTCTGCTCCTTGTGATGGAAGGCAGGGGAGAGCAGACAGAATGAGGATGGGCCTCTCCACAGGTGCAGACCTCTTCCCCCCTCCGCCTCATCTGTCACCCAACCCCTTCTTCCCCCTCCAAACAACACAAGGGCCTTTGGAGGAGGGCTGCTTTTTAGAGAGCCTGTTTCACCAAAACCCCTGGAGGTAGGAGGACTCTCTTTATGTCAGTGTGCCCCTCCTGCGCCCCCCCCCCCCCCCAACCTCTTTCTATGGGCCCTCTGAACGCTGAGACAATCTAATTACTCCAGTTTCAACTCCTTAGGTGCATGAGAGAGAGAGACACACATTTCATCTTCTTCCCTGCTGGAGTCGTGATGGGTTAGACAGGATTATATATTAAGATCTTCCATGGGAAGAGCTCTCGGGGCCTCTCAGGCTGAAGGGAACATACTTGGAATCACGCTTTCGAAAGCCAGTGCCCTTTGAGTGTCCCGGGGCTTCACCACCTGGGTTTCTCAGATGAGAAAACCCCAGATCAACCCCAAGCACCCCACTTAAATCCATCAATTAATCAATGGTATCTACTGGGTGCTTAGTGTGGGCACAGCACAATACTATGCCCTTTGAGGGAGTACAATACAATGCTTATCCAAGCGCTTAGTACAATGCGCTGCACACAATAAATGCTCAATACAACTGAATGAGTTGAATGAAAGACCCGTTCCCTGCCCACAGTGAGCTTACAGTCTAGTCTTGAAAAGCCTCCATGCTCTGCAAATGTGCTTATAGACTGCTTTGATAGCCACCACCAATGCCATCCTCTTAATGAGGGCCAATGACTCTGGCCGGCTCTGATCCTTCTTAGCTTTGCCTATGAATGCACGTGCTCATTGTGGGCAGAGAATGTGTCTGTTAAGCACTTAGTACAGTGCTCTGCACACAGTAAGCTCTCAAAAAATACGATTGAATCAATTGTACTCTCCCAAGCACTTAATACAGTGCTCTGTACATAATCACATAGTAAATGTGATTGGCTGACTGCCTTGCCAAGAGAAGGGAGTCCCCAGACACCCCAGCAATGGGTTACTGGGGAAGTCATCTAGGGAACCCATCCTTCTAATAATAATAATTATGGTCCTTGTTAAGCACTTACTCTGCCCCAAGCATTGTTTTAAGTGCTGGGATAGACACAAGTTAATCAGATAGGACACAGCCCCTGTCCCTCATGTTAGATTTTAGATCATGCTAATCTAGACTGTACGCCCATTGAGGGCAGGGACTGTCTCTCTTTATTGCTATATTGTACTTTCCAAGCACTTAGTACAGTGCTCTGCATAGTCATTCAATTGTTCATTCAATTTTATTTATTGAGCGCTTACTGTGTGCAGAGCATTGTACTAAATTCTTGGAACGTACAATTCAGCAATAGAGATAAACCCTGCCCACAACAGGATTACAGTTTAGAAGAAATAGAGGGTCAAGGATAATACTACGACTGCAGGTTCCAGAGATGGTAGGATGGTGTTATTACCAACTGTGATGGGAAAATTGGGTGGAGGAAAGGATTTGGGTTGTAAACTGAGGTAAGTGCACACAGTAAGCACTCAATAAATACGACTGAATGAATGAATGAGTCCCCATTTTACAGATGAAGTAACTAAGGCCCAGAGAAGTGAAGTGACTTGCCCAAGGTCACAGCAGACATGTGGCAGAACTGAGCTTAGATCCCAGGTCCTTCTGACTCCCTGGCAAGTGTGCTATCCACTAAGCCATGCTGCTTCCCCTTCTGATGCACATTAATGCTTGTGTACAAATGCCTGATCCTATTCTGAAATTTATTACCACTATCTGCCTCCCGGGTAG